>NC_029778.3:24044567-24045317 GCF_000817695.3 Arachis duranensis | reverse complement strand
ATAGCTTGCTTCATACTAACAATCTCCGTGGGATCGACCCTTACTCGCGTAAGGTTTATTACTTGGACGACCCAGTGCACTTGCTGGTTAGTTGTGCGAAGTTGTGTTTATGCCATGGTATTGAGCACCACGTTTTTGGGGTTCATTACCGGGGATTATGAGAGTTGTGAAAAGTATTGTTCACAATTTCGCATACCAAGTTTTTGGCGCCGTTGCCGGGGATTGTTTGAGTTTTCGGCAAGCTTTTGGTCCGGTAACATCAGTGCCAAATTTCTGATCCGGCAACAGCACCAAGTTTTTGGCGCCGTTGCCGGGGATTGTTTGAGTTTGGAAAACTGACGGTTCATCTTGTTGCTTAGATTAGGTATTATTTTTTTTGGAATTCTTGAAGATGAATTCTAGAGTTTCATGATGATTTGTTGAAGTCTGGCTGGCTGTGAAGCCATGTCTAATTTCATTGGACCGAGGTTTCAACTTATCATCACAAGAGCTTGTTGATTTTTATCGATCTTGCTTTTGGAGCAGTGATTTGCTAAGGCTTGGCTCGCCATTGGCCATGTCTAGTGTTTTGGACCGAAGCTTTCTTTGAAAACTTGGCTGGCTGTGAAGCCATGTCTAATTCCTGGACCGGAGTCTTAGACTAGCATTGCACTGATTCCTGGAATTCTCATTAAGAATTTTGATACCTTTATTTTCTTCTTTCCAATTAATTTTGGAAAATCCAAAAAAAAAATTTACAAAATCATAAAA
>NC_029778.3:24043856-24044220 GCF_000817695.3 Arachis duranensis | reverse complement strand
AGTCAATAATACAGAAAATTGAAGATTCAGAACATACAGCAGAGGAATTGCACAGAAAAAGTTGGGCGTTCAAAACGCCCAATGAAAAAGGACAGACTGGCGTTTAAACGCCAGCCAGGGTACCTGGTTGGGCGTTTAACGCCCAAAAGGGTAGCATTCTGGACGTTAAACGCCAGAATGGCACAAGAGGGAAGATTTTTTTTAATGCAAATTTTTTTCAAGTTTCCATAATTTTTCAAAATCAAATCTTTTTCAAATCATATCTTTTCAATCATATATTTTCAAAATCAATTTCTTTCCATTCTCAAAAATACTTGCCTACAATTAATGATTTGATTCAACATTTCAAGTATGTTGCCTTTTC
>NC_029778.3:24043371-24043734 GCF_000817695.3 Arachis duranensis | reverse complement strand
AATGTTTTTCAAATCATATCTTCTCAATCACATCTTTTTAAAACTAATCATATCTTCTTAACAACATCTTTTTCAAAATAGTTTTCAATCAAATCTTTTTGATTTCTAATTTCAAAATCTTTTTCAAAAATCACTTAATTTCTTTTCCACTTTCATTTTCGAAAATCAATTAGTGTTTTTCAAAAATGTTTTCAAAATCTTTCACTTAATTTTCGAAAATTACTTCCCTTCTTCTCACATCCTTCTATTTATGGACTAACACTATTCCTTAATGCAAAATTCAAACTCCATCTTCTCTGATAAGTTCGAATTTTCTACTTCTGTCTTCTACTCTTCTTTTCCTCTGACACCTAAAGGAATCTC
>NC_029778.3:24042402-24043002 GCF_000817695.3 Arachis duranensis | reverse complement strand
TTCTTGCAAATCTGTGACACTGTCAAGACTAATGGGGTTGACCCTGAGGTCTACAGACTTATGCTATTCCCTTTTGCTGTAAGAGACAGAGCTAAGATATGGTTGGACTCACAACCTAAAGAAAGCCTGAACTTTTGGGAAAAGCTAGTCAATGCCTTCTTGGCAAAGTTCTTTCCACCTCAAAAATTGAGTAAGCTTAGAGTGGAAGTCCAAACCTTCAGACAGAAGGAAGGAGAATCCCTCTATGAAGCTTGGGAAAGATACAAACAATTGATCAGAAAATGTCCCTCTGAGATGCTTTCTGAATGGAACATCATAGGAATTTTCTATGATGGTCTGTCTGAACTGTCCAAGATGTCTTTGGATAGCTCTGCTGGAGGATCTCTTCATCTGAAGAAGACTCCTACAGAAGCTCAAGAACTATTTGAAATGGTTGCAAATAATCAATTCATGTACACTTCTGAAAGGAATCCTGTGAACAATGGGACTAATCAGAAGAAAGGAGTTCTTGAGATTGACACTCTGAATGCTATATTGGCTCAGAACAAAATATTGACTCAGCAAGTCAATATAATTTCTCAAAGTCTGTCTGGAATGCAA
>NC_029778.3:24041038-24042098 GCF_000817695.3 Arachis duranensis | reverse complement strand
TGACTTAGCAACCATGGTCTCTGATCTAATCAAAACCACTCAAAGTTTCATGACTGAAACAAGGTCCTCTATTAGAAACTTCGAGGGACAAGTGGGTCAGCTGAGCAAGAAAATTACTGAACTCCCTCCTAGTACTCTTCCAAGCAATACAGAAGAAAATCCAAAAGATCCAAGCACTCTCCCAAGCAATACTGAAGAAAACCCAAAAGGAGAGTGCAAGGCCATCAACATGGCCGAATTCTTGGAGGAAGAAGAGGCAGTGAACGCCACTGAGGAAGGCCTCACTGGACGTCCACTGGCCTCCAATGAGTTCCCCAATGAGGAACCATGGGAATCTGAGGCTCAAAATGAGACCATAGAGATTCCAGTGGATTTACTTCTGCCTTTCATGAGCTCTGATGAGTATTCTTCCTCTGAAGAGGATGAGTATGTCACTGAAGAGCAAGTTGCTAAATACCTTGGAGCAATCATGAAGTTGAATGACAAGTTATTTGGAAATGAGACTTGGGATGATGAACCCCCTTTGCTCACCAAAGAACTGGATGACTTGTCTCTCAAAACAGAGCCAAACAGAGCCCCCACAGTCAAACTCTAAGTTTGGTGTTGGGAGGCCACAACCAACTTCTAAGTTTGGTGTTGAACCCCCACACTCAAACTCTAAGTTTGGTGTTGGGAGGTTCCAACATTGCTCTGAACATCCCTAAGGCTCCATGAGAGTCCTCTGTCAAGCTACTGACATTAAAGAAGCGCTTGTTGGGAGGCAACCCAATGTTATATTTTATACATTTTTCTTTTGTTATTTTATATTTTTTGTAGGTTGATGATCATGAGAAGTCACAAAATCAATGAAAAAAGCAAAAACAGAATGAAAAATAGGAAGAAAAACAGCACACCCTGGAGGAGAGCGTGCTGGCGTTTAAACGCCAGTGAGGCTAGCTGTTGGGCGTTTAACACCCAGTCTGGCACCATTCTAGGCGTTTAACGCCAGAAAGAGGCACCAGACTGGCGTTAAACGCCAGAAAAGGGCAAGAAGCTGGCGTTAAACGCCAGAAATGGGCAC
>NC_029778.3:24039852-24040931 GCF_000817695.3 Arachis duranensis | reverse complement strand
TTGGTGCAGGGATGACTTTTCCTTGACACCTCAGGATCTGTGGACCCCACAGGATCCCCACCTACCCTACCACTCTCTCTCTCTTCTTCACCCATTCACCAATCACCTCAACACCTCTTCCCTAAAAACCCTTCACCTATCAAGTCCCATCTTTCTCTTCACCACTCACATCCTTCCTTCATAAAACCCCACCTACCTCACCATTCAAATTCAAACCACTTACCCACCCAAACCCACCCTCAATTGACCGAACCCTACCCTTCCCCCTCTCCTATATAAACCCACCTTCATTCCTTCATTTTCACACATCCTAAACACTACTTCTCCCCCTTTGGCCGAACACAAAGTCATTCCCTTCTTCCTCATTTCTTCTTCTTCTACTCTCTTCTTTCTTCTTTTGCTCGAGGATGAGCAAACATTTTAAGTTTGGTGTGGTAAAAGCATTGCTTTTTGTTTTTCCATAACCATTTGTGGCATCCAAGGCCAGAGAAACCTCTAGAAAGAGGAAAGGGAAGGCAAAAGCTTCCACCTCCGAGTCATGGGAGATGGAGAGATTCATCTCAAGGGTGCATCAAGACCACTTCTATGAAGTTGTGGCCTTGAAGAAGGTGATCCCCGAGGTCCCTTTTTCACTCAAAAAGAGTGAATATCCGGAGATCCGACATGAGATCCGAAGAAGAGGGCCCAATGGAAGAGAGATTCAAGAGGAAAGCCGGTTCAATTGAGAAGGCATGACCTCAAGCCTGTGGCTAGGGGATGGTTGGAGTTCATTCAACGCTCAATCATTCCCACTAGCAACCGGTCCGAAGTTACCATAGACCGGGCTATCATGATTCATAGCATCATGATTGGAGAAGAAATAGAAGTTCACGAGGTTATAGCTCAAGAGCTTTATAAGGTGGCGGACAAGTCTTCTACCTTGGCAAGGTTAGCCTTCCCTCATCTCATCTGTCACCTCTGTTATTCAGTTGGAGTTGACATAAAGGGAGACATCCCCATTGATGAGGACAAGCCCATCACCAAGAAAAGGATGGAGTACACAAGAGATCCCACTCATCATGAAATCCCTGAAATTCCTC
>NC_029778.3:24039139-24039798 GCF_000817695.3 Arachis duranensis | reverse complement strand
AAAACTATTGGGAGCAACTGAACACCTCCCTAGGAGAATTGAGTTCCGACATGGGACAATTAAGGATGGAGCATCAAGAACACTCCATCATCCTCCATGAAATTAGAGAAGATCAAAGAATCATGAGAGAGGAGCAACAAAGACAAGGAAGAGACATTGAGGAGCTCAAGCACTCCATAGGATCTTCAAGAAGAAGAACAAGCCGCCATCACTAAGGTGGACCCGTTCTTTAATCTCCTTGTTCTTTATTTTCTGTTTTATGAAAATTCATGCTTATGTTTATCTATGTTTGTGTCTTGTGATCATTAGTGTCTTAGTGTCTATGCCTTAAAGTTATGAATGTCCTATGAATCCATCACCTTTCTTGAATGAAAAATGTTCCTAATTGAAAAAGAGAAGAATTGCATGAATTTTATAACAGTTTAATTATTTTGATGTGGTGGCAATACTTTTGTTTTCTGAGTGTATGCTTAAACAGTGCATATGTCTTTTGAATTTGTGGTTCATGAATGTTGGCTCTTGAAAGAATGATGAAAAAGGAGACATGTTACTGAGGATCTGAAAAATCATTAAAAATGATTCTTGAAGCAAGAAAAAGTAGTGATTAAAAAAAATCGAAAAAAAGAGAAAAAGAAAAGAAAACGAAAAAAAAAGAGAGA
>NC_029778.3:24021303-24037749 GCF_000817695.3 Arachis duranensis | reverse complement strand
AGAACCGACAGATGATTAGCCGTGCTGTGACAGGGTGCGTTGAACATTTCCACTTAGAGGATGGGAGGTAGCCACTGACAACGGCGAAACCCTTGCTTAAGCTTGCCATGGAAAGGAGTAAGAAGGATTGGATGAAGACAGTAGGAAAGCAGAGAGACGGAAGGGAAGGCATCTTCATACGCTTATCTGAAATTCCTACCAATGAATTACATAAGTATCTCTATCTTTATTTTTATGTTTTATGCGTTTATCACCATACCCATTTGAGTTTGCCTGACTAAGATTTACAAGATGACCATAGCTTGCTTCATACCAACAATCTCCGTGGGATCGACCCTTACTCGCGTAAGGTTTATTACTTGGACGACCCAGTGCACTTGCTGGTTAGTTGTGCGAAGTTGTGTTTATGCCATGGTATTGAGCACCACGTTTTTGGGGTTCATTACCGGGGATTATGAGAGTTGTGAAAAGTATTGTTCACAATTTCGCATATCTGTCACCTATTGGGTGGTTTGAGGTTGGTGAGGTTAGGCTTTTAGGGCCAAATTTGGTACAAGACGCAATTGAGAAGGTTCACATAATAAGAGAATGTCTATTAGCATCTCAGAGTAGGCAGAATGCTTATGTTGATAACAGAAGGCGTAACATAGAGTTTTTAGTGGGTGATCAAGTATTTCTTCGAGTGTCGCCTATGAAAGGAGTGATGAAGTTTGGGAAGAGAGGCAAGCTTAATCCTCGTTACATTGGTTCATTTGAGATTTTGGATAGAATAGATGCAGTTGCTTATCGCTTGGCATTGCCGCCTGAGTTGTCTATGATTCATCCAGTCTTTCACGTATCAATGTTGCGCAAATATCTTTCCTACCCATCTCATGTGCTTGCACCACAAGCCATAGAGCTAAAGGAGGATTTATCATTTGAAGAGGACCCAGTGGCTATAGTTGATCGGCAAGTAAAGAAACTATGTTCTAAAGAGATAGCATCTGTAAAAGTTATTTGGAAGAATCATTCGATAGAAGAAGCAACTTAGGAAGTGGAGGACGTTATGCGTGACAAATATCCGTATTTTTTTGAGTCTGAAGATAACTATCACACTTATTACCGTATATGAATTTGAGATTCGAGGACCGAATTTCTTAAGGGGGAGAGAATGTAATGACTGAGATAAAAAAAGGAAAGCACGTGGAAGGCACATGCTACCACTTAAATTTTCTTTCCCTCTCCCCCCTCCTTCGAAGACCCCATCACCCATTCCTTCTTTCATTTTCTTTTTATTTCTTTCCAACATCAAAACCTAAAACCTTCTCTTCCTCTTTCCTTTCTTCTTATTCATCTATTTCATCTTCCCATCTCTTCTTTTTGCAATCACACACTATCATTAAACCCACTTCTTTCATTTTACTTTCTTCTCCTTCTCTACTCTATTTTATTCATTCAAATTTCACTTATGACAACCCTAAATTATAGACTTCAACTTAATGAGTGAAGAAAGTGTTCAACTTTTGAGTTCTTGTTATTATTAAGACTTTAAGGTAACTCTTTGACTCTCTAATTAGCTATATCTCAAACTTTTATCATTCCTATACTTGTAGGTATAGCAAAATCTGAAATTAGGGTTATTAGGTTAAAAAATTTGGGGTTTTGGTCAAATTGAGTAAGATTATGTTAATTGACAATTTTAGTAGCTCACAAATATTATTATTGTCATATTTTTAGAGTTGTAAGATTATTGGACATCATTTGGTTGCTCATTGATACGCTCAGAGTTGCTTTCGGTTCTTGGAATCAAGTTGTGAGTGGATATTATGTCTATAATTGTTTCTAAATAAATTATTATCAATATTTATAATGAATCATTATTTTTGGATTTTGAAAATATTTTTTATTGTGATTTTTTAATTTTTGAAATAGATATTAATTTGTAAAACTTATAATTTTATAAAAATACACACGAGGCGATATTTATATATTTTGTAAAGCATACATGTTTTCTTATATGACTTTATTGAATTTTAATTAAATTTTAGTATGCATTCTTATATATATTTTTTATTTACTATGGAAATTTAATAATATGTTATAATTATTAGAGATTTGTTATAAATGATTTTGTTTGGATTGGTTTGGGAGACTCTGACTAGAAAATCATAGTTAACGGCAGTTATGACATTAGCTTAGATGCATCTAACTCAGACCTCAGCTAGTAAGGGCGTTGCTAGCCCAACATGTAGGCCACACGTTGAATCTGTTATACCGTACGGGTACACTAGAGGAAAGGGCTACCCTTAGAGGTGGAGCCGCCCTAGGTGTGTAATATTTGATTTGATTTGACTTCTGGAATGAGAACTCCCATTTCAGTTCATCTGCTTAACTACTTATCTATATGTTTGCTTAATTAATTAATAGGAATTTCTCATATCTGAAAAGAAATATAATTTTCAAGGCAAACTCTGTATTGTCTCGTGTGGGTTATAGATGTAATGTTTGCTCAATGAGTTACAAAACTCACCTTATTATATTCCCATATTTTTCAGATACAGGAGTCATTCCAAGTTTTATTCCACCTGCCCCTCAGTAGATCTTAGTCATTTTGGTGAGCCATTCTTCTTTCCAAGGGCTAAGTAATTATGTAAATGGAACCTTTGCTCAAAATTTAGAGTATGTCAATGCTCCATATGTCACAGGCAAGATCCTCATGTGGGTTATGTTATTTTGAATCTTGAACTGTTTAGATAGTAATTCTAATTTGGTTATGTAAGATTTATGGATTTAACTATATACTCTAGTTATTAACTTGATATATATATGATGCGTATTTGGAATATATTTAGTTGTGGATATGATTGGAATATGTTGTTGTTATTATCTTTGGAAATGGATGTTTATTATTGATACAGTAAGATAATTTTTATATGGGTAAGGTCCTAGAAACAGAGGAGGTTCTATCCGTTTTTCTGAAAATTAGGTTGTTTGGCTTGCTGAGGGACTTGTCCTTTGAGTACCAGTTATGGCTTGGTTCGGGTCATGACATAGACATAGTTAAAATGTATGAGGCTGTTGTGAAGAATGGTAACATAATTGACTTATATATATAGCACCTTATAAATGTTCCTGTTTGGGTTGAAGAGAATATTACTCCAACAAAGATGAGATTGAAGACTTTGTGCTAAGAAGAATCCAAATATAAATAAAACTCCAAAAAGAAAACCTATAGTTATTGAAATAGTGGATCATGTACAAGTTTTGAGGGAGGCCCATGGTAGGGGTAAGGCCCAGAGTAAAAAAGAGGCCCATGAAACAAGCAACCAGGTTGAAATTGAGGCCCAAAAGGAGGATGGTGGCAATATGGCCCAACAAAGATCTCCAACAAAATAGATGTCTCAGCCTCCTACAACACCTGTGTAACTAGATGAGCCATCTTTCAATCAATCATAGCCTTCACAGCATCCCATTGAGTAAGAGCAGTAGCCAATACATACTGCTGGTTCAACATCTCCAAGTGCAGTTTTTGTATCAGTATCCACTGAGATTGAAGCCCAAGCGGCTGAATGTAGCGACTCAACTTCCAGCACATCATGATCGTACTAAAAGTAAGGTATTACTGATCTATTTTCTTTTATTATCTATTTAATATTGAGCCTTTATGTCGATATCGCATTCCAGTTTTAAGAAAATTCCAGAAAATTTTGTTTTTATTTATTAAAATCATATATCAAAGATTTTCAATTAATAATAATCACATAAATACTACTAATAATGAATCATATACAAGTAAAATCAAATAAAACACCTAACCCCTCTGTCTAAAATAAAAACTTAAATAATAAGAGCAAGAAAATTCTATAAAAGCAACATGAATCATAAATAAAATCTAATAATCGCCCGCAACTTCATATTGAGTCTTCGAACCTGTGTGACTGAAAGAGTGAAAAATTTTGGGGTGAGAACAAAGCACTCATTCTCAGTAGGAAATGAAAATGTTGTAAAAGTAATAAATAAAATGCAAATAATTAACTTACTCAAGAAAACTATTTTTATCAAACCTTTAAAATTACTTTTTAATTTTACTTTAGATAATTAATTAGTTTCTTTAAATTTCTAAACTTAAAACAAATCTCAATCACAAAATTAGTCATATTAACCATCTCTCAACCACATTTTAAGCCATTCACATCAATTATTCAATTCTTAACCATTACAAACTATTTTCAGATATCCAATTAACTTTGTAAACATTCTTAAATTAGAACCATTAAATTTTAAAAATAAATCACTTACCTCCGAGTATCGAAATTAGAAGAAATTCGAGATGGGGTTGTGGTGGCAATGACTGAGCCAGCGTAAATAGTAGCAGAAAATAGGGGCGGAGCTGAGCAAAGGACAGTGGCTTCGACAGTGGCATTTTTCGACGTCAATGGTAGTGTTTTCTGGCGACCAATGGTGCAGCAGCAAAACCTCCCTCTCTTCTGCGAGTTTCTCCTCCCTCTTCATGTTGTGTTCATCCCGTCAACAGCAACAACTTCCAATCAACGGCGATGAGATAGCCTTCTCCTCCATGTGTCGTGTTCGACCTCTCCTTTTCTTTTCTGCGATAGTAGCTTGGCAGCGGCACCAAGCCCCATGGTGCCATCCCTCTTCTCCGATTCTCCCTCCCCTGGTTCATGCTCTGATTCCTCACTCTTCTCTCTGATTTTTCATTTCTGAAGTGTGTGTTACGTTGAAAAGGAGTTTGACAGCCATTAGGGCTAGAGGAGATTAGGGTTATGATTTTTGATTTGGGAATTTAGGGTTAACGTTAGGGATTTTATAAAGGGATAAAGGTAAAATAGATATTTTGATAAAATTGAAGAGTAGAATAATAATTTTAAAACCAAATGTACTATATTAAAAATATTTAAGAACACTAGTTGTTAATATATCACAAAGTTCAAATAATTATTTTTAATTTAAATTATAAAATGAACATATTAATCACATTTTATAAAATACAGTTAAACCCAAAATGTTAATTATTCAAATTAAATGATATACCTTTTTTATTATTTTTCTATTACCAAAATTTTAATTTCAAATTATATAAAATAACCAATTTCAATAAAATTATACAAGATTATTAATTAACTTAAACTCAAAGTATTTATAAAATCAATTTAATCATTCTTAATAGATTATTTTCTAAAAATAAGAAACTCGAATTAAATCATAAATTACTCATAATAGAAGTTATTTAAATTAGATTGTACAATTCTTTCTTCTTCTTTTTTTAACTACTAAAATTATAATTTCAATTATACCAAATATCAAATTATAATAAAGGTTATATATATATTCTAATTAATTTAAATTCTAACTATTATGAAAATTACATATAACTCCTAATTATTTTTAAATTCAAGGTATTATCTTGTTTTATTTAATTACCATTAATAAAATAATTTTTTTAAAATAAAACCCTTAACAATTATAATAAATTTAATTTTCAAAAATTCGAGTTGTTACACTAAACAAGTAACCCAATACATTCTATAACCGTATAGAAACTCACTTTCACAATTAAATTCTGAATCAGACCCAATACCACCCTTTGATACTAATAGTACTTCTCAGAAAAACCAGACCAATCCAGATGAGCAAGCGAAAGAAAGGTCTAAGGTAAGCAAGAGAAGATCAGCAAATAGAAATTTTATATAAAACTAAAAGCATAATTTTTATTGATGGTAATGCCGTTTGTTGTTAGAAGTTAATACCTGCCCTAATGCATATATGGCAAAATTATAGAAAGAAGTGGAATGACTTACAAATAAAAATATGTATGTGGACATGTGCTAAGGCCATCACGATCCAAGATTTTGATGCTGCCATGGAAAGGCTTAAAAAAGTCAATAATTGAACTTAAAAATACATAGACACGATTAAACCCAAGTAATGAAGTAGAGCTCATTTCAATAAATACTTAAAGGTGGATAACTACACGAATAATAATTGTGAGGTGTTTAATGGTCAGGTTAAGAAGATGAGAGAAAAATCCATCATCATTATATTTGAAAAAGTTAGATGCTATGTCATGATAATTATAGTAAGGAATAAAAAAGTATTAATTAGATACAACAGAAAGTTAACCCCAACAACAGAGCAGACTAGAGAGGGAGAAGAGGAAAAGCCAGGGCGGAGAAACATAGGAGTGAAGGGGACAATGCCCCCTCTTCCTCCCAAATTTTAATTTTTGTTTTAAAAAAAATCTAATGGACATGGCTCCTCTTTTTTATTTCTCAGCCCCTCCCTGACTCATGTAGTTAGTGAGCTGATGACACGTTTCTTTATTTTGATTCATAAAATTATGGATGATGACAATTAACAAAACTATATATATAATTATCTCTAAACTTCCAACTAACTTTTATTGGTCCTTTATTCCATAACAAAAAAATAGTCTATTTTTGTATAGTGTTAATAAAATATAATAGTTCTAGGTCTAGTCCAGTAACCTACTTTATTTAAAAAATAAAATATAAATTCTTATTTTTCTTCTAATGTCTTCGTTTACTCAAATTTTTCACTTTTATTTTAATTTGCAGCAATAACAACTTTTTTTATTTTTCTCTTTCTTATCTCTTTAATCTTTCTATCTTCTATTCTTTGATTCTTATTATTATTTTTTTTAAAGATTAAAAAGAAAGATAGTAGTTCAACAAGTGCCTCTTCACTCTACTTTTTTAAAAAAGTTTTATTTTTTATTCTTTTTTATTTCAAGAGAATTATTGAACTAATAATAAAGACACATAGTCATACAAAAATAGAGCAAATGAATTGTATTTAATATTACAATTTCTTAAGGACTAGTAAATATTATATTGTAGGATGAAAGAATAAGAAGAATAAATTATATACATCTAGCGTTACAATTTTTTGTTTAATATTTTTTTTATTATTTTTCTGTTAGTCTTGCTTAATTTTTTCATGTTTTGTATATATTTGGTTATTTACTTAATTTACTATTATTTGTTAATTAAGTTTATGTTATTATACGTTAGTTTGTATATTTAGTTTTTTTATTAATTGACTATTTAATTATAATTTTGTATTATTTATACTACAATGTTAGTATTTTTGTTCTAAATTTTAATATCTTATTTTGAATTGAAATAGAATTTTTATATTTTATAAAGATTATAGATTATAATTTATATTTTTTGCTAAATATATTTTTAATTATAGAAACTTATTTGGCCATTTGAATTATGGGTAAGTTCAAAATCATTGATATATTTTTTAAAAGAAAGGATCAAGGGAATGAAGATACTTCGACTATTACTACTCCAATACTTGAGCGGTCATCAAATTTCATTACTTCATGTTCTCTATTGAATAGCTCAAAGCGTCCACGACTTCTTCCTAATCAACTGGATATGTTTCATTTGGAAAGAGATCCTGGAATACGACAAATTATTTGGAAGTTTCCTCCAAATCAAAGAGATGAAATCCGTTGGGATTATATTAAAGTTGGGTCAAATCAACAAATTCTTGATAACTATCTATTTTCTGGTGATAAAAATCATCGTCGCTTTCAAACGTCATGGTTTAAATTGTTCCCATTTTGGTTTGAATATTATATAGAAGATGATGCCATATATTATTTTTCATGCTTTTTTTTTTGCTAAGGAACCTTCAATCAACATGGATTCAAATGCTTTTATTGAGAATAGTTTCAGGAATTGGAAGAAAGTAAATAGTGGAAAAGAATGTACTCTTTTGAATCACATTATCAAAGGTCCCAACTCATTCCATCATAAGGGGCTAAAATCATGTGATAATTTGATGAAACAATCATAACATATCGACAGACTTTTTTATAAGCAAACATCATAAGAGATTGAAAATAATCAAATTCGACCAGAAACATCTATAGATTGCATTAGATGGTTGACATTTCAAGGTTGCGCCTACAGAGGACATGATGAAAGTCAAAGTTCAAGCAACAGAGGTAACTTTCTGAAAATGTTAAAATTTTTGGAATCTTACAATGAAAGAGTAAAAAAGAATGTTTTGAAAAATGCTCTAGAAAATGCTAAGTATACTTCAAATGATGTTCAAAAAGAAATTCTACATATTCTTGCTACTAAGGTAAGAAATTCAATTAGAGAAGAGATTGGAAATGTCAAATTTTGTATTATTGTTGATGAAGCTAAAGATGAATCTAGGAGCAAATGACCATTGTTTTGATATTTGTTACTCTAGATGGTTTTGTTAAAGAGAGATTATTTGATCTTGTGCATGTCACTGATACTTTTGCAAGAAAGAATTGATTTTTGTCCTTTCTCATTATAATTTCCAAGTTGAAAATATTAGGGGGTCAAAGATATAATGGTGCTAGCAACATGCGGAGTGAATGGAATGGTTTGCAAGCTCTGTTTTTTAAAGATTCTCCACTAGCATATTATGTACATTGTTTTGCTCATAGCACTGGTGACAGCTTCAAGAGAGGTACTTCAGATTCATAAATTTTTTACTCAATTAAACTCTATTGTCACTATTGTTAGTGCTTCTTCAAAAAGACATGATAAATTACAAGAAGCTCAAGCAATTGAAATGTAAACTTGGTTGCTCAAAATGAATTAGAAACAGGCAAAGGTGCGAATCAAATAAACACTTTACAAAGAGCTGGGGATACTCGATGGAGCTCTCACTTTAATTCTATTTGCAATTTGTAAAAATGTTCACTGCTACCAATATTGTTCTCAATAATATCATTGAAGACCGAACAACTTATGCACAAAGAGGTGAGGCTTATGGTGTTAGTAAAATATTATTGTCATTTGAATTTATTTTCACTTTGCTCTTGATGAAAGAGATTATGAGAATTACTAATGTTCTTTGCCAAGCACTGTAACAACAATCTCAATATATTCTTAATGCATTGCATATTGTTTCTACATCGAAATTACTTCTTCAACAATTAAGAGATGGTGGATGGTGCAATTTTCTTTCAAATGTTAAAGATTTTTGTGAAAAGCATGAAACTGAAGTCCCTAATATGAGTGCACAATATGTTTTTAGAAGAGGTCGATCTCGTCAATCAAGTGTGATAGTTGAGCATCATTATCGAATAGATGAACAATTGACTCTCAAATACAAGAGTTGAATAGTAGATTTAATTAGCAAACAATAGAGCTTTTGACTTTGAGTTGTGCTTTGGATCCTAAGGAAATTTCAAATCATTTAACATTGAAGAAATTAGAAAGTTAGCAGAGAAATTTTATCCCGTTGACTTTCTTTGTAATAAGCTAAATATTTTGAAATCTCAGTTGCAACATTATCAACATGATATACCAAATCATTTGAAAAGCGTTAGTACACTTTATGAATTGTGCAACAAGTTGCAAAAAAATAGAAAAATCAAGAACTTATCACATGATTGATAGATTAATACGTCTTGTTTTAACTCTACCAGTGTTTATAGCAACAACAGAAAGAGCTTTTTCAGCAATGAAAATTGTTAAAACAAGACTCCAAATTAAGATTACTGATGAATTTCTTGCAAACAATTTGGTCATCTATATAGAAAAAGAATTAACAGCTATTTTGACACAAATTTAATAATAGATAATTTTGAAGATAGAAAAAAAGTCGAATAGTCTTCTCATGATACAAAATTGTAAGTGGTAAGTTTTATATATTATTGCCTTACTTTGATTGAGAATATATATTTAATTTTTTAATTTTATCATTAGAAATAGTAATATAAAATATTTTTAGTAAATTATTAAACACGGCCCCCCTAAATAATTAGTCTAGCTCCACTACTGGGAAAAGCAATAATAGAAATCTCTCCCAACTGAAGATGATGTTGAAAATGTGTATGAAATAAAGTGTTTATCCTTAAAAGTTAGTGTGGATTTGGAAAAGAGAACATGCAGCCATAGACTGTGGCAATTGACTGGCCTCCTTTGTAGGCATGTATGTGTTGCCCTAACTTATCAGAACAGAAGATCTGAAGAGTTTGCCCATAATTGGCTAACCATGGGCCCATACAATGCAACCTATCATTATTCAATACTTCTAGTTCCAAACCAAGAGTTTTGAAAAAAAGCTAGACATACTGCCTATTCTGCCACCTCACTATAAAAATCTATTGAGAAACCTTTCCTCAAGAGAGACAAGAGGAATGATGGCCCTGCTGAGGTCTCCGACCCTCATAGAACGAAGAGGAGATACAAAATTATTGTTTGCAAATACTATCTTGAGTTACCTTAAATCAATGTACAATTTAGCTTAGCAAGTTGATGTTGTTTGCAATTAACTATATTATTTGCAACTAAAATTATGTTATTATAATTATCTATTTTGATTGCAGCCTGGTCACAATAACAGGAGTTGTAAAAAAAAGAAAGAAGCAATTGTTGGAGGGAGCGGTGCACCTCAGGAGCATGTAACTGTAGAGGATGAAGATCCTGATTTTTGGCTGAAATGTATTGGAACAAAGCCTAAAAGCTGCAGATGCTAAAGTAGCAGACACTGGCGAGGGAAGTGATTCAGCATCCCCACACGTTGTAGTTGTAAGTGCCATTTCATTTGATGCACATTTCATTTGTCATTAACTATGTATACCCTGCAAATTTGTAATCTATTGTTTCTGGTATCAACTCCAAAAAATTCAACTAAATCCCCTACCAAATTTTGCAGCAACCAAAAAGCCTGTTAAAAGGAGAAATCTTAAGAGACCTCATTTAAGTCCTCTACCATCTACCAGACCTCTCTCTACAAATTCACTTACAACCAACTCAGAAACAACACCCATGGTTACACTTCAAACAATACAAGGTGTTAATGCTGGCACTACCACACGTTTTACGCAATTTATGCCTATACCTGGTGCAACATCAACTGTTAGAGGTAGAGGAACAACGATCAAAGGTAGCAAAACATCAACTAGTAGAGACAAAAGAACAACGGCAGAGGTAGAGAAACATCTAGTAGGCCCAATAATATTGTATCAAGCGGAAGCAGCAACTCAACTCTAGTACTATAAATGTTTAGTTGATCGAAACTATGTTGTTTATTGTATTAGTTTAATCCTGTTTTAGAATGAATTAAACTTTTATGCTTGTTTTGTTGGTATTTTTCATGTGATCGAGAGAGATAGTAGACTATTTTGTTTTATTCTGGTGTTATGAGGTTCTCAAGACAAATCCTAGACTCTTTTATTTCATTTTGGTATTATGAGGTACTCTTTTAGAGATACTAGACTCTTGTGTTTCTCTATGAATCTACAATATGTCAGATGTTGTATGTTGTTTTAACCTTTAAAGATAATGTTATGGAATTATAGTTTTGTATTTCAATTATATATGTCGGGATTTAATTCATGAGAATGTATATTTTGGACTCCAATTCTTATAGGACCTATTTAGTTAAATAAAGCAAATACTCATAGTTAGTTATATTTGTATGACAGAATTTAATTAATGAAAAATGCATATTTTAGACTCTAATTCTTACAGACTTATGTAGTCAAATAAGACAAATATTCATAGTTAGTTATGCCATCTGATTAATTATTTATGGATAATTCAATCAAACATAGTATAAAAAACTAAAAAAAATTGCATTCATTCAAACTTTTTCTCATTTTTTTAAGAAACAATGGTCATAAACAACAATAATCTCCAAATTATATCAATTTTATATTTTCATCACTAAATACAAATTACAAGCAACACTTTACTTGTCTTAATTTCACCCCTAAGTTTTTCCATCTTACTTGTCATCTTTTTCATGATTCTTCCCTTCAACTACAGTAATTGTCAATCCATTTTCATATCTTACATTAGAATGCTCCGTATTTCTTTTAACTAACAATCTTGTTAGATCCTTTCAATCTTTTTCGATTCCATCCACTCACACAAAATATTTTACAATCTCTTGTCTAAAAAATAAAAAAATACCTACACCCATCCAACTGTCAATGAAAATTCAAAAAAAGAAAGGTAACCTTCACAAAAAAGGCACTAAGCCATTACCATCCTAAAAAGACATCGGATGAACCATATATTTGAATTTGTTATCGTGTCAAATTTCATCAACGCAATTTTCAGTCCATAAAAACATCTTCCATCAAGTTTCTTTTTCTTATTCTTTTTCGTACTCAATGCATTGCTGTAACTTGCATTACTCGTAGCAGAGTTAAATCTGCACAAAGACATATTTAGAGGATTATAGGATTTTTCTTTGTCAATATTTGTATGTGAGAAACAAACAAAAATGAAATGGTTTTAATGTCTGAATTAGAAAAAAATTAGAGAAAAAAGGTATGCTAGAATTTCAAATTTTGTAAAGGTATCTGTTATAAATTTGAAGAAGTTTTATTATCACTTAGGTTTAAATACTAACGAATGAAGTGCGTAATCAACCTTAGAGTACTTATGACACACAAAAGACATCTTCTCTTATTATAAAATGAATTTCTTTCTTTTATAGGTACATTTATGAGCATTTGCATCTTTCCAGTAAGAATAGTTATTTATTCTGATGTTGTAATTACTATCGTCCAACAATCATAAATTCAAATTGAAAGAACAAACGGGTGGTCTTTCCGCCATTTCCATCTTTTCAGATTCTCATAAATCAACAATGGATTCTTCATCCATTTGCCCTTTCTGCCATTCATCAGTTCCATCTTCCCAACTGCAATGGTATCAATTTTATAATATCATACATAAATGAACAAACATTATTAATAGTAACATTTCATTGATTGATTTATTTATTTTGAATATTACATTCATTGGTACATTGCAAGTGCAGGCACGCCAACAATCACTTCGAACATGACGATCTCCAACGCGCTACTGATTTCGAGTTAGCTCAGCAACTCGCTCTTTCACCCAGTTCGCCTCCGGTACCCTTTTTTCCCTCTCGTTTCTTTTTTAAATTTTAATTTGTCTTAGATATAGAAGATAAAACATTAAAACTTGAATCCTTTTTTTCGTTTTGGGATAGTTTCACTTGGTAGGGTTTCGCAACATTGGGTTTGTTTTCTGTTGGCGTGTTTTAAATTGATAATTTTATAATTGTCACCTTGAATTTGTAAATTTGAAAATATTGTCGGTGAAGGGATCAACTTGCAACAGTGTAATAAGTTGATATCACTCTACTCAATTTTGAATAATCTTTTATTGGAGGAATTTCGACATATTCCCACCATTGAATTTTGAAAGTTCATATACCATGCTGGGAGGAATTTTCATATTGTTTGCTCACATTCTTATTGATATCCATTATTATTCTGAAAATTGGCACAAATAATTATAAGTAGATGGAAACTTAGGTGCAGTTAACTTTATGTGAAGTTGATAGCTGAGAGTCGTTAAATGATTTGGTAGGTTTAACTAAATTATCATCTGACGACTCTCAGCTATTAAATTCATATGAAGTTAACTGCATCTAAGTTTTCCCCTTATAAGTATGATAAATAGATATCATATAATCAACAGTTGGAGTGATAGGAATTATATCATATAGAAAGTTATTGAATGGTGTATATATAATGTCCATTGAGTTTTACACGTGTGTTTGTTTGAACCCTGTAATGGGTTGAACCAACTTACAAACAACTGTTACAGCATTCAATAAAGATTTAATGAAAACATATGCTTGAAATTGGAACTAGGAGAATGAAGAGGAACAAAATCCGCAATGATTGTCTTTTCTTTCCCTTGCATGTATCTCCTTTTTGTTGGATGGGCATGGTTTCACATTTTTAGCCTAAATTTGAGCTGTGTGTTTTTCTTTTGTTATTTTTTTTTTCTAATTTTGCAATCTGAATTTTGTGTTATCTATGTCATGTTTTGCAGAGAAAACAAGCAGCTAGTGGCTTGCATTCTGCTAAAACTCATGAAGGCTCTAATAATTGGTATAATGGCATTGTGGCTGGTAGACATAATGGAGCGTGGAAAGTGGATGAAAAGATCTCTTGTTTGGTTGATTTACAGAGAAAGAGTGAGTTTTACAAGATTGAAGCAGGTTTAATAGACTTGTTGAAAAACTGTTTGGAGTCTGAAGCAGAGAACTCAAGAACCATTTTGTCAGGTTATGTTGATCACTTCCAGAGCCTTGAGTTTGAGGATGTAGGATGGGGCTGTGGTTGGCGAAACCTTCAAATGCTCAGCTCACACTTGCTGGCACAAAGGCCACAAGCAAGAGAAGTCTTGTTTGGTGGTTTGGGATTTGTTCCTGATATATCTTCACTCCAGAGATGGCTTGAGATTGCTTGGGGAAGGGGTTTTGATCCACCTGGTGCTGATCAATTCAATCATGCTGTTTATGGCTCGAGAAAATGGATAGGAACCACGGAGTGTGCTGCCCTGTTGCGTTCATTTGGTCTCCGAGCTAGAGTAGTCGATTTCGGTCCTAAAGAATATGAATCACTTTATCTATCTGTCCCAGGTTCAAGTGTTGGGGCGCTGCAGCCACTGAGAACTAATAATTGGAGGAAGAGGAAAGCAATAATTTCTGGACCAATGGATAGGTATCTGTCTCGTACTGTTTCTCAATCAAGTTGTAGCCAGAAAGAGAACTCATGTTCTTCTCCCAATGACACTGATAGTAATGCCAACATAAGTAAGGGTCATCAAGCTCTCATGGACTTTGTGTGGAATTACTTTTCTAACAATAGCTCGATCCAATTTGGTCACAGGCGTGTTATTGTAAGCGAGAAAACGTAAGTCAGTTGCATTTTAGATACTCATGTTCTGATCAAACAGATGATTATATTCCTATGAGTTTTAAAGTTTTGAAAGCTCTATTGGACAGCCCCTTGTACTTTCAACATGATGGACATTCAAGAACAATAGTTGGAATTCAAGTCAAGCATCAACGGACAGGAACACTGCAATATAACCTCCTCATTCTTGATCCTGCTCATGTAATCCATCTTGTTTCCAGATTCTTTCGGTCCCTGATATGTATATTTTGCTTATCTTCTCATATGATTTAGGCCCTGATCAAATTACAATTCTTAACTGTTATTTTTATGATAAAACAAAGCATAACCAAATTTTATTTAGAATCCCCATTGTCATCCTTACTTCTACTATATTTTTATTGGCTAATGGTTTTCCTTTGGATTTGGTTGGGCTCCGTGAATCATTTCTTTTTCACTCAATTTTTTAAAGGAAAAAGTGAAAACACGAAATGAAAATAAATCAAGATTTTGTTGTTTTCACTTTTTTCTTCACAATCTTATAAACAAAAAATGTTGAAAATGAAAATAGAACATAAATAGGGATATTATATGTTTTCTCCCTACATCTCTACATGATGTGTGTTTGTTATTAGTAGAAGTGTTCTGGAACATGCATGTTGTGTGATAAGGTTGACACCGTTATAAGTCTAGTCAATCCTCATCGTTGCAGAAAACGGCTTCTCTAGAAAAATTGCTTAGGGAGAAAGTTGGATGGCAGAGACTCGTAAAAAGAGGAATCCACACATTGAGGAAGCCACAATACCAGGTTTCGCTTCCCCCACTTTTTTCTCTTGAAAAAAAAGTGATTTTGTTACAACATTAAATGATGAGACTTGATCACTATGTTAGTTATTCTTGTTCCAGCTGTGTTATGTCGACCCTGGAATTGCAAGTGAGGAGGAGATGGAAAAACTCAAGACAATTGATAGTGTGTTCGTTGAAATTTAGAAAAAATGCGATGTATTCAACTAGTACTCTAAGGGTCCGTTTAGTGCATGAAACAAGAATCTTTATTTCAATTATATATTGAATCAGAATTCTAACTTTAAAGTAACTAGCTAATACATTAATAATAATATAAAGAAAGTTTGCATTGGAGGAACAAGAACATTAAATTTTCATTTTTCAAATGCATTGCTTACTGTTAAAGTTTAAAAACTTTCCTTTTATGTATTCATTAACCAATGTCCATAGCAAGGTCTTAAAATGGTTGTATGCAATGATGCAGATACTTTTGATAGTTACAAATGCTAGAGCTGTATAATAGTGTTAATGGTAGTGTAGGGTTTCTTCAAACTTCAAAGCTTAGTATATTATGAATGAAGTGGTATAATAGTATATTCAGCGATGATGTGCTTGTTTTGGTATTTTGATATTGAAGTAGAATTCACTCATTTGTAGGCTTGGTATGAAGTATTCATTTTTCCATTCATTTTGGTTTGCCCTACGAATCTTGTTGCTATTGGATGCTAGAAATATAGAATGCTAGTGCTGTTATTTCTAGCATAGCTATGAATATAAGAGGATGTTTGATAGGGAATGCTAGCAGTTTTATAAGATTCTCATGTTTGTTACAAAAAATTAAAATTTTATTCCCAGAAAATTTTAATCCTACCTCCTGTATGTATTTAGAAGAATCCCACGAAAAGGGAACTTTTTGTAATTTCGAAATGACCAAAGTATATTTTCTATGTAAATAAAACTCC
>NC_029778.3:24011848-24021214 GCF_000817695.3 Arachis duranensis | reverse complement strand
CTAGCCTAACCTATTCCTATCCCACATTTTTAGCTTCATTCTTCTCCCTTCTCCTATTTGCCACAATCGTGAGACGCTGTCATCATTGGTCACGAGTCACAACATTGTTGAGGATCAAGAGTGCTATTGTTACGAGTGACGTACCTTAAAACCTAGAAAATGTGATTGATGGACTTTAGTGAAAGTTCAGGAGTTTTGCGTGTGGTTGGATGAATTCTACGACTAAGATTGGCTGGTGAAGAATACCAGCAAGAGTCTTTAATGTCTAACTCAGTAAAAGAGTAAGAAGGTGTTAAGTGATTATTGAAATTAACTCATATCTGAAGATATTTATAAAAGGGTTGGTGAGCTAGTTTGCTTGGAGGTTAAGTCACAAGTTCTCATCTTAGGTAAACCTGTGTTAGTCATGTAGCGGTTATCTGGTTTCCAAGAGGATTTGAACTCGGTGCAGCTCTATGTAAGGCAAACAAAATTGTCATCTGACCCAAGCTTCGGCTACCACATTGACGTTTGATGATGACTTTTTTTTTTAATTTGGTGATTAATCGGGGCCAAGGCCCACGTTTGATGATGACTTTATCACCAAGTCAGGTTGGCTTCGAGTGGGTCACGGCCTACCTAGTCCGACTTTACCTGCATAAAGGGCACGATTATATTAGGCCGAATGGAGTTAAGCAGAGGTCGAAATTTTGCTACTTGGGCCCGTATTGGGCTAGACACATATTGGGCTGAAAGTATTAGACTAAGTTGGAATGGTGCCCCCACTTGAGTGCCGAGCTCATGGCCAATTGTCGAGTAATGTAAGTGTTACGTTGGGTAATTGGAGATTAGTGGGTTGAACTCGCTGGGAGACCCAATCGTTTGAAAAAGGAAGTTTCCGACTTGGTTCGCGTCAGGGGCCTCCGTTCGACTACTGTGTATGAAAGAAAAGGGGGGTGGTACGTACAAAGACACTCCGATGCTTAAGTCAGTAGGGGCCTAAGCAAGTTTTGAGAGTATTGGAACTTAGAGATACCTGAGGAGTATCAGTGTATTTATAGTGGTGAACCAATAACCACCGTTGGAGTAGTTCCACCTTTTAAGGAGGATAACCGTCCCTTTATCTTAGGAAAGTTGAGATATGGCTCCTAGAAGTGGGTTGAGAGATTTTAGGGGCAGTTACTTATTCAGATAAGTGGTATTTGCCAGCTATCTATCAAGCCCGACTTCTGTGGAGTAGAGCCTGTGTCGAATCCGACTTCTTCTGAGGAGGTCGGTTGTGAGGGGAGGCCAATCTATGAATTGGGTCTTTCTATCTTATTTGGACCTGAGCCTTTAGTGTTGGGCCAAGATATGAACAGTAAGCTTGTGGTAACATCGATTTACTCTTGTAAGCTTTGAATTGTTAGTTGCGCTTGTAGCTTGAGATCAAAGTCGTTTCTTTTGTCGTTCAATCAAGTACAAACGAATAAGTGTCTTGGACGAAGTTGAAACCAATGAAGAATTCAGGTGTTGAAGAGAGAAACTTCGTATTGTCCTTGAAAAATAGGCATGTCTTTGTGGTTCCAAATGTTGAATATAGGGGTAGTCGCGCGATCATTTAAACTAGGTATGAAAAGGACCAAAATGCCTTGAAAAGTGAGCAAAATTACGAAATTGTTCCTTTTTTCAACTGTCTGTTTTTCTCATCAACCCTCTATATAAATGTTTGGAAAAGTCTCAGGGCCACCATCAAAAGAAAATTGAATGATCCTATACTATTGGATTTAATCTCACACAATTAAAAACACTATTGATGGCCAATTAATTGTTACAAAACACAAAAGTTGCTGGCCCCTAGCACTCCTCTAAATGTTTCTTCCTTTCCTTCTTCTTCCTTCACATTCTCATGGCTCTTCTTCTATTGCCTTTTCATGTGATTCCTGTTACTGTTACAATCATTATTGTTGTTCTTTCATTTGTTGTTACTCCTGTCAATCCTCTTCTTTTCAAGGTTAGCAACCTTTTTATCACGCTTATGAATGCATAATTTTAGTATTATGAACCTTGGTTTGTTGTTTTCTTTTTTTTTTTGGTTACAGTGTTCATGGTTGTTCCCCTCACGGTATGGATGGTGTTTGTACGTCCATTACCATCCCAAAAATTCAGTTTGTGAGTTAGGTCGTAGATGGTTTGTTGAGGATGTGGGTGGTTGTCTTTTGGGCTTGGTAAGGGGAACAACCATGGGGATGCCTTATCTTTTTGTTGGTAACTTATTTTTATCTTTCCGAGATCTTAGTTGGTGGTTCATTTTTTGTAGGTTTCTAAGTTTTCACGATGAGGAGAGTGCCACTAGTTTTGTCTATTGAGATTTCATTGCAGCTTGGTTAGGTTGATGATTCGACATTTCGATGATGGGCTCAAAGTTAGTAGTTGACGAGGAGTGCCTCACCATTTTTCGACAAGTTCATGGGATCGTTACGAGAGATGAAGAGGAGGGTCAATATGATCTCCACTTTCTTGCGGTTAGAGCGAGTTTACTCCCACAACTTGGGTCATCCCTGTGTTTCTTCTTTCTTCTGGATGTACGAGTATCTATCATCTTGTGTTGATGTACAAATGTCTTTTTTTATTTGGAGATCAAAATTTTATCCATATGTAAGGTATCCCTTTCCTAACTACATCCCAATATATGGGCCTTCACTAGAGCTTTCAAGCTTGTTTGCCAATTCTTCGGGTTGTCATCTCCCCTCAGTGTGTTTTTCCATCTCTCTCATCTCGCAAAATTGTTTGTACTTTATACAAGCCGTAAGTAGCAATGAGTTTATTTCTGCTTTCACATATTTGAGGAGTGTTCCATAACTTCAAGGATTTGTTCTTCAAGATCCCACCTCTAAGTTGTATCTCCCTACCCTTTAAGACTTTGAGGAGAGTTTTGGTTCAACATCTATTGGTTTGAACATCTTGGCTATTTGAAGTATGATTTTGACATTTTGGTGAAGGGGAGCTGTTTATAGTCGAAATCCTGCTTGAGTGTTAGGGCAAGTCTCTCAACTATCTTTCTACCATGATGTTAATGGATAAAAGTATGAGCTATATATTAAGACCAACTTGGTATATAATTTGTGTTGTTTCTTGTATATTATATTCTTTGTTTCTTCATATTGGTATTGCAACATTTTCTTGTTTTTTTATAGAAGAAATAACCTCCAAATCGTGTGCCTTTTATTATTTAATGTAGATCAAGAAGGTGCCACAATTTTCGAGAAGCCTCATTTGACTCCCAACTTCGAGACGCCGAGCCAAGGGAACGCCAAGAAATGAAACCTTGATGAGGCGTCTTCTCAAAATGATGAGCCTTGTTATGACATCGGCTCTAGGGAATTCCTGACCTTCGCCTTTATCAATCATCACTTAATTGTGGAATGTCTATCCCTTAAGAGAGATCTCTTTGTAAAAACCTATAGTGGTTATTGCATTCTCTACTGAAGGGTGTCGCTCATGTAAGGTAGGTAGAGATTAAGGCAAACTCTCTTTCAAATGCTACGTTAAGAGAGGAGGTACATTTGTTGCAAGGGAAGGTGAATTACTTTAAGACTACAATTGCTAAGCTCCAGAAGGAGAGGAAGTCATTGAAAGGGAGAATTGATACTTAGAAGGCGGATCTATAAAAATCGAGAGATATGAAACAGGCCGACCATGAGACAGAGGTTATGGTGGACTTCCTTCCGTAGCAGTCGTTCAGATTCGCACTCTAACTCGACCTTCACCCATTCTATACTACCTTGATGGCTGCAAATCAATCCCATGATTTTCGTTGCTTCTCTGTTTCTTAACCCTTCAGAAATGTGGATTTGAGAACTTAACCTTCATTTTCCTAAGTGGCCTATATCTGGGAATGAATTCTCTCAATTGTTAAAAAAATTGAGTGTAAAGTGTGATCTTTAATCCTTTATTGCTTTCTCTCTCATATTTATTCTTGGTCCCACATATGAAACTAATGGTGAGAGATCATAATTTACTCCATCAATTGTTAAAAAAAATTGAGAGGATCCATTCTCTCTCTACCTCTGTTCTCTGTACCTTTACCTCTTTTTGAGTGTTAGGATATAAAAAGAAGTCAATCATTGTTAGGATATTCCCCACAGTGGAATTTTTAATCGGATGTAGTACCTTCATTTTTTAAGTGACCTTTCGCCGTGGTCTAGTGTTGACTTTTAGGTTGTTGACAATAATATTAATGTTCTGAGGGTGATTTGAAACTAATATAATTTTGGTCTAGACACGAGATTTAGATTTTTCTTTTGTGAGGGTTTTGACATCTGTTTCAATGAGGTAAAGTTGTCTGAAGTCTTTGAGTGAGAATGATAGGTAGTACTTATAAAGAATTCTAATGTTTAAGTTAGCAATGATTTAAATAGGTTTAAATAAATTGAGATTTTTTTTTCTCAAAGATTGATATTATTTTATTATTATAAAATAATAATGTTTCCATAAGGAAGTACAAAAGAAGTTGGGTATTTCCAATTATCACCAAATGTGATTGGAAGACAAATAGCTTAAGAAAGAGTAAAGTAAGAATAAAGAGAAATTGTTAGCATTCATCAGGTATGGCTATTGAGTTCATGCACTAGACTGCTGGCATCTTGCACTATCTCCGGCGCTGGACTTATTAGCTTCTCAAAGACACACCTATTCCTCGCTTTCCAAGTGCTCCAACACAGCACCGCGATGAAGAGGATCTTTTGTCTACCTTCGATTTGAGCCGCTGCCCAAGATAAGGCTCGTTGCCACCAATTGATGAAGGTCTCTGATGACGGGCCATCATATACCCATTTTTCAAGCTAATTTCACTTGTTTTACTAGTCTTTATGCACTTTCTTGCATCTTAAGTAAGTAATTTGGAATGAAAATGCATAACTTCTTTAAATCAAGCAACCACCATTAAATTGATGCTAAATCATGAGGTTTGAGCTAGAATTAATTGATTTTTAATGAATTATAAACCTTATGAGTTTAGAGATACTTTGAGTGGTTGTTTTGGTTTCTTGTAGGTGAAGAAAGTAAGAAAAGAGGAAAAACGTGGCTTAAGAAAGCGTGGCTCAAGGAAAATAGAATGTGGCGCATGGAAGGGAGGAAGCAAACATTGCCCTCCACAAGGGCACACTGCCCTCTAGGAGAGCAACATAATGAACCAAGCCTTGAAAAGCAACACTGCCCTGCCCACAACAAGGGCGGAGCACAATTTGATGCCAAGGACCAAAGGAAGCAAAAATTCTGCCCTGCCCTCCTCAAGAACAATATCGGGCTCATCAAAGAAATAAATTCAAGGAAAAAGCTTACCAATGCTTGCCACAAGGATCGAACACGGCACCATGAGGAAGCAAGAAACTAGGCCTTACTTTGGTGCCAAGAAAATCAAGGAAAAGAAGCAGCGTGCGGCTCCACCAAGTTTCGAACTTGGAACCTCACCTTTTGGCAACATTGCCCTGTCCTCCGCAAGGGCAGGGCAGCATTTTGTGATGCTTGGCGCAGCATGTTGGCACGCACCAAGGGAGTCTCGGCCAGCAGCAGCACGCACGGGCAGCAAGCTTGGCGCACCATGAAAACTCTGCCCTGCCCTCCACAAGGGCAGGGCAGCATCCTGATGCATCACACACCAAGCACGCACGCAATGAGCCGCACGCACCATTTCCTGCTCTGCCCTCCACAAGGGCAGGGCAGCCTCCTGGAAGCCACTTTTTCATGGGCTAAAAATTGGATTAAAAATCCAATTTAATTCATTTCTTCACCAAATCAAAATCCCATCCAAATTCCAAAATCCAAGAATAGAAAGTGTATAAATAGGAGATAGTTTGATGTAATTAGGACCCTTCTTTTAATTTTGAATTTTTACATTCTGGAACTTCATTTTTCTTTGAGAGCTTGGAACTGAGATTTAGAGAATTGGGAAGGAGAATTGATTTCTCTTCTTACTCGTTCTTGCTTGAGCACTTTTTATTTTTCTTGTTTGAGTCTTGGGTGTGAAGAATTGAGGAACTTCTGTCTTAATCTCCATTCAAGATCTCTTTAATTCCCTTTCTGCATAATTGCGTTCAATTCCATTTCCTTCACTGCTACAATCTTTAATTTCTTGTTAATTGCCTTGTGAACTTGGATCTGGGAAGGCAATTGAGATCTAGACTTTGCCATCTAGTCTCTAAAGTCCTGAGATCCAATTTTCCTTTTAGGTTCTTCTGTTGAACCACTGCTGAAATTACATTTTCATTTTCTGTTTGAATCTTAGTTACTTTCAATTCATCTTCTGCTTTATTAATTGCTGTAATTAAATTTCCCTTGATTAATTTTTGAATTCCCAGTCCTCAAATCCCTTTTCCATTCAAGCAATTTATATTTCTTGCACTTTAAGTTACTGCAATTTACGTTTCTTGCACTTTAAGTTTCAGTCATTTAATTTCTTATTCTTTAAGATTCAGCACCTTTACTTTCAGTTCTCTTTAATTTCTGCAATTCATCCCTCTCCCTTTACATTTCCTGCTATTTACTTACTGTTGGATACAAAATCACTCAACCAATACTTGATTCGCTTGACTAAATCAACTACTAAACTAAAATTGCTCAATCCTTCAATCCCTGTGGGATCGACCCCACTCCCGTGAGTTTTATTACTTGATGCGACCCGGTACACTTGCCGGTGAGTTTTGTGTTGGATCGTTTTCCACACATCAAGTTTTGGCACTGTTGCCGGGGATTGAAATAGATTGACAATGATTAAGTGAAGTGGAGGTCTAGATCAAGCACTTTTTCTTTTCTGTTTCTTTAATTTTTAACTAACCCACTAACTGTTTGAATTTTTGCTTAAACTAACTAAAACTTCACTCTAGCAATAGATTGAATTGTCACTGGTTTTGTGTGTTTCTTATGTTCTGTTTATATGACAGATACAAGAAGAGCTACACCCATCTTTCATGAACAAGATGAACGAACCCTTAGGAGATTAAGAAGAGCTGAAAGAGGAAAAAACATTGTTGGAGAGGAGGAGTCAGAAGAAGAATTTCAAGACATGAAGGAACATTCAACCAATCCACCAGGAGGATTAGCTAACAACAATAACAACCCACCACAAAGGAGGGTTTTGGCCTCCTACACATTTGCAAATGCTAGACAATGTGGGAGTAGCATTCTTACCCCTAATGTCAATGCAAACAACTTTGAACTAAAGCCACAACTCATCACTTTAGTCCAAAACAACTGCTCTTTTGGAGGAGGACCATTGGAAGACCCCAACCAACATCTATCCATTTTCTTGAGGATCTGTGACACAGTTAAGAGCAATGGAGTGCACCCTGACATATACAAGCTGCTATTGTTCCCATTCTCTCTCAGGGACAAAGCCACTCAATGGCTAGAAACATTTTCAAAGGAGAGCATCAACACTTGGGATGATTTGGTAAGCAAGTTTCTTGCCAAATTTTATCCCCCTCAAAGGATCATAAGATTGAAAACTGAAGTGCAGACATTCACTCAAATGGAGGCTGAAAATTTATATGAAGCATGGGAAAGATATAAGGCGCTGCTGAGGAAATGTCCACCAGAGATGTTCACAGAGTGGGACAAGTTGCAGAACTTCTATGAAGGACTTACTCTGAAGGCTCAAGAGGCACTTGATCACTCAGCTGGAGGATCATTGCAATTGATGAAAACTGCAGAGGAAGCTCAGAACCTCATTGATATGGTGGCCAACAACCAATATTTCTTTGCTCACTAAAGGCAACGCCAACCATCACAGAGGAAGGGAGTGTTAGAATTGGAAGGAGTGGATTCAATCCTAGCTCAGAACAAAATGATGCAGCAGCAAATTCAACAACAGTTTGAGCAAATGGCCAAAAGGATTGATAGCCTTCAAGTTGCAGCAGTTAATACAAGCCAACCATCAGCCACATGGGTGCAAAATGAAGAAACTCAAGAGGAACAACAACAAGAGCAAGTGCACTATATGAACAACCAAAATTCTGGATCAAATGAAGTATATGGTGACACCTACAATCCATCTTGGAAGAACCACCCAAACCTTAGATGGGGAGATAACCACAACCATGGCAAAGGAACTCAGCTCAAAACACTCCAAGAAATAACCAAAATCACAACTAGCAGCCAACTAACCAAAATCTTTATAGAAAACCCCAAAATAATTACCCCAACTCCAACTATTATCCACCCAATAACCAACCAACTAACCAAAACACTTACCATCATCCATCAACACCCCAAAACCAACCAATCTTACAAGACTCTCAAAGGATTACTAATCTGGAGATGCTCATGGAGAAGATGATGAAGAACCGAGAATTGACAACAAAGAACCAAGAAGCTTCCATGAAGAGCCTAGAAAGACAGATTGGACAAATCTCCAAGCATTCCCAGAAAAGCTCACAGAAGAGAACAACCAACCACATAATTTGAAGAAGGGAAAGCAGATCATGGAAGAACCAAATCCAAGACAGCAGCAAGTGGAGAAGAG
The DNA here is from genome assembly GCF_000817695.3 of Arachis duranensis. NCBI lineage: Eukaryota > Viridiplantae > Streptophyta > Magnoliopsida > Fabales > Fabaceae > Arachis > Arachis duranensis. The sequence continues at coordinate 24,012,735 of NC_029778.3, read as the reverse complement.
TCTTACACCTCCACTACCTTATCCACAGAGATTCCAAAAAGAAGCAAAGGATCAACATTTCCACAAATTCCTTGAGACTTTCAAGAAGCTGGAAATCAACATACCTTTGGCTGAGGCACTGGAACAAATGCCCTTGTATGCCAAATTCTTAAAAGAACTCATCAACAAGAAAAGGAGTTGGAATGAGAAAGAGACTGTGCTGCTCACTGAAGAATGCAGTGCACTAATCAGGAAGGGGCTCCCTCCCAAACTTGAAGATCCAGGAAGTTTCTTCCTACCTTGCACCATTAGAAATCTATTCATCGACAAGGGGATGTGTGACTTAGGAGCAAGCATAAATCTGATTCTATCCTCTTTAGTAAAGAAGCTTGGCATAGGAAAAATGAAGCCAACACAAGTGTCCTTAGAATTGGTGGATCAATCAGTGGTACATCCCAAAGGAGTGATTGAAAACTTTTAGTTAGAGGTCGACAAGTTCATTTTTCCTACAGACTTTGTGATCCTGGATTCAGCAGAAAAAGAGAATGACTCCATAATACTTGGTCGACCATTTTTAGCCACTGCTAGAGCCATCATAGATGTAGGGGAGGGAGAGCTAACCCTCAGGATGTATGAGGAAAGCATCACCCTGAAGGTGTTCACAGAACCATAAACTGATGAAGAGATAAGCAAAACAAGTAGTGACTATTTTCCTGGGCAAACAACCATCAACACAGTAGAACAGAAGGATGAGCAGGTGCAAGGAGGAGAAGGAATTCAAAAAGAAGCTGGGATAATAAACAATAAGGGAAATGTCACAACTAAAGCCACTGTTAAGGAAAAAAGACTGACAAGGAAAAGGAAGAAAAACAAGAAGAAAGTTTACAAAGGGTGGAAGAACAAAAAAA
>NC_029778.3:23985126-24011557 GCF_000817695.3 Arachis duranensis | reverse complement strand
GAGGTAGTTTTCTTTTCATAGCTTTTTCAATAAAAATGTTGAATAATTGGTATGCATTGCAAGGAGCTAAGTTTGGTGTTGCACACCAAAATAATTTAAGGGAAAATGAAAGATTCTAAGTTTGGTGTTCCACCAAAAATCTCATTTAAAAACACATTCTCACCTCTTGCATAGTGCTAGCTCTAAGCAATCAAACAAATTATCCAACTATTTAACTGCTTTCTAGCTTTAATTCCATAACCTTTAGCAAGGATACAAGGTTTCACATATGGTTAACTTGTTGCATAAGAGGCAGTGGCAAGCAATTAAGTTTGGTGTCTCCAACACCTAAATAAATCCAAAAGCCACACTCAATTTATGCATACTAACCATGCAATTAAGGGCTTGAGAAGCAAGCAACTTTGAGAAATATGCAGGACATGAGTCAACAATTGAAGATATTGTGCATCTTAACTCAAAGAAAACACAACAGAAGGAAGAATCAAAGGGCTGCAACTTCAAAGGTTGTATCTAAACTTAATCCTTGCTGCTGTGAATTGTTTTGAACATGGAAACCATTATATATCCTGCTAACGTGTTTATCTAGTTGCAAGTGAAATTGTTTGATTAAGTATGCTAAATCTGCATATTGCTTGTCATCCATCACTGAGCTGAATTTTGTGTTGTTTCCCACATGCTTGAATAAAAGAGAATTGTTTGAATTGGAAAGTAAATATCCAATGTTGCATGAGTTAGAATGGAAGTTAATGGTGGTGTATGTGTTTGATTAAATGCATAACTCATGAAATAATTGCTGCATAATATAATTTTCATTGAAGTGTGAGCTAGCTTGCTGTTATAAAGGTTCCTATCAATAAAGAAAAAAAAGCCCTTGAGAACAAAAGAAAATAAAACAGAAAGAAAAAGGAAGAAGAAAAAGCCAATGTGGCAAGAAAAACAAAGAATCAAGGCTGGACACCAATAGCTTGGACCCTAGGACACATGTCTGTGGTGTTCTTGTACTAGGATATGCTTGGATAAGTAAATTCTGAGGGGTATTTCAAAACCCGGTCACTTAGATCAACTGATTTGGGATGACCAATTGAAAGTCCACAATAAAGAGCAACTTAGATACATAACATTTAGTTATCCAAAGAGATGCTGGGCATCAATGATCCTAGGAGGAAATAGTGAGCCATGTGTCTGAGGTGGAAAGATGTTGAGTAAAAATAAAGCCATAGGCTACTACTGCAACATTAGACACCAAGCCTTCAAAGAATAATAAGCTTGTTAAGCAACATAAGAAAAGAAAAGTTAGCAAGGGAGCAAGTAAAGAGTAAACCTTATAACAGCAAGTTTAGTAAACCTTTGAGGAAAGATGTATATTATGTAACAGCACACAATAACTTGAGTTGTCATTGTCTGCATAAAAACTCCATAAATCAAGTTCTGCTATATGCCTAATAAGGATATAATTGCTCTTCTTGTTCATTTCATTTTCTCTTAGTTTTGATGCTTACTTGGGGACAAGCGAGATTTTAAGTTTGGTGTTGTGATGACGGGCCATCATATACCCATTTTTCAAGCTAATTTCACTTGTTTTACTAGTCTTTATGCACTTTCTTACATCCTAAGTAAGTAATTTGGAATGAAAATGCATAATTTCTTTAAATCAAACAACCACCATTAAATTGATGCTAAATCATGAGGTTTAAGCAAGAATTAATTGATTTTTAATGAATTATAAACCTTATGAGTTTAGAGATACTTTGAGTGGTTGTTTTGGTTTCTTGTAGGTGAAGAAAGTAATAAAAGAGGAAAAATGTGGCTTAAGAAAGCGTGGCTCAAGGAAAATAGAATGTGCCGCATGGAAGGGAGGAAGCAAACATTGCCCTCCACAAGGGCACACTGCCCTCCAGGAGAGCAACATAATGAACCAAGCCTTGAAAAGCAACACTGCCCTGCCCACAACAAGGGCGGAGCACAATTTGATGCCAAGGACCAAAGGAAGCAAAAATTCTGCCCTGCCCTCCTCAAGAGCAATATCGGGCTCATCAAAGAAATAAATTCAAAGAAAAAGCTTACCAATGCTTGCCACAAGGATCGAACACGGCACCATGAGGAAGCAAGGAACTAGGCCTTACTTTGGTGCCAAGAAAACCATGGAAAAGAAGCAGCGTGCGCCTCCACCAAGTTTCGAACTTGGAACCTCACCTTTTGGCAACATTGCCCTGCCCTCCGCAAGGGCAGGGCAGCATTTTGTGATGCTTGGTGCAGCATGTTGGCACGCACCAAGGGAGTCTCGGCCAGCAGCAGCACGCACGTGCAGCAAGCTTGGCGCACCATGAAAACTCTGCCCTGCCCTCCACAAGGGCAGGGCAGCATCCTGATGCATCACACACCAAGCACGCACGCAATGAGCCGCACGTACCATTTCCTGCTCTGCCCTCCACAAGGGCAGGGCAGCCTCCTGGAAGCCACTTTTTCATGGGCTAAAAATTGGATTAAAAATCCAATTTAATTCATTTCTTCACCAAATCAAAAGCCCTCCAAATTCCAAAATCCAAGAATAGAAAGTGTATAAATAGGAGATAGTTTGATGTAATTAGGACCCTTCTTTTAATTTTGAATTTTTACATTCTGGAACTTCATTTTTCTTTGAGAGCTTGGAACTGAGATTTAGAGAATTGGGAAGGAGAATTGATCTCTTTTCTTACTCGTTCTTGCTTGAGCACTTTTTATTTTTCTTGTTTGAGTCTTGGGTGTGAAGAATTGAGGAACTTCTGTCTTAATCTCCATTCAAGATCTCTTTAATTCCCTTTCTGCATAATTGAGTTCAATTCCATTTCCTTCACTGCTACAATCTTTAATTTCTTGTTAATTGCCTTGTGAACTTGGATCTGGGAAGGCAATTGAGATCTAGACTCTGCTATCTAGTCTCTAGAGTCCTGAGATCCAATTTTCCTTTTGGGTTCTTCTGTTGAACCACTGCTGAAATTACATTTTCATTTTCTGTTTGAATCTTAGTTACTTTCAATTCATCTTCTGCTTTATTAATTGCTGTAATTAAATTTCCCTTGATTAATTTTTGAATTTCCAGTCCTCAAATCCCTTTTCCATTCAAGCAATTTATATTTCTTGCACTTTAAGTTACTGCAATTTACATTTCTTGCACTTTAAGTTTCAGTCATTTAATTTCTTGTTCTTTAAAATTCAGCACCTTTACTTTCAGTTCTCTTTAATTTCTGCAATTCATCCCTCTCCCTTTACATTTCCTGCTATTTACTTACTGTTGGATACAAAATCACTCAACCAATACTTGATTCGCTTGACTAAATCAACCACTAAACTAAAATTGCTCAATCCTTCAATCCCTGTGGGATCGACCTCACTCCCGTGAGTTTTATTACTTGATGCGACCCGGTACACTTGCCGGTGAGTTTTGTGTTGGATCGTTTTCCACACATCAGTCTCCTCTTCTCTCCGCCATAAGTCAGGGGTTATTAAGTTTAGACTCCAGATTATTGAAGACAGACGGCATTGGAAAAAGGCATGAGAAATTGATTCATCTTTTAGCATGCATCTTGGGCAAGTGGCAGGGGTGGATGCAAACCGGTTATGAATTTGTTGCAAAACCGAAAGCTTTTCATGAAGACTCTTCCATAAAAAAAATCTTAATTTTATGAGGTAATTTCAATTCCCAAATGCTATTCTGTACTCTGTTGTTCTGTATGTTTTGAGGCATCAATGAAGTAGAAGAATGAAAGAACCCATAAGCAACTTTGTATCTTGACCCAACTTCGTATATACCAGATTTTGTCCAGCACCAATTAACTTCATCCTCCTCCTCTGTTGGTTTGATGGAAAAAATTGTATTGCATATATCAAATGAAAAAATTGACTCAATCAGGTTTTCGTTCCAGCTTTTATCAGGATTTAGTAGCTCACTAACATAATACACTTGCAGATTCGGTGGGATTGTCACTGCAGCTTGAGGGACATTAAAGGGCAATGGTGGTGGGAGCCAGGGATCATAGAAGATGCGGACATTAGCATCAGAGCTTATTTTCCATAACAAGCCTTTCTCAATCACCTTGCGGCCTTCAAGAACACTTCTCCAGCCCCACGACGGTATGCTTCCTATCTCTGCATGTAAAAAATTTGTATATCTGAAATATTTACCTTTGAACATTCTTGACAGTTGGTGCGGTATTTTATAAACCACAAACTAACCGGCAAGTGCACTGGGTCGTACCAAGTAATACCTCAGGTGAGTGAGGGTCGATCCCATGAGGATTGATGAATCAAGTAACAATGGTTAAATGACTTACTTAGTTAGGCAAGCAGAAAAGAGTGTTGGATGTTCAAAAAGCATTAAACAATTGTACAGAAATTAAAATAGTAAAGTAAATGGGTTGGGAATAAAGTATGGAGAGGACAGTTAAGGTTTCAGAGTTATCTATTTTTTTGGATTAACTTTTCTTACTAACTGTTTTAATCATGTTGGATTTAATTTATGGCAAACTATATGTGACTAGACTCTAATTTCTTAGACCTTTCTAGTCTCCCCTAAAATTCATCAACTGCCAATTCCTTAGTCAATTAATTCCAATTAGAGGGTGATGATCAAATTCCAGTTTATATGCCACAAAAACTCTAATTACCCAAAAATAAAAGGATCATATGTCACATATCCCGTTAAGTCTAGATAATTAAAATTTAGGAGAATGTGTTTTCAAGTTGTTGTTCAAGTAAAGTGCTTTTCCAAGTTATACAAGAACTCAAATAGAAAGAGGGTCATACTTCTGTTCCACCAAAATTCATAAGATAAAGAGCGAAAACAATCCTTAAATTATAAATCCATACATGAATTAAAATAGAAAAAGCAATAAAATCAATCCATACAAATAGACAGAGCTTCTAACCTTAACAGTGGATGTTTAGTTGCTCATGGTTCAAAGAGAAAATAAGGATTCAAGTAAAATATACTGAGTTTCAATCTGATGGCATGAAAAGTTAACTAATGAAATCCCTTTTTATAATTAATCCTAATTAATTTTTAGAAAAATCTATTTTATAAAATTAAGTAATATCTTTTCTTAATTTAAAAATCAAATTTGAATTTAAATCAAAATTAATTATAACAATCATCAAGTCTTCAATTGATGGATAGGGACCACTTGATTCCTTCACTCTGCAGCCTCTGATCTGTGCTTTTTGGGCTGAAATCTCGGTCAAAAGCAGCCCAAAAATCGCCCCTAGCATTTTCTACACGTGGCGCATGTCATGCGTACGTGTCAGTCACGCGTACGCATCAAGTACGTGCAAGCGTCGCTGTGCAAATCTTCAAATCACGCGTACGCTTCATCCACGCGCATGCGTCGCCATGGAAAGCTCCAAATCACGTGCACGCGTCAGTCACGCGTACGCATCGCTCCTCGCTGGTTTTCTCCTTTAATTCTTGTGCTGCAGAAACTCCATCAAATCCAGCTGAATGCTACCTAAAATAAACAGAAATGCACAAGACTCAAAGTAGCATCCATAGTGGCTAAAAGATAATTAATTCTTGATTAAACTCAACAATTTAAGTGCAAATTCACTAGAAAAAGATAAGAAAGATGCTCATGCATCACAACACCAAACTTAAACTGTTGCTTGTCCTCAAGCAACCAAAACTAATATAGGCTTAAAATGTGAATTTGCATGAGAATGAGAGTTTGATTAAGCTCATGTCTCTTCTTATAGTGGGGTTTATAACTGCAATCCTGAATAGGTTTGGCATCTCACTCTCCTTTGAATCAGAATGATGTCATTGTCATTCGAAATTTGAATCCAGATAATATTATGAATTCTCTGATCTTTATATTTCAATTTAATCCTTGAACACAGCAAAATTTACTTTAATTAATTTTTCTTTGGTGCTTTGCACCTTGAGCCTAGCCGTGACTTTAAATGTTTTATCTCAAGGGTTACTTGACACAAAAACACCAGAAGCACTTAACTGGGGAACTCTCTTTGAGTTCTGATTTTTCTTTAAGTTACTCCCAGACAGTGGTGCTCAAAGTCTTTGGCATACTCTATTAAACGCATTTGGTCTCGACTCTAAGTATTCTATCTCAAGGATTACTTGACACAATTACACCACAAGCATATGACTAGGAAAACAACTCTTTGAGCTTTTAATCATGTCTGACCTCCCTAGTCATTGATACTCAAAGTCTTGGACCTTGCTTTTATTTTATATATATATATATATATTTGCTGTTTCTTTTGCTACAAGGACAAAATTTTTTTGTTTATTTCAGAGAAGTCATAATAATTCTCTAAATTCCTATTCCTTATACACCAACATCCTTTGATTCAAATTCAAATATATGCACTGTTCATGTCATGCATTCAGAATCACTGAAAATACCACCACATTTAAGTAAATAAGACTACTCTTAAATATAAACTCAATTTCTCATGCAATACATCACTTCTTTTTCTTTTAAATTCAATCTTAGTGAGCAATACATGAGGCAAATTATTATTTTTTTTGAAGTGTCCGGTTCTTATTTTAAAATAGCTGGATGATCAAAACTTACGTAAAACGGAGAAAAACAGTAAAAACTCAATAAAAATCAAATAAGTAAGAAAACTACTACTACGAAACAAATAGCTAAGGATACGAAATTATCGGGTTGTCTCCCGAAAACACTTCTTTATCGTCACTAGCTTGACGGTCAGCTCCTCTGAGGAGGAGGATCATAGGGGTTCAACTCTTCACCCCTTACTTTGAACTTCTTTTCTGTGTCTCCATAACGTAGCTCAATATGCTCCAGAGAGAGGATTCTGATTACTGTATAAACCCACGCTGGATTGCTAGTCAACACTACCTTCATTCCTGAGGAGAAACCTTCAGTGGGGATCTTTTTGTTTCTCCATCCTCTGGGTACTTTCTTCTTTTTGGGAACCTCCTCCTTGGTAGATGATGAATTCCCACCACCAAACTTAAGTTTGATATCAGGAGAAATTTTATTGATTGTTGCCAAGGGAGGTTTGAGCTGCAGATTCTGTTGTGCATCATCAGGGGATTTTTGAAGGGTTGGATCAATAAGCTCAGTCTGCATGCACCTCTCTTCTTCACCTGCTGAATGTAGATATTTGAAAATATGGAAGACTAGTTGCTCATCATGCACTCTAAGCACTAATTCGCCCACTTTTACATCAATCAGAGCTCTTCCAGTGGCTAGGAATGGTCTTCCTTGAATTATAGAGGCATTCTCATCCTCCCCGTGTCAAGAATCACAAAGTCTGCTGGGAGGAAGAACTTACCCACTTTGACCAAGATATTCTCCACTAATCCGTATGCAGACTTCATAGATTTGTCTGCCATCTGTAATGCTATCTTTGTGGGTTGTGCCTCTTGGATTTACAGCTTCTTCATCACAGATAAGGGCATTAGATTTATGCTTGCCCCTAGATCACATATAGCTTTCTCAAAGGTTGTGCTCCCAATGGTGCATGGAATTTGAAAGCTCCTTGGATCTGACATCTTCCTTGGCAAGTTATTCTGAGTTACAGCACTACATTCTTTAGTCAGGACTACTGTCTCATCTCTCTTTAAACGCTTCTTCTTTGACAATAACTCCTTCATGAACTTGACATAGATAGGCATTTGTTCCAAAACCTCATCAAAAGGAATATTAATTTGCAGCTTTCTAAAGACTTCCAAGAACTTTGAAAACTGCTTGTCCTTGGTCTCCTTTTGAAGTTTCTAAGGATATGGCATCTTATGCTTGTACTCAGGAGCCTTTGGCAATGTAGGATGAGTGTCAAGAGAGTTTGGGAATGGGTTGTCTGCACGCTTTAGAGGGGCGTGCTCTACTTCTTCCTTCTTCTCCTTTGGAGCTTCTTTTTCAACTAACTCTTCATTAACTTTGGTCTCAGAGCCAGCAACTTTACCACTTCTCAGTTGAATAACCTTGCAATCTCTTTCAACTGGCTCATCAGCAACTTGTGCTTCCATACTTGCCACTTGTCCACTTATTAAGGTGATAGCCTTGCATTACTCTCTTGGATTCACCACTATATTACCATGAAGGGTATTAGTGGTCCTTTGATCAATTTCATTAACTTTTGTGGCTAATTGACCCATCTGAATCTCTAAGTTCTTGATTGATGCTCTGGTTTCCTGTCTAAAACTTATCAACATTGCTTCCAAATTATTATTCTGTTGGGGCTGAGAAGATGCTTGTTGAGATGACTGAAACTGGTGGTTATTAAAATTATTCTATTGTAAACCACCCTGAGAATAATGATTAAAATTTTGTGGCCTCTGAAGTTGCTTTCTCCACCCAAAATTTGGGTGATTTCTCCACCCCTGATTGTAGGTCTTAGAATAGGGATCATTGTTGGGATTTCTAGAAGCACTTCCCATGTAATTAACCTGTTCAGAAGAAAATTGAGCATAATCATAATTATCATTTTGCACAAAATTACCTGTCATGTCATAAGAGGCTTCTTGAGGTAGATTTTGGGTGTTGATAGATGAGACTTGCATGCCACCCATCTGTTGGGTAAGTAGACTTATTTGCTGAGACATAAGCTTGTTCTGAGCAAGAAGAGCATTAAGAGTTTCTACTTCCAACACGCATCTCTTCTGAGAGGTCTCAGAATTCACAGGATTCCTGTTAGATGAGTACAAGTATTGGTTGCTAGCAACCAATTCAATAAGCTCAATAGTCTCCTCTGGTGTCTTCTTCTTGTGTAATGAACCTCTTGCAGAATTATCTAAGTACATCTTGGACATTTCACCCAAACCTTCATAAAAGATGTCTAGTTGTGTCCATTTGGAGAACATGTCTAAAGGGTGATGAGCGGATAATTTATACACTTTTTGGCATTGTTTTTAGGTAGTTTTTAGTAGGATCTAGCTACTTTTTGGGATGTTTTTATTAGTTTTATGCAAAATTCATATTTCTGGACTTTACTATGAGTTTGTGTGTTTTTTTGTGATTTCAGGTATTTTCTGGCTGAAATTGAGGGACCTGAGCACAAATCTGATTCAGAGGCTGAAAAAGGACTGATGATACTATTGGATTCTAACCTCTCTGCACTCGAAGTGAATTTTCTAGAGCTACAGAACTCCAAGTGGTGTGCTCTCAATTGCGTTGGAAGGTAGACATCCAGAGCTTTCCAGCAATATATAATAGTTCATACTTTGCTCGAGTTTTGATGATGCAAACTGGCATTCAAACGCCCCTTCTCTGCCTTATTCTGAAGTCAAAACACCAGAACTGGCATAAAAGCTGGAGTTAAATGCCCAAACTGGCACCAAAGCTGGTGTTTAACTCCAAGAGAAGTCTCTACATGAGTAAAGCTCAATGCTCAGTCCAAGCACATACCAAGTGTGTCCGGAAGTAGATTTCTGCATCATTTACCTATTTCTGTAAACCCTAGTAGCTAGTTTTCTTATAAATAGGACCTCTTACTATTGTATTTTCATCTTTTGATCATCTTTTGATCTATTGATCACGTTTTGGGGGCTGGCCATTCGACCATGCCTAGACCTTGTTCTTATGTATTTTCAACGGTGGAGTTTCTACACACCATAGATTAAGGTGTGGAGCTCTGCTGTTCCTCGAGTATTAATGCAATTACTATTGTTCTTCTATTCAATTCATGCTTATTCTTATTCTAAGATATTCACTCGCACTTCAATCTGATGAATGTGATGATCCGTGACACTCATCATCATTCTCACCTATGAACGCATGACTGATAACCACTTCTGTTCTACTTAAGATTGAGTGTGTATCTCTTGGATTCCTAGTCCACGACGCATGGTTGCCTCGCCTGACAATCGAGCCTTCTATTCCGTGAGGTCAGAGTCTTCGTGGTATAAGCTAGAATTATTGGCGGTCATTCCTGGGATCCGGAAAGTCTAAACCTTGTCTGTGGTATTCCGAGTAGGATCTGGGAAGGGATGACTGTGACGTGCTTCAAACTCGCGAGTGTTAGGCGTAGTGACAGACGCAAAAGGATAGTAAATCCTATTCCAACATGATCGAGAACTGACAGATGATTAGCCATGCGAGAAACCGTAGAGGACCCTTTTCACTGAGAGGATGGGAGGTAGCCATTGATGCCAGCGAAACCCTACATACAGCTTGCCATAGAAAGGAGTATGAAGGATTGGATGAAGGCAGTAGGAAAGCAGAGATTCAAAAGGAGCAAAGCATTTCCATACACTTATCTGAAATTCTTACCAATGAATTACATAAGTATCTCTATCTTTACTTTGTGTTTTATTTATCTTTTTAATTATTAAAACTCTATCACCCATTTGAATCCGCCTGACTGAGATTTACAAGGTGACCATAGCTTGCTTCAAGCCGACAATCTCCGTGGGATCGACCCTTACCCACGTAAGGTATTACTTGGACGACCCATTGCACTTGCTGGTTAGTTGTGCGGAGTTGTGACAAAGTGTGATTCACGTTTGAGAGCACGAAGTCTATTGGCGCCATGGTTGATGATCACAATTTCGTGCACCAAGTTTTTGGCACCGTTGCCGGGGATTGTTCGAGTTTCGACAACTGACAGTTCATCTTGTTGCTCAGATTAGGTAATTTTCTTCTTATTTTATTCTCAAAAAGTTTTCAAAAATCTTTCAAAAAAATTTTATTCTTTTTCGTGTTTTCTAAAAACAATTTTCGAAAAACCCAAAAAAAATTCATAAAATCATAAAAACTCAAAAATATTTCATGGTTCTTGTTGAATCTAGGGCCAAATTTTAAGTTTGGTGTCAATTGCATGATTTTAATTGTCTTGCAAATTTTGAAAAACATGCATAATGTTCTTGATGATCTTCAAGCTGTTCTTGATGAATTGCCTTGTTTGATCTTCATGATTTCTTGTTTTGCACTGCATGATGTTTTACATGTGCATTCTTGCAAAGTATATGGCCCAAACATGAGAAAGTTCTAAGTTTGGTGTCTTGCAAGTTTTCTTTTATGGAAAACTAAGTTCTTGATGTTCATCTCGATCTTCATTATTGTTCTTGGTGTTCATCTTGATGTTCATAATGTTCTTGCATATATCTTGTGTTTTGGTCCTAGAATTATATGTTTTGACTCATTTTGCTATTTTTCAAAATTAAAAATATATCTTCTTGAATAAAGGATATAGCAAAATGAAGATCCAAGAACATAAAGCAGAGGATTTACAGAGAAAAATCTGGGTGTTCAAAACGCCCAGTGAAGAAGGAAAACTGGCATTTAAATGCCAGCCAGGGTACCTGGCTGGGCGTTTAAACGCCCAAACCATGCAGCAATTGGGCGTTAAACGCCCAAAACATGCAGCTCCTGGGCGTTTAACGCCAGGATGACACAAGGAGAGGAATTTTGTTTTCAAATCTTTTTTAAATCTTCATATTTTTTTCAAAAGCAAATCTTTTTCAAATCAAATATTTTCAATCATATCTTTTTCAAAAAAAATCAAATCTTTTTAATTTCCTTTTCAAATCTTTTTCAAAATAAATTTCAATCATATCTTTTCAAACATATCTTTTTCAAAATCAATATCAAAATCTTTTCTAACTTCTTATCTTTTCAAAATTAATTTTCAAATCTTTTTCAACTGAATAATTGACTTTTTGTTTGTTTTATTATTTCTTATCTTTTTCATAACCACAACCAACTTTCAAAAATTTATTTTAAATCTTATTCTTTTTATTTTCGAAAATTCTTTACCCCCTCTCTCATCTTTTTCTATTTGAACACTAACATTCCTCCTCCATTGTCAATTCGAACTCCATCCTTCTATTCTTATTTTTCTCTGACACCTCAAGGAATCTCTATACTGTGACATAGATGATTATATATTTTCTTTGTTTCCATCTCTTTCATATGAGCAGGAACAAAGATAAAGGCATACTTGTTGAAACTGATCCTGAACCTGAAAGGACTCTGAAGAGGAAGCTAAGAGCAGCTAAAGCACAAAACTCTGAAGATGACCTCACTAAAATTTTCGAAAAGGAAGCAGCAAAAGAAACAATATGGCCGAACCAAACAACAATGCAAGGAAGATGCTTGGTGATTTTACTACACCAACTTCCAACTTTTATGGAAGAAACATCTCAATCCCTACCATAGGAGCAAACAATTTGGAGCTAAAGCCTCAATTAGTTTCTCTACTGCAACAGAACTGCAAGTTTTATGGACTTCCATCAGAAGACCCTTATCAGTTCTTAACTGAGTTCTTGCAGATCTGTGATACTTTTAAGACCAATGGAGTTGATCCTAAAGTCTACAAGCTTATGCTTTTCCCTTTTGCTATAAGAGACAGATCTAGAACATGGTTGGACTCACAACCTAGAGATAGCCTGGACTCTTGGGATAAGCTGGTCACGACTTTCTTAGCCAAGTTCTTTCCTCCTCAAAAGCTGAGCAAGCTTAGAGTGGATGTTCAAACCTTCAGACAGAAAGAAGGTGAATCCCTCTATGAAGCTTGGGAAAGATACAAGTAGCTGACCAAAAAGTGTCCTTCTGACATGCTTTCAGAATGGACCACATTAGATATATTCTATGATGGTCTGTCTGAATTTTCCAAGATGTCACTGGACCACTCTGCAAGTGGATCCATTCACCTAAAGAAAACGTCTGCAGAAGCTCAGGAACTTATTGCAATGGTTGCAAATAACCAGTTCATGTTTACCTCTGAGAGGAATCCTGTGAATAATGGGACGCCTCAAAAGAGAGGAGTTCTTGAAATTGATGCTCTGAATGCCATACTGGCTCAGAACAAAATATTGACCCAACAAGTCAATATGATCTCTCAGAGTCTGAATGGATTGCAAAATACATCCAACAGTACTAAAGAAGCATCTTCTGAAGAAGAAGCTTATGATCCTGAAAACCCTGCAATGGCAGAGGTGAATTATATGGGTGAAGCTTTTGGCAACACCTATAATCCTACATGGAAAAATCATCCAAATTTTTCATGGAAGGATCAACAGAAGCAAGGCTTCAATAATAACAATGGTGGAAGAAACAGGTTTAGCAATAGCAAACCTTTCCCATCATCATCTCAGCAACAGACAGAGCATTCTGAGTAGAATCCTTCTAGCTTAGCAAACATAGTCTCTGATCTATCTAAGGCCACTCTTAGTTTTATGACTGAAACAAGATAATCTATTAGAAATTTGGAGGCACAAGTGGGCCAGCTGAGTAAAAGTGTTAACTGAAACTCCTCCTAGCTCTCTCCCAAGCAATATAGAAGAGAATCCCAAATGAGAGTGCAAGGCCATTGATGTAATCAAAATGGCCGAACCTGTGAAGGAGGAGGAGGACGTGAATCCCAATGAGGAAGACCTCAGGGAACGTCCAATGGTCAGTAAGGAATACCCTGATGAGGAACCAAAGGAATCTGAGGCTCATACAGAGACCATAGAGATTCCCTTGGACCTCCTTTTACCATTCATGAGCTTTGATGACTATTCATCTTCTGAAGAGGATGAAGACATTGTTGAAGGGTAAGTTGCCCAATATTTAGGAGCAATCATGAAGCTGAATGGCAAGCTATTTGGTAATGACACTTGGGAGGAAGAGCCTCCCTTGCTCACCAATGAAATGAATAAATTGGTTCAGCCAAATTTACCTTAAAAGAAATAGGATCCTGGTAAAATTCTTAATACCCTATACCATAGGCACCATGACCTTTGAAAAAGCTCTGTGCGACCTGAGGTCAGGGATAAACATGATGTCACTCTCTGTAATGGAGAAACTGGGAATCTATGAGGTACAGGCTGCCAAATTTTCATTGGAAATGGCAGGTAACTCTATGAAAAAGGCTTATGGATTAGTAGAGGACGTGCTAGTGAAGGTTGAAGTCCTTTACTTCCCTACTGATTTCATAATCCTAGACACTAGGAAGGATGAGGATGAGTCCATCATCTTTGGAAGACCCTTCCTAGCCACATCAAGAGCTGTGATTGATGTTGACAGAGGAGAGTTAGTCCTTCATGTGAATGAAGAATGCCTTGTAGTAAAGACTCAAGGTTCTCCATCTGTAACCATGAAGAGTAAGCATGAAGAGCTTCTTCCAATACAGAGACAAACAGAGCCCCCACATTCAAACTCTAAGTTTGGTGTTGGGAGGCCACAACCAAACTCTAAGTTTGGTGTTGAAAAATCTCAACCATGCTCTGATCATCTGTGAGGCTCGATGAGAGCTCACTGTCAAGCTATTGACATTAAAGAAGCGCTTATTGGGAGGCAACCCAATTTTATTCTATTATCTAATTTTATTTTATCTATGTTATTTTATGTTTTCTTTTAGGTTGATGATCATGTGAAGTCACAAAGACACTCATAAAAATAAAGTAGAATTCGAAAACAGCACACCCTGGAGGAAGGTTTAAATGGCAGTAAGGGCAGCAAAATGGGCGTTTAAACGCCGAATTTGGCACTTTTCTGGGCGTTTAAACGCCAGAACAGGGCACCAGACTGGCGTTTAAATGCCAAAATAGAGCAGAAAGCTGGTGTTTAAATGCCAAAGCACGGTAGCAAACTGGCGTTTAGATGCCAGAACAGGAAAGAAAGCTGGCGTTTAAACTCCAGAACAGGGCAGTAGACTGACGTTTAAACGCCAGGATTGCACTCTAAGGAGCTTTGAACGCCAAATTAGAGCAGGGATGAGAAATTCTTGGCCCCTCAGGATTTGTGGACCTCACAGGATCTCCACCAACTTTAACTTACTCTCTCTCCTCTTCACACCTTTCTACAACACTCTTCCCTAAATACACCTTCCATCTCCTCCAGTTTCTTCTTCTTCTACATCTTTCTTTCATCTTTTGCTCGAGGACGAGAAAACCTTCTAAGTTTGGTGTGGTAAAAGCATTGCTTTTTGTTTTTCCATAATCATTTATGGCACCTAAGGTCGGAGAAACCTCTAGAAAGAGGAAAGGAAAGACAAAAACTTCCACCTTCGAGTCATGGGAGATGGAGAGATTCATCTCAAGGGTCCATAGCTCAGTAGTAGAGCATCTGACTGCACAATAAGAGAGCCCACTCATGGACCTCAACAAGAGCATGAGGAATTCCCTCATCAAGAAATCCCTGAGATGCCTCAAGGGATACATTTTCCTTCACACAACTATTGGGAGCACCAAAATCACTAGGGATGGAGCAACAAAGGCAAGGAAGAGACATAGAGAAGCTCAAGAGCACCATTGGTTCTTCAAGAGGAGGAAGATGCCACCCTCACTAAGGTTGACTCATTCCTTAATTTCCTTGTCTATTTATTTTTCTGTTTTTTGAATTTTTGCTTGATGTGCTATCTATGTTTGTGTCCTTACTACATGATCATTAGTGTCTAGTGTCTATGCCTTAAAGTTATGAACAAATGAATCCTCCACCTCTCTTAAATGAAAAAATGTGCTTAATTACAAAAGAACAAAAAGTACTTGGATTTCAAATTTTATCTTGAAACTAGTTTAATTATTTTGATGTGGTGGCAATACTTTTTGTTCTCTGAATGAATGCTTGAACAGTATATTTTTTATTTTGTTGTTTATGAATGTTAAAGTTTTTGGCTCTTGAAAGAATGATGAACAAAGAGAAATGTTATTGATAATCTGAAAAATCATGAAATTGGTTCTTGAAGCAAGAAAAATCAGTGAAAAAAATGGCGAAAAAAAAGAAAGAGAAAAGAAAAAGAAAAAGCAAGTAGAAAAAGCCAATAGCCCTTAAAACCAAAAGGCAAGGGTAAAAAGGATCCAAGGCTTTGAGCATTAATGGATAGGAGGGCCTAAGGAAATAAAATCCAGGTCTAAGCAGCTAATTCAAGCTGTCCCTAACCATATGCTTGTGTCATGAAGGTCCAAGTGAAAAGCTTGAGACTGAGTGGTTAAAGTCGTGATCCAAAGCAAAAGAGTGTGCTTAAGAACTCTGGACAACTCTAACTGGGGACTTTAGCAAAGTTGAGTCACAATCTGAAAAGGTTCACCCAGTTATGTGTCTGTGGCATTTATGTATCCGGTGGTAATACTGGAAAACAAAGTGCTTAGGGCCACAACCAAGACTCATAAAGTAGCTGTGTTCAAGAATCAACATACTTAACTAGGAGAATCAATAACACTATCTAAAATTCTGAGTTCCTATAGATGCCAATCATTCTGAATTTCAAAGGAGAAAGTGAGATGCCAAAACTATTCAGAAGCAAAAAGCTACAAGCCCCGCTCATCTAATTAGGATTAAGTTTCATTGATATTGTGGGATTCATTGTATATTCTCTTCTTTTTATCCTATTTTGTTTTTAGTTGCTTGGAGACAAGCAACAATTTAAGTTTGGTGTTGTGATGAGCGGATAATTTATACGCTTTTTGGCATTATTTTTAGGTTGTTTTTAGTAGGATCTAGCTACTTTTTGGGATGTTTTTATTAGTTTTATGCAAAATTCATATTTCTGGACTTTACTATGAGTTTGTGTGTTTTTCTGTAATTTTAGGTATTTTCTGACTGAAATTGAGGGACCTGAGCACAAATCTGATTCAGAGGCTGAAAAAGGACTGATGATGCTATTGGATTTTGACCTCCCTACACTCGAAGTGGATTTTCTGGAGCTACAGAACTCCAAATGGCGCGCTCTCAATTGCGTTTGAAAGTAGACATCCAGAGCTTTCCAGCAATATATAATAGTTCATACTTTGCTCTAGTTTTGATGATGCAAACTGGCGTTCAAACGCCCCTTCTCTGCCCTATTCTGAAGTCAAAATGCTAGAATTGGCATAAAAGCTGGAGTTAAACACCCAAACTGGCACCAAAGCTGGCGTTTAACTCCAAGAGAAATCTCTACACGTGTAAAGCTCAATGATTAGTCCAAGCACACACCAAGTGGGCCCGGAAGTGGATTTCTGCATCATTTACCTATTTCTGTAAACCCTAGTAGCTAGTTTTCTTATAAATATGACCTCTTACTATTGTATTTTCATCTTTTGATCATCTTTTGATCTCTTGATCACGTTTTAGGGGCTGGCCATTTGGCCATGCCTAGACCTTGTTCTTATGTATTTTCAACGGTGAAGTTTCTACACACCATAGATTAAGGTGTGGAGCTCTGCTGTTCTTCGAGTATTAATGCAATTATTATTGTTCTTCTATTCAATTCATGTTTATTCTTGTTCTAAGATATTCACTCGCACTTCAACCTGATGAATGTGATGATCCGTGACACTCATCATCATTCTCACCTATGAACACATGACTGACAACCACTTCTGTTCTATTTAAGATTGAGTGTGTATCTCTTGGATTCCTGGTCCACGACGCATGGTTGCCTCGCCTGACAACCGAGCCTTCCATTCCGTGAGGTCAGAGTCTTCGTGGTATAAGCTAGAATTATTGGCGGTCATTCTTGGATTCCGAAAGGTCTAAACATTGTCTGTGGTATTTCGTGTAGGATCTGAGAAGGGATGACTGTGATGAGCTTCAAACTCGCGAGTGTTGGGCGTAGTGACAAATGCAAAAAGATAGTAAATCTTATTCCAACATGATTGAGAACCGACAGATGATTAGCCATGCGGGAAACCATAGAGGACCTTTTTCACTGAGAGAATGGGAGGTAGCCATTGACGCCGACGAAACCCTACATACAGCTTGCCATGGAAAGGAGTATAAAGGATTGGATGAAGGCAGTAGGAAAGCAGAGATTTAAAAGGAGCAAAGCATCTCCATACACTTCTCTGAAATTCTCACCAATGAATTACATAAGTATCTCTATCTTTACTTTGTGTTTTATTTATCTTTTTAATTATTAAAACTCTATCCCCATTTGAATTCGCCTGACTGAGATTTACAAGGTGACCATAGCTTGCTTCAAGCCGACAATCTCCATGGGATCGACCCTTATGCACGTAAGGTATTACTTGGACGACCCAGTGCACTTGCTGGTTAGTTGTGTGGAGTTGTGACAAAGTGTGATTCACGTTTGAGAGCACCAAGTCTATTGGCACCATGGTTGATGATCACAATTTCGTGCACCAGAGGGCATTGCCTAGTTAGTAGCTTGTATCTCTCACAAGCTTCATACAGAGTTTTACCATCCTTCTGTCTGAAGGTCTGAACCTCCACCCTAAGCTTAGTCAGCTTCTTTGGTGGGAAAAATTTAGTAAGAAACTCAGTAATAACCTTGTTCCAAGTATCCAAACTCTCCTTGGAACGGGAATCTAGCCATAGCTTTGCTTCATCCCTCAGGGCAAACGGGAAAAGCATGAGTTTGTATACCTCTGGGTTCACTCCATTTTTCTTCACAGTATCACAAATCTGTAGAAAATTAGAAATAAATTGATTTGGGTCTTCGTGGGGAAGACCATGATAATGGCAGTTTTGTTGCACCAAGGTAACTAGTTGTGCCTTCAACTCAAAGTTGTTTGCAGCTATAGGAGGCACCACAATACTTTTTCCATAAAGATCTGAAGTAGGAGCAGAATAAGAGCCAAGCACTCTCCTTTGTTGCTCATCCCCATTCGGATTTGCCACATTGGCATTATCAGCATTATTAAGATCCATAGTGGGTTTTGCAGCCTTGTAAAGTCTTGCCTGTTGTAAACGTCGCCTGAAATTTCTTTCAGGTTTAGGATTAAAGTCTAAGAGATGTTCTTTGTCTCTGTTCCTGCGCATAAACAAATAGAAAACAAGAAAAGATGGGAATCTCTATGTCAGAGTGCAGAGAATTCCCAGTGAGGTAACCTGTGTAAAGAGATAAAATATTTTTTTTTGAAATTAATAAAGCAAAAGTTAAATAAAATTAAAACTAAAATGCCTAATCTAAGCAATCAAACAACTTATAGTTGTTAATCACTATCAATCCCCGGCAACGCGCCAAAAACTTGGTGCGGTATTTTATAAACCACAAACTAACCGGCAAGTGCATCGGGTCGTACCAAGTAATACCTCAGGTGAGTGAGGGTCGATCCCACGAGGATTGATGGATCAAGCAACAATGGTTAAATGACTTACTTAGTTAGGCAAGCAGAAAAGAGTGTTGGATGTTCAAAAAGCATTAACAATCGTACAGAAATTAAAATAGTAAAGTAAATGGGTTGGGAATAAAGTATGGAGAGGACAGTTAAGATTTCAGAGTTATCTATTTTTCCGGATTAACTTTCTTACTAACTATTTTAATAATGTAGGATTTAATTTATGACAAACTATATGTGACTAGACCCTAATTCCTTAGACCTTTCTAGTCTCCCATAAAATTCATCAACTGCCAATTCCTTAGTCAATTAATTCCAATTAGAGGGTAATAATCAAATTCCAGTTTATATGCCACAAAAAATCTAATTACCCAAAAATAAAAGGATTATATGTCATGTATCCCGTTAAGTCCAGATAATTAAAATTTAGGAGAATGCGTTTTCAAGCTGTTGTTTAAGTAAAGTGCTTTTCCAAGTTATACAAGAACTCAAATAGAAAGAAGGTCATACTTCCGTTCCACCCAAATTCATAAGATAAAGAACGAAAATAATTCTTAAATTATAAATCCATACATGAATTAAAATAGAAAAAGCAATAAAATCAATCCATACAAATAGACAGAGCTCCTAACCTTAACAGTGGAGGTTTAGTTGCTCATGGATCAGAGAGAAAATAAGGATTCAGGTAAAATGTACTGAGATGGCATGAAAAGTTAACTAATGGAATCCCTTTTTTTAACTAATCCTAATTAATTTTAGAAAAATCTATTTTCTAAAATTAAGTAATATCTTTTCCTAATTTAAAAATCAAATTTGAATTTAAATCAAAATTAATTATAACAATCATCAAGTCTTCAATTGATGGATGGGGACCACTTGATTCCTTCACTCTGCAGCCTCTGATCTGTGCTTTTCGGGTTGAAACCTGGGTCAAAAGCAGCGCAGAAATCTCCCCTAGCATTTTTTGCACGTGGCGCATGTCACGCGTACACGTTAGTCATGCGTACGCATCGATAGTCTTTTCTGCGTGTCACGCGTACACGTCAAGTACGCACACGCATCGTTGTGCAAATCTTCAAATCACACGTACGCGTCATCCACACGCACCCGTCGCCATGGAAAGCTCCAAATCACGTGCACGCGTCAGTCACGTGTACGCGTCACTCCTCGCTGGTTTTCTCCTTTAATTCTTGTGCTGCAGAAACTCTATCAAATCCAGCTGAATGCTACCTAATATAAACAGAAATGCATAAGACTCAAAGTAGCATCTATAGTGGCTAAAAGATAATTAATTCTTGATTAAACTCAACAATTTAAGTGCAAATTCACTAGGAAAAGATAAGAAAGATGCTCATGCATCAACAGTGTAGAGTTAAGGTATTTCATTAGACACCAACATTGCTTGCCCAATAAGGCGAAATTTGGTGCCCGTAGATCTTTGATCCCCAACCCTCCATCTTTCTTCGGTCTCATCATTATGTCCCATTTAATCCAAACCATTCTTCATTTTGTGCCTTTTTGATCCCACCAAATTTACGAGAGCATGCTATGAATCTTAGTTAGCAGCGTGTCCGGAAGCTTAAAACAAGAGAGTGTGTAAATAGGAATCGCTTCCCCCACCACTCTCAATAGCGTGTGCCTGCCACCTGAGGACAATAAACTTCTTTTCCAACCCATAATCCTCTTCTGAACTTTATCCTTAATAGCTCCAAAGGTTATTTTCTTTGATTTTTGAACTATGGAGGGCAGCCTCAAGTATTTGTCTTGGGCTCCGATATGTTCAATATTTAGTGTCTGTGCAATTGCTAGTCTTGTATTTTGAGGTGTGTTGTGACTGAAAAAGATGGCCGACTTGTTCAAATTGACTTTTTGCCCACTGAAGCCCTCGTAGATCTCTAGTAATTCCAAAATGCTTTGGCTTGTATTAGGTGAGCCCTTGCAAAAAAAGATTGAATCATCAGCAAATAAAAGGTGATTAACTGTTTGGCATCTCCGATTAACTTGAACTCCTTGAATTAATCTGTTTTGCTTTGCCTTGTGTAGTAAGAAGGAAAGCCCTTCCGCACAAAAAAGAAATAGATATGGAGATAGGGGGTCACCCTGTTGGATCCCCCTATTTGGCCTAAAGTAGCCAAAAGGTTGCCCTTCCACAATAACAGAGTAAGAAACAGTCGTTACCAATTCCTTAGTCCAGTTAATCCATTTAGCATCAAAGCCCAACTTTTCCATGATGTACCATAAGAAGTGCCATTCAACCCTATCATAAGCCTTGCTCATATCTAGTTTAATAGTCATCTCATGATCTGCTCCAGTTCTCTTATTTTTCAAATAATGTATACATTCGTGGGCAATTAGAATATTATCTGAAATGAGTCTACCTTTGAGAAAAATACTCTGATTTGGGCTTATGATTTTATTCATAATACCTTGTAGTCGATGCACCATAACTTTAGAAATAATTTTATACATAATTGAGGACAAACTAATTGGTTGTACCTGAGTCATGTCACTGGCATCTAGCACCTTTGGAATCAAACAAATTTGAGTATGGTTGAAGCTTTTTAAAATTCTGCCACTGTGAAAGAAACTTCGCACAGCCTTAAAAATGTCACCTCCAAGAAAAAAGTGAAAAACTTATCTGTAAACCCGTCATCACCATGAGCACTCTGAGCATGAACAGTGAACGTAGCTCTTTTGACCTCGTCCATAGTTACCGGCCTTTGGAGCCTACAGTTCATGGAAGCTGTAACCTTAGGCTCCAAATCCTCCAAATATGGATTTGGATCAACTGAACAAGAAAAAGTAAAAATATCGCAGAAGTAGTCTTCAGCTACCTTTGCAATATCCTTCGGTTTTGATGCAATCTCATTGTTCTTCCCAACTAATCTCCAAATTCTGTTCCTTTGCACCCTTGATTGAAATTTCTGGTGAAAGAATCTGGTGTTCTGATCTCCTTTTCTTAGCCATTTGACTCTAGATTTTTCTCTCCAATAGCTCTCTTCTTTCATATATGCTAGCTCCAACTTCTCTTTCAATCTGGTAATCTCCTCTCCCCCATTGATTCCAGTCATCTGCAGCTCCTCTAGGCTAGCTTGAAGGTCCTCAATTTTTTTCCGAGAGTTTGCTTTGTGAGTTATCTGCCATTGAACTAATCTATGTCTACATTCTTTCAACTTTTGGGCAAGGAGAACATAGCTGAGCCTACTACTTCCATTTTCCGTACTTCGCTGATAATTCTTTTGACATCATCTTCTCCACACCAATGTTCTTGGTATTTAAAACACCTTTTACTATTCCAAGATTGAGGTTCAGTTTCCATCAAGATAGGAGCATGATCCGAGCCTGATTCTGTGAGCCTGTGCACCACTGCATTCAGAAACTTCAGCTTCCATCCCATCCCTATTAAATAGCGGTCAAGCCTCTCCTTCACCAAATCCTCTCCTTGTTTTCGGTTTGTCCACGTGAAAGGCCGCCCCACCATTCTAATATCCACTAATTCGTTGCTATCAATAAAATTAATGAATGTTGCAATGGTAGTTGCTGATTTTTTGCCTCCACCCTCCTTTTCTGCTTGACTTATTATAGCATTAAAATCTCCTGCTATTACTACTTTTTCTTCCAGTTGTTGACTCATTATTGTAAGCTCCTCAAACTGTAAGGCTCGAATTTGTTCCAAACAGCTCAAATGGACACCAATGAACGTTCATACCCCATTGTTTCTGAATCCTTAACTTCAGCTGCTATAAAGAATTTTCCGCGGTTTATAATTTGAACATTGATGTTATCCTTCCAAGCTAGCGCAAGTCCTCCTGCCATTCCTGACGGGTTAACAATATGCCAGTTTTCATAGCTGCATGCCTCGAGTTTTGCTTCCACCTGTCAAGATTGGTTCTTTGTTTCACTTATGAACACAATCTCGGAGGAGTGGAATTTACATAGGATTTACATATCCCTTTTAGGGTGTGAATTGTCATGGGTCTCCCCAAACCCCGACAATTCTAAACTATAAGGTGCCATTTGTAGGCTAGCACCTTCCACCCCCTGTTTAACTGCATTTTCATCATCTGTTCTTATTTTCTTTGTAGATCCTTCAACTATACCACTCATCAACCTTTTTTTGGATCCAACTTTAAAAAATATTTAAAAAATTATTATTATTCCATATTTCAAATAATAGATGAATTTATAGCCATACACGTTAGTATAATTCAGGCTTTACTCAAGTCAGGTTGGACTTAGAATCTTGGATCAAATTATCCTAACTCCAAATAAGTCTGATAACTTATTAAAATGGATTTTTCCAACCTTCTTAAATTTTGTAGATGAATTTATTCATTTTAGTTCAAACTTTTAATTGTTAACTAGAATATGAACTAGAGCCAATAGCTCAATGAGAACAAAAGGCACGGTACAATAGAAAAAAAATTCATGAATGATTGACAAACCACGAAGCTAATCTACTATTAAATGTTTTATATCCATAGATAGTGTTAACATACTACACAATATTCTTTATTTACAATTTATTTTTTTAGATTCAAATTTTCTGTCAATATGATAGCAAGAGAAAGACAAGGGACGAAGTTGGACTGTCAATAGGGCACAATTTATTATTATAAGATTCAAGATGTCTATTTTTTAGAAATAAAAGATTTATTTAAAAGTTTTTTTAGTTTTTATATTGAAAAAGTAAAAGCCTATTTAAAAAACTTATGTAAATTTTTGGGTAAATACCCTTTTCGGCCCCTGACTTTTTACCCGTGAGACATAACGCATCCTAATCATCCTTAAACCTCATACAGGCCCTCATCCACTAACAAAAATAGAAAAGATGACCCTGAAACCGGATGACAACTGGTTGCTAGTCTGACGTGTCAAATTGAGGCTAAAGTGTCAAAATATCAGTGCCAGGTGTCAGTAACTTTGGTTGGAGGGACTAAAAACCCCTTCTTTAACATCTTCCTCTTCTTCTTCATCCTCCTTTTCTTCCTCTTTTTCCGCTTCTTCAAAACCATTATCAATGGCTTTTTCCTCTTCTTCAGAGCCATCATCAATGGCTACCCACAAATCAGAAAAGAACCCCCTGAAAACTCACACAAAACCCAAGTTCGTGCCTGCATCGAAAATGAATCCAAGTTCATGAATTTTCTTTCTCCACACCCTAACATTGTTTAGATTTTTGGAGCATATGAGGATTGTGATTCTCTCTCCATCGTCGCTGAGCTTTGCGAACAAGAAACCCTATTCGACCGAATTCCTGATCGACCTTTCTTGGAGATAGAAGCTGCTACAAGCTTTGCGAACAAAAAACCCTAGCACACAAGGATGATTTGCAAGGATCCTTGAAGAAAAATTTCAGCAGAGCAATCCGAATAAGTTTTTAACTTCTCTTTTTTTTAATTCATGATTAGTAAGTTTTTGTAAACTTATATTTTTGTTCCTGGAGATTTACCTAATGGCGGTACTGAGCCTGGTGGTGTCCATGGCGGAGGAGAGATTTGGATGGGAGGCAACTCAGATTGGGCACGACACCATGGCAGGGAGGAGGATGTGCACGTGATTGCTGTCGGGGATGTTCGTGGTAGTTTCGGCGCGGATCCAATGGAAGGTGGTTTAGGAGGTGGTGATTTAGGGCGAGAAGGAGAAGAGGAGGAGGAAGAGAGAACTACAGTGGTAGTGGTGAAGGTGATGGTGATGTGAAGAGAATAGAGAAGAAGAAGAAGATGAAGAAAATAGAGGAGAAGAAGAGGAGGATCAAGAAGAAGAAGAAGAGGAAGATGTTAAAGAAGGGGCTCTTAGTCCCTCTAACACTGATATTTTGACACTTCAGTCTCAATCTAACACGTCAAAATGGCAATTGGTTGTTAACTGGTTGCAGGGATCGTTTTGTCTATATATGTTAGTGGATGAGGGTCTCGATGAAGTTTAAGAATGATTAGGGTGCACTATGTCTCACGAGAAAACGATTAAGGGCCGAAAATGATATTTACCTTAAATTTTTTTTTAATCCCTTAAAAGTTAAAATGTTTTCATTAATTTGTCAAACAAAAAAATAAAATAAAATTATATTTCAAGTCTTTTAATTGATATTATTGATAAGCTTTAGTTAAATAAAAATCTTATTAACTATAGTTGTAAAAATTGGACCAATTCGGACGGACAAATCAAAATCCCAGTGAGTCGACTTTAAGATCAGTCCAAATTGAGCATAGAACTAGAGAAGGAAAAGAATCCATAAAAATTGGTTTGACCTTACCGATATTAAAAACTGGTGAATTGGCAAGTTTTGTTTTATCTTTTTAAAAAATCCCAAGAAATAAAGTTGTTTTTCTTTTATAAAAATTTTTTAAGATTTTGTTTGGAAAAGAGGTTAAGATTAAAAGATAGAGATAAAAAAAAAGAGACTAGAAATTATGAGCTTGTTTGGGTGAGTTTTTAAGAAAAGATCTTTTTGAGTTATCTTTTTTTTTTAAAAGATCTTATGGAAAAGTAAAAGTAATTTTATGTTTGGATATCTCGTGCAAAAATATCTTTTTATCTATTAATTATGTTTGGATATAATAATATAAAAGTACTTTTTGTTTATTTATTACATAAAAAATATCTTTTTTAAGAAAAAAATATTAAAAAAATATAAATTACAGTTTCTCAAAAAATATTTTTTTAGTGCTTTTACTTTTACTACTAGAAATTTGTTAAACACGTTAAAAAATAAAAAAAGATTTTTTTTATTGAAAAAAATCTTTTTTTAACAAAATAATGACGCCCAAACATGCATTTAAAGTAACTCCCAAAGAAGTGACTTTAAGTTTCAGGAAGGATAATAGCGTAGCTAGGCAAATTGATCAAGATTAATGTAAGATCACCTTACTGTCTCAAGAAGTATTCTTGATTATAGGTAGTTAGCACTAATAACAGAATGTAGTTATATTCTGTTTCTATTTCTCATTCAGTTGCTATATATAACATAGAGTGTAAATCATGAGATTAGATTTGACTTGTAACATTGCTCATAACTCAACATACGTTTTCTCAGTTTCTTTACACTTACACTGCATTCTCCTAATCAGTCGGTAAAGATCTATCTCTAATAATATTTCATATTATAGTTTTTTCTTGTATGGTATATTTGTGGATTTTTTTTTTTTAATGGAGACGAAAATTAATGTGAAAGGTTAGCCGTTTAATAACCATAGGAATTGGTCATTGAGTACCAAAAAGTAACGATATATATCTTCAAAATAATAACAATAATAAAATGAGAAGTTCTATGATGACATTGGTTTTGGTGACTAAGAGTAGTATAAATTTGACTTACAAATAAAATATTGATATATGATAAAAAATTAAATCTAAAACTAAAATGATTTTCTCTTTCTAATAATTTCTTATAATTATTTTTATCAAAATAATTTCTTATAATTATTTTTATAATTATAAAAATAATTTAAAAAATATTAAAATAATTTTTTAATTATATTTATAATT
>NC_029778.3:23981126-23984388 GCF_000817695.3 Arachis duranensis | reverse complement strand
AATAATTATAAGAGAGAGAATCAGATTGATTTTAGATTTAAATTTTTTTGTCATATGTCAATATTTTACTTATTAGTCAAACTTATGCCATTTTTAGCCACCAAAATTAATGCTACCATAGAACTTTCCTAATAAAATACGTTATATATGGTTTCATTAAATAATTTAGATTTAATTTGATTTCGGGGAGAAATTCTTTCATGTTCTTATATCCAAGACCTAAAAGGTAAAAAGATTAGCACCGCCTTTATAAGTTGTAACACTTTAGAATTCTCATATTAAAATACTTGTTCAAACACTGACCGAATATTATGGCCCAGGTCTAAATAAACCAAAAAGGCCCAATTCGAAGATTGACCTTCGCTACTTACTGACCTTCTTAGAAGAAGTCGGATTCAATACAGACTCCACTCCAAAGAAGTCGGGCTCGAAGGATAGCTAGCAGATAACACTTATTCAAATAAGTAACTGTCTCTAAAATCTCTCAACCCATTTCCAGGAGTCATATCTCAACTTCCCTAAGATATAGGGATGGTTACCCACCTTAAAAGGTGAAACTACTCCAATGGTGGTTATTGGTTCACCCCTACAAATACATCAACGCACCTTAGGAATCTCTAAGTTCCAATATTCTCTAAACCTGCTAAACCCTTTGCTGACTTAGGCATCGGAGTGTCTTTGCAGGTACCACCCCCCATTCCTTCATACACACAAGTCGGACGGCGGCTCCCAAATGTAAACCAAGTCGGGAACCACCTCATCTGGACGTTTTGGCCAACCTTATTAGTCCAATCTACCAATCTCAAATTACCCATGTAACATTGGCGCTATTTTTGGAGACTTGAGAGATCAACTCATGATGGCGGACGATTTAAATGAAGACGGAAACACAGTGTCCGATTTTGAGCAAGAGAATCAAGACGCTGGTAACAACGACAGAGCCATAGTCACTCACCAAGGGGTGACTAATCAGCATGGAGAAAGCACCTCAGGGATAAAGGACTCGAAGGGAAACTCCTCTGAGAGTCACTGATCTGGAAAAGAGGGACAACCCCATACAAATAAACTAATGGGATTGTTTCACGGCCACCAAGGACGGCTGGAATAGTTAGAGCAAGAACTGGAATGATAACGAGAGGCGGAGAGAAGCTTGAGGAGAGAGATCAAGCGACGAAAAGAGCTCAAAGAAAAGCTCTCGAGATTAGAATATAATCTTTGAGGTAGGAACTCTCACAGCGATCGAGAAGATTCTCCCTTGAGAGGAGAAGACCCGTTCAGTGAGGACATAATGAGGGCAAAAGTTCCCAGAAACTTTAAAAGTCCCGATATAGACCTCTACGATGGGAGTACCGATCCAATGCATCACTTGAGCAATTTTAAAAATCGGATGTACTTAGTCGATGCCTCTGATGCCACTCGCTGCAAAGCCTTCCCGACAACCCTGACGAAAGCAGCGATAAAATGGTTTGATGGCCTCCCCCTAAGGTCGGTCACCAGTTTTGACGACCTCTCACGTAAGTTCCTTACGTGATTTTCAATCCAAAAGGACAAAGTAAAGCACGTGCCGAGTCTCTTGGGAGTGAAACAAGAGATCGAAGAACCTCTGAGAGACTACATGGAAAGGTTCAACAAAGCGTGCTTAGAAATTCAAGACTTGCCTACGGAGGCAGTGATAATGGGCCTAGTAAATGGACTACGAGAAGGCCCATTCTCCCAGTTCATCTTGAAAAGACATCCAACTTCTTTGAGTGATGTAAAGGAAAGAGTCGAGAAGTACATCAACATGGAAGAAAACTCCAGGCTACAAGAGCCAAGCTGGTAACCTGGGCACTCTCACTCATCAAAAGAGAAAGAGAGAGAGAGAGAGAGAGAGAGAGAGAGAGAGAGAGAGAGAGATTCCAAGAGAAAAGAAGAAGTCGGCCCTGAAAGGCCCAGATGATATCACTCTTACACTTCTCTACGAGTTTTCCTAGTCGAAGTCTACAGGAAAATTTGTCACACTGAAAGGCAACCTCTTCCTAGGCCTATCAAGAACAAAAAGGAGGGAAGTCGTAGCGAATACTGTGAGTACCATAAACTATATAGTCACTCAACAAATGATTGTTATGACTTGAAGAATGTGATAGAAAAGTTGGCCAGGGAAGGTCGGCTTTACAGGTATCTCATAGAAAGGTCGGACCATCATGGAAAGAGGAAGCGAGATGAGGAAGATCGAAGAGACCCACCACCACAGGCCCTAGAAAGACATATACATATGATCTTGGGGGGGTTCGCTGGAGGCGGTCTCACAAAGTCATCTCTTAAGAGACACCTGAAGGAAGTCTACCAGGTCAGGGGCGAAGTTCCTAACCTCTGGTGCACGAAATTGCAATCACACTTTTGCAATTCTGCACAACTAACCAGCAAGTGCACTGGGTCGTCCAAGTAATACCTTACGTGAGTAAGGGTCGATCCCACGGAGATTGTCGGTTGAAGCAAGCTATGGTTATCTTGTAAATCTTAGTCAGGATATCAATAATTATCAAGGTTGATTGTGAAAAGTAAAAGAACATGAAATAAGTACTTGTTTTGCAGTAATGGGGAACAGGTTGAGGTTTTGGAGATGCTCCATCTTCTGAATTTCTGCTTTCCTACTGTCTTCTTCTTCAAGCACGCAAGGCTCCTTCCATGGCAAGTTGTATGCAAGGGTTTCACCGTTGTCAGTGGCTACCTTCCATCCTCTCAGTGGAAATGTTCAACGCACCCTGTCACGGCACGACTATCCATCTGTCGGTTCTCAATCAGGTTGGAATAGAATCCAGTGATTCTTTTGCGTCTGTCACTAACGCCCAGCCTTCAGGAGTTTGAAGCTCATCACAGTCATTCCCATGGGGTTTAGAGACTCATGCTGTAGAAAATACAACGAGAAACGTGTAAAGTGTCATGATGTACTGATACAATGTCAAAATATCCTATTAATAGTAAACTAGTAACCTAGGGTGTACAGAAATGAGTAAATGACATAAAAATCCACTTCTGGGTCCACTTAGTGTGTGCTTGGGCTGAGCATTGAAGCTTTCATGTGTAGAGACTTTTTCTGGAGTTAAACGCCAGCTTTCATGCCAGTTTGGGCGTTTAACTCCAATTTTTATGCCAGTTCTAGCGTTAAACGCTGGGAATTTTGAAGCTGATTTGCAACGCCAGTTTGGGCCATCAAATCTCGGGCAAAGTATGAACTATTATACATTGCTGGAAAGCCCAGGATGTCTACTTTCCAACGCCG
>NC_029778.3:23979879-23980932 GCF_000817695.3 Arachis duranensis | reverse complement strand
CAGAAAATACCTGAAATCACAGAAAAACACACAAAATCATAGTAAAGTCCAGAAAAGTGAATTTTAACTAAAAACTACTAAAAATATACTAAAAACTAATTAAAGTATACTAAAAACATACTAAAAATAATGCCAAAAAGTGTACAAATTATCCGCTCATCACAACACCAAACTTAAATTGTTGCTTGTCCCCAAGCAACTGATATCCGCTCATACCAACACCAAACTTAAATTGTTGCTTGTTCCCAAGCAACTGAAAATCAAATAGGATAAAAAGAAGAGAATATACTATAGACTCCAAAATATCAAGGAAACTTAGCTCCAATTAGATGAGCGGGACTAGTAGCTTTTTACTTCCGAACAGTTTTGGCATCTCACTTTATCCTTTGAAGCTCAGAATGATTGGCATCTATAGGAACTCAGAACTCAGATAGTGTTATTGATTCTCCTAGTATAATGATTCTTGAGCATAGCTATGTCATGAGTCTTGGCTGTGGCCCAAAGCACTCTGTCATCCAGTATTACCACCGGATACATACATGCCACAGACACATACTTGGGTGAACCTTTTCAGATTATGACCTAGCTTTGCTAGAGTCCCCAATTAGAGGTGTCCAAGGTTCTTAAGCACACTCTTTTTGCCTTGGATCACAACTTTATTTCTTTCTTTTTCTTTTTTTTCTATTTTTTTGTTTTTTTTTTGAATCACTACTTTTTCTTGCTTCAAGAATCAATCTGATGATTTTTCAGATCCTCAATAACAGTTCTCTTTTTCCTTCATTCTTTCAAGAGCCAACAATTTTAACATTCTCAAAACAACAAATTCAAAAGACATATGCACTGTTCAAGCATTCATTCGAAAAACAAAAAGTATTGTCACCACATCAAGCTAATTCAACTAGTTTCAAGGATAAATTCGAAATCCTGTACTTCTTGTTCTTTTGTGATTAAAGCATTTTTCATTTAAGAGAGGTGATGGATTTATAGAACATTCATAGCTTTAAGACATGAATTTTAAATTTTATTAATTATGAATTAAGAACAAGACTCAAA
>NC_029778.3:23978074-23979458 GCF_000817695.3 Arachis duranensis | reverse complement strand
CAAGCATAATGCAATGAATCATCACTGTTCTCTTGATAGTGACCTCAGAACGGTTGCTAGTGGGCAATATGGAGCGCCCAATAAAGTCTAGCCAGCCTCTTGAAATTGGTTTGAGGTCTCCCCTCTTGAGTTGGTTTGGGACACCCTTTGAATTGGTTATCCACTTAGTTCTAGGGAGGCATATGTCCTCTAGAACTTGATCCAACCCTTTATCTGCTCTCACCATTCTTCTATTAAAGGATTCAGGATCATCTTGCAGTTGAAGAATTTTAAAGATTTCTCTTATTTTGTCCAGATGGAAGTAGATAACTTTCCCTCTGACCATGGTTCTGTAAGTATGGTAAGCAGTTCCAGTCATTCTCTGCTTATCTGTTAGCCACAGATTTGAGTAGAATTCCTGAACCATATTTCTTCTAACCTTTATCTCAGGATTGGTTAGAACTTCCCATCCTCTGTTTCGGATTTGCTCTTGGATCCCCAGATATTCATCTTCTTTCAGATCAAATTTAACTTCCGGGATCACTGACCTCAGACCCATTATTTTGTGATAATGGTCTTCATGTTCTTTGGTTGAGAACTTCTCTTGATTCCAAAGATTCTTTGGATTATTCTCTTTCTTTCCTCTTAAATTGGTTTGTTTTCCCTTAGGAGCCATGATCTTGATGAATCTTGGCTTAGTGATCACGGAAAAGCACACCAAACTTAGAGGTTTGCTTGTCCTCAAGCAAAAGAAAGGAAAGAAGAGAGAGAAGAGAAGAGCAAATTCAAATGGTGTGGGGGAATAGGGAGGCCGAACGTGTATATATAAGGGGGGGAGGAGAGATTTCAAAAATTTGGAAGGAGATTTGAGAAGATATGGAAAGAAATTGAGAGAAAGTTGAGTTTTTGAACAAGATTTGGGAAGGATTTGAAAGAGATTTGAAAAATGATTTTGATATTTGAAGATTTGAAGATGAATGATGAAAGTTTGAAATGTGTTTGTGTAGAAAAGTATGGTTCAAAAAAGGAAAGTTTGAAAAAAATTTAATCAGAAAGCAAAATCTCTGTCCCTCACCTTTCTGGCGTTAAACGCCCAGAATGGTACCCATTCTGGCGTTTAACGCCCATTTGCTAGCCAATGTGGGCGTTTAACGCCCAGCCAGGTGCCCTGGCTGGCGTTAAACGCCAGAATTCCCTTTATCACTGGGCGTTTTGCTAAACGCCCAGGATGCTGCACACCTGGCGTTAAACGCCCAGAATGGTGCCCATTCTGGTTTTTAACACCCAAAATGGCACCCTTACTGGCGTTAAACGCCCAGAATGGTGCCCATTCTGGCGTTTAACACCCAAAATGGCACCCTTACTGGCGTTAAACGCCCAGAATGGTGCCCATTCTGGCGTTTAA
>NC_029778.3:23977142-23977862 GCF_000817695.3 Arachis duranensis | reverse complement strand
ATTCCTGCTCAAAATTGCTCTCAAGATAATGCTTGATCCTCTGTCCATTAACAATGAACTTTTTGTCAGAATAAATATCGTGAAGCTCAACATATCCATATGGTGACACTCCTGTAATCACATACGGACCCCTCCACCGGGATTTAAGTTTTCCTGGGAACAATCTGAGCCTAGAGTTGAAGAGCAGAACTTTTTGTCCTGGCTTAAAGACTCTGGATGACAACTTCTTGTCATGCCACTTCTTTGCCTTTTCCTTATAAATCTTTGCATTTTCAAAGGCACTGAGTCTAAATTTATCTAGCTCATTTAGCTGGAGTAATCTCTTTTCACCAACTAACTTAGCATCCAGATTTAGGAATCTGGTTGCCCAGTAGGCTTTATGTTCCAGTTCCACGGGCAAATTACAGGCCTTGCCATACACAAGTTGGTATGGTGAGGTTCCTATTGGGGTCTTGAATGCTGTTCTGTATGCCCACAGAGCATCATCCAAGCTCCTTGCCCAATTCTTTCTTCGGGCCATCACAGTCCATTCTAGGATTCTTTTTAGCTCTCTGTTAGAGACTTCAGCTTGCCCATTTGTCTGTGGATGATACGGGGTAGCCACTTTGTGGCTAATTCCATATCGGACCATAGCAGAGAAAAGCTGTTTATTGCAGAAATGAGTACCCCCATCACTGATTATGACTCTGGGAACACCAAATCTGCTAAAGATGTGTTTCT
>NC_029778.3:23976842-23977049 GCF_000817695.3 Arachis duranensis | reverse complement strand
TTGCTTCTACCCACTTAGATACATAGTCCACTGCCACCAGAATGTAAGTATTTGAGTATGATGGTGGGAATGGACCCATAAAGTCAATTCCCCATACATCAAACAACTCAATCTCTAATATCCCTTGTTGAGGCATGGCATATCCGTGAGGCAAGTTACCAGCTCTTTGGCAACTGTCACAGTTACGCACAAACTCTCGGGCATCTC
>NC_029778.3:23972794-23974233 GCF_000817695.3 Arachis duranensis | reverse complement strand
TTGTTGTTTTGAGAATGTTAAAAATTGTTGGCTCTTGAAAGAATGAGGAAAAGGAGAACTGTTATTGAGGATCTAAAAAAAATCATTAGATTGATTCTTGAAGCAAGAAAAAGCAGTGGATACAAAAAAAATTCGAAAAAAAAAAGAAAAAGAAAGAAAAAGAAAGAAATAAAGTTGTGATCCAAGGCAAAAAGAGTGTGCTTAAGAACCCTGGACACCTCTAATTGGGGACTCTAGCAAAGCTGGGTCACAATCTGAAAAGGTTCACCCAATTATGTGTCTGTGGCATATACGTATCCGGTGGTAATACTGGAAGACAGAGTGCTTTGGGCCACAGCCAAGACTCACACACTAGCTATGTTCAAGAATCATTATACCTAACTAGGAGAATCAATAACACTATCTAAGTTCTGAGTTCTGATAGATGCCAATCATTCTGAACTTCAAAGGATAGAGTGAGATGCCAAAACTGTTCGGAAGCAAAAAGCTACTAGTCCCGCTCATCTAATTGGAGCTAAGATTCCTTGATATTTTGGAGTCTATAGTATATTCTCTTCTTTTTATCCTATTTTGATTTTCAGTTGCTTGGGGACAAGCAACAATTTAAGTTTGGTGTTGTCCGGATAATTTATACGCTTTTTGGCATTGTTTTTAGTATGTTTTTAGTATGATCTAGTTAGTTTTTAGTATATTTTTATTAGTTTTTAGCTAAAATTCACGTAAGTTCAAGCTACTTTTAGGGATGTTTTCATTAGTTTTTATGTTAAATTCACATTTCTAGACTTTACTATGAGTTTGTGTGTTTTTATGTGATTTCAGGTATTTTCTGGCTGAAATTGAGGGACCTGAGCAAAAATATGATTCAGAGGCTGAAAAGGACTGCAGATGCTGTTGGATTCTGACCTCCCTGCACTCAAAGTGAATTTTCTGGAGCTACAGAAGCCCAATTGGCGCGCTCTCAACGACGTTGGAAAGTAGACATCTGGTGGACGAAATTGTGATCACTATTCTTTAATGTGCATTCATTGTAAAATTGTGGAATTTAGGTATTTGGCACGAGTGGACACAACTCCGATCAACTAACCAGCAAGTGTACTGGGTCGTCCAAGTAATAAACCTTACGTGAGTAAGGGTCGATCCCACAGAGATTGTTGGTATGAAGCAAGCTATGGTCACCTTGTAAATCTCAGTTAGGCAGATCAAATTGGTTTATGGGTTTTCGAAAATAGAAATAAGAAAATAAATAATAAAAGGGATAGAATACTTATGCAGATTCATTGGTAGGAATTTCAGATAAGCATATGAAGATACTGTATGGCTCAAGGACGCCTGCTCTCCCATTGCTTCAACTCAATCCTTCTTACTCCTTTCCATGGCAAGCTGTATGTAGGGCATCACCGTTGTCAATGGCTACATCCCATCCTCTCAGTGAAAATGTT
>NC_029778.3:23955395-23956018 GCF_000817695.3 Arachis duranensis | reverse complement strand
GCTTCTCCATTACAGAGAGTGGCATAAGATTTATCCCTGACCCCAGATCACATAGAGCTTTTTCAAAGCTCATGGTGCCAAGGGTACAAGGTATTAAGAACTTGCCAGGATCTTGTTTCTTTTGAGGTAGAGTTTTCTGAATCCAAGTATCTAGTTCACTAATGAGCAATGGAGGTTCACTTTCCCAAGTCTCATTACCAAACAGATTGGCATTCAGTTTCATGATAGCTCCTAAATATTGAGCAACTTGCTCTCCAGTGACATCTTCATCCTCTTCAGAGGATGAATAGTCTTCAGAGCCCATGAATGGCAGAAGGAGGTTTAATGGAATCTCTATGGTCTCTATATGAGCCTCAGATTCCTTTAGGTCCTCAATAGGGGACTCCTTCTTGCTCAGAGGACGTCCCAGGAGGCCTTCCTCACTGGGATTCACGTCCTTCTTCTCCTTTGTGCATTCGGCCATATTGATTATATCAATGGCCTTGCACTCTCCTTTTGGATTCTCTTCTGTATTGCTTGGGATAATACTAGAAGGAGTTTCAGTGACTTTCTTACTCAGCTGGCCCACTTGTGCCTCCAAATTTCTGATGGAGGATCTTGTTTCACTCATGAAGCTTAAAGTG
>NC_029778.3:23952149-23952846 GCF_000817695.3 Arachis duranensis | reverse complement strand
AAAGCATGCAATTGACACCAAACTTAAAAATTGACTCAAGACTCAAACAAGAAACACAAAATATTTTTGGTTTTTATGATTTTATGATTTTTTTGTATTTTTATTAAATTTTTTTTTGTTTTCGAAAATATTTTTGGAAAAACGAAAAAAAAGAAAAATTTTTGAAAAAGATTTTTGAAAAGAAAATTACCTAATCTGAGCAACAAGATGAACCGTCAGTTGTCCATACTCGAACAATCCCCGGCAACGGCGCCAAAAACTTGGTGGACGAGATTGTGATCATTATTCTTTAATGTGCATTCATTGTAAAATTGTGGAATTTAGGTATTTGGCACGAGTGGACACAACTCCGTTCAACTAACCAGCAAGTGTACTGGGTCGTCCAAGTAATAAACCTTACGTGAGTAAGGGTCGATTCCACAGAGATTGTTGGTATGAAGCAAGCTTTGGTCACCTTGTAAATCTCAGTTAGGCAGATTAAATTGGTTTATGGGTTTTTGAAAATAAAAATAAGAAAATAGAAATAATAAACGGATAGAAGACTTATGTAGATTTATTGGTGAGAATTTCAGATAAGCGAATGGAGATGCTGTATGGCTCAAGGACGCCTGCTCTCCTACTGCTTCTATTCAATCCTTCTTACTCCTTTCCATGGCAAGCTTTGTATAGGGGTTCACCATCAGCTGTGGCTACTTTC
>NC_029778.3:23950029-23951231 GCF_000817695.3 Arachis duranensis | reverse complement strand
TTCGAGTGCAGGGAGGTCAGAATCCAACAGCATCTGCAGTCCTTTTCAGTCTCTGAATCAGATTTTTGCTCAGGACCCTCAATTTCAGCCAGAAAATACCTGAAATCACAGAAAAACACACAAACTCATAGTAAAGTCCAGAAATGTGAATTTAACATCAAAACTAATGAAAACATCCCTAAAAGTAGCTCAAACTTACTAAAAACTACCTAAAAACAATGCCAAAAAGCGTATAAATTATCCGCTCATCAACATCCTGGGCTTTCCAGCAATGTATAATAGTCCATACTTTGCCCAAGATTTGATGGCCCAAACCGGCGTTGCAAATCAGCCTCAGAATTTCCAGCGTTTAACGCTGGAACTGGCATGGAACTTGGAGTTAAACGCCCAAACTGGCATGAAAGCTGGCGTTTAACTCCAGAAAAGGTCTCTACACA
This sequence comes from Arachis duranensis, assembly GCF_000817695.3. Lineage (NCBI taxonomy): Eukaryota > Viridiplantae > Streptophyta > Magnoliopsida > Fabales > Fabaceae > Arachis > Arachis duranensis. The sequence continues at coordinate 23,950,794 of NC_029778.3, read as the reverse complement.
TGAAAGCTTCAATGCTCAGCCCAAGCACACACTCAGTGGACCCAGAAGTGGATTTTTACGTCATTTTACTCATTTCTGTACACCCTAGGTTACTAGCTCACTATTAATAGGATCTTTTGACATTGTATCTGTACCTCATGACACTCTACACGTTTTCTTGTGTACTTTCCACGGCATGAGTCTCTAAACCCCATGGTTGGGGGTGAGGAGCTCTGCTGTGTCTTGATGGATTAATGCAATTACTACTGTTTTTCATTCAATCATGCTTGCTTCCATTCTAAGATATTACTTGTTCTTAAACCGGATGAATGTGATGATCCGTGACACTCATCAACATTCTCAACTATGAACGTGTGCCTGACAACCACCTCCGTTCTACCTTAGATTAAGTAGATATCTCTTGGATTCTTTAACCGGAATCTTCGTGGTATAAGCTAGAACTGATGGCGGCATTCAAGAGAATCCGGAAGGTCTAAACCTTGTCTGTGTTATTCTGAGTAGGATTCAATGATTGAATGACTGTGACGAGCTTCAAACTTCTGAAGGCGGGGCGTTAGTGACAGACGCAAAACAATCACTGGATTCTATTCCGGCCTGATTGAGAACCGACAGATGGATAACCGTGCCGTGACAGGGTGCGTTGAACATTTCCACTGAGAGGAGGGGAGGTAGCCACGGACAACGGTGAAACCCTTGCATACAGCTGGCCATGGAAGGAGCCTTGCGTGCTTGAAGAAGAAGACAGTAGGAAAGCAGAGATTCAGA
>NC_029778.3:23948898-23949365 GCF_000817695.3 Arachis duranensis | reverse complement strand
TCACCCTCTCCCAGAAATGCATACTTCAGGGATGGTGGTAGTGGTTTGAGTTCAGGCTTGGGAGGCTTATCCTCCTCCTGAAGAATTTTCGAAAATTCCTTTGTTTCCTCTGGTTCTTCTTGATCAGGTTGAGCATCCTTGAAGATGTCCTCAAGCTCTGATTCTAGGCTTTCAGTCATATTGATCTCTTCTACCAGAGAGTCAATAATGTCAGTGCCCATGCAGTCATTTGGTGTGTCTAGATGCTGCATAGCTTTTACAGCATTCAACTTAAACTCATCCTCATTGACTCTCAGGGTTACTTCCCCTTTTTGTACATCAATAAGAGTTCGTCCAGTTGCTAGGAAAGGTCTTCCTAGAATGAGAGTTGCACTCTTGTTCTCCTCCATTTCCAGCACCACAAAGTCAGTTGGAAAGGCAAATGGCCCAACCTTGACAATCATGTCCTGTATTATGCCTGATGGATG
>NC_029778.3:23945442-23948779 GCF_000817695.3 Arachis duranensis | reverse complement strand
TTATTCCTTACAGAAGTGGTTGAAGAAGCCTTTTTAGAGGGGTTACTGTCAGCACTCTCAGGTGTCTGGTTCCCCTTTTGCGTTTGAACGCCAGGATTGGGTGGAAAATGGGCGTTTAACGCCAACTTTTCCCCCTTTTCTGGCGTTTGAACACCAGAACTGGGCAGGGAATGGGCGTTTAACGCCAGCTTTCCCTCCTTTTCTGGCGTTTGAATGCCAATAGTATTCCTCTCTGGGCTCTTACTGTCCTCAGAGGGATTTTGGATAGTGGGTTGGCTCTCCTCTGTCAATTGTTCCTTATTTGGCTTTTTGCTCTTTTGAGTGGTGTTGTTCAATGTCTTCCCACTCCTCAGTTGAACTGCTTGACATTCTCCTGTTATCTATTTAGATATCTGCTGTTTTGCTTGATTCAACTGCAGTTCTATGTTCTTGTTAGCAACTTTAGTTTCATGGAGCATCTCTTTAAATTCTGCTAACTGTTCTGTCATCAGGAGCAATTGTTGATTAAGCTCAATCATCTGTTCTTGAGGATTAGGATCAGTGGCTACTGCCATGACTTCCTCTTTTGGGGAGAACTCATTTCCAGAGTACAAATATAGATTTCTAGCAACAGTGTCTATGAGCTCTTGAGCCTCTTCAATTGTCTTCCTCATGTGTATAGATCCACCAGCCGAGTGGTCTAAAGACATCTGAGCTTTTTCTGTAAGCCCATAGTAGAAGATGTCTAATTGTACACACTCTGAAAACATTTCAGAGGGGCATTTTCTTAGCATACCTCTATACCTCTCCCAGGAATTATAAAGGGATTCATTATCCTCTTGTTTAAAGCCTTGGATGTCCAGCCTTAGCTGTGTCATCCTTTTTGGAGGGTAAAATTGATTCAGGAATTTGTCTGATAACTGTTTCCATGTCTTTATGCTTGCTGTAGGTTAGTTATTCAACCACCTCTTAGCTTGATCTTTCACAGCAAATGGAAACAATAATAGTCTGTAGACATCCTGATCCACCTCTTTATCACGTACTGTGTCAGCAATTTGTAAGAACTGTGCCAGAAACTCAGTAGGTTCTTCTTGTGAAAGATCGGAATACTGGCAATTTTGCTGCACCATGATAATGAGTTGAGGGCAATTTTGCTGCACTATGATAATGAGTTGAGGATTTAGCTCAAAGCTGCTTGCTTTGATGGGAGGTGTACAGATGCTACTCCCATATGCAGCTGTAATGGGGTTAGCATATGACCCCAGAGTCTTTTTAGACTGCTCAATTCCACTTAGGTTCATGATGGAGAAAGGGAAATGATGCAGATATTATTTTATTTTTATTTTTTTTATTTTAATTAAAAGTGACCGAAAATAATAAAATAAATTAAATGAAAAATAAAATAAAATTTTGAAAAATAAAATCAAAGCAAATTGACAAAATAAATTTTCGAAAATTAACAGAAAATAAGATCAAAGCAAATTGAAAACTGAATCAATTAGTTAATTAAAAAGATATGATTGAGAATTATTTTGAAAAAGATATGATTGAGAAGATATGATTGCAAATAAAAATGATTGAAAAGATATGATTTTGAAAATCTTTGACTAATTTAATGCAAAATTTCGAAAATTATGAGTAAAACAAGGAAAGGATATTTTTTTATTTTTAAATTTTAATGAGGAAAGAGAAAAACAACAGAACGACACTAAACTTAGAAATTTTAGAAAATCAAACACTAATTTTCGAAAATTTTAAGGGAAAAACACAAAGAGGACACCAAACTTAGAATTTTTAAGGATCAAAAAGGGACTAAGGACATGCAAATTCGAAAATCAAAAGAAAAGCAAAAGTATGCAATTGACACCAAACTTAAAATATGAAACTAGACTCAACTAAAAGACTCTAAACCAACAAAAACAAAACAGTCCTAATCTAAGCAACAAGATAAACCGTCAGTTGTCCAAACTCGAACATTTCCCGGCAACGACGCCAAAAACTTAGTGCACGAAATTGCAATCACACTTTTGCAATTCCGCACAACTAACCAGCAAGTGCACTGGGTCGTCCAAGTAATACCTTACGTGAGTAAGGGTCGATCCCACGGAGATTGTCGGCTTGAAGCAAGCTATGGTTATCTTGTAAATCTTAGTCAGGATATCAATAATTATCAAGGTTGATTGTGAAAGTAAAAGAACATGAAATAAGTACTTTTTTTGCAGTAATGGGGAACAGGTTGAGGTTTTGGAGATGCTCCATCCTCTGAATTTCTGCTTTCCTACTGTCTTCTTCTTCAAGCACGCAAGGCTCCTTCCATGGCAAGCTGTATGCAAGGGTTTCACCGTTGTCAGTGGCTACCTCCCATCCTCTCAGTGGAAATGTTCAACGCACCCTGTCACGGCACGGCTATCCATCTGTCGGTTCTCAATCAGGTTGGAATAGAATCCAGTGATTCTTTTGCGTCTGTCACTAATGCCTAGCCCTCAGGAGTTTGAAGCTCGTCACAGTCATTCAATCATTGAATCCTACTCAGAATACCACAGACAGGGTTTAGACCTTCCGGATTCTCTTGAATGCCGCCATCAGTTCTAGCTTATACCACGAAGATTCTGATTAAAGAATCCAAGAGATATCTACTTAATCTAAGGTAGAATGGAGGTGGTTGTCAGGCAGACGTTCATAGGTGAGAATGATGATGAGTGTCACGGATCATCACATTCATCAAGTTGAAAAACAAGTGATATCTTAGAACAAGAACAAGCGGAATTGAATAGAAGAACAATAGTAATTGCATTAATACTCGAGGTACAGCAGAGCTCCACACCTTAATCTATGGTGTGTAGAAACTCCACCGTTGAAAATACATAAGAACAAAAGTTTTAGAGACTCATGCTGTAGAAGATACAATGAGAAACGTGTAAAGTGTCATGAGGTACTGATACAATGTCAAAAGATCCTATTAATAGTGAACTAGTAACCTAGGGTATACAGAAATGAGTAAATGACATAAAAATCCACTTCAGGGTCCACTTAGTGTGTGCTTGGGCTGAGCATTGAAGCTTTCATGTGTAGAGACTTTTTCTGGAGTTAAACGCCAGCTTTCATGCTAGTTTGGGCGTTTAACTCCAATTTTTATGCCAGTTCCAGCGTTAAACGCTGGGAATTTTGAAGCTGATTTGCAACGCCAGTTTGGGCCATCAAATCTCGGGCAAAGTATGGACTATTATACATTGCTGGAAAGCCCAGGATGTCTACTTTCCAACACCGTTGAGAGCGCGCCAATTGGGCTTCTGTAGCTCCAGAAAATCCACTTCGAGTGCAGAGAGGTCAGAATCCAACAGCATCTGCAGTCCTTTTC
>NC_029778.3:23944014-23945269 GCF_000817695.3 Arachis duranensis | reverse complement strand
ATTTTAACTAAAAACTACTAAAAATATACTAAAAACTAATTAAATTATACTAAAAACATACTAAAAACAATGCAAAAAAGCGTACAAATTATCCGCTCATCAACCTCCCAACCATTTCTTTCACTAAAATAGATGGACAAGGCATCATTCCCAGACATGATGATCCGGTAGTGATCACTATGATCCTTGCCAACGCGCATCTATACAGAACCCTGGTGGATCAGGGAAGCTCAGCCGACATCCTATTCAAACCAGCATTTGATAAGCTCTTCTGAATCTCTGCTTTCCTACTGTCTTCTTCATCAAACACGCACGGTTCCTTCCATGGCAAGCTGTATGTAGGGTTTCACCGTTGTCAATGGCTACCTCCCATCCTCTCATTGGAACGATTCCTAATGCCCTGTCACGGCACGGCATTCCATCTGTCGGTTCTCAATCAGGCCGGGATAGAATCCAGTGATTCTTTTGCGTCTGTCACTAACGCCCCGCCTTCAGGAGTTTGAAGCTCGTCACAGTCATTCAATCATTGAATCCTACTCAGAATACCACAGACAAGGTTTAGACCTTCCGGATTCTCTTGAATGCCGCCATCAGTCTAGCTTATACCACGAAGATTCCGGTTAAAGAATCCAAGAGATAACTACTTAATCTAAGGTAGAACGGAGGTGGTTGTCAGTCACACGTTCATAGTTGAGAATGATGATGATTGTCACGGATCATCACATTCATCCGGATTAAGAACAAGTATTATCTTAGAATGGAAGCAAGCATGATTGAATGAGAAACAGTAGTAATTGCACTAATCCATCAAGACACAGCAGAGCTCCTCACCCCCAACCATGGGGTTTAGAGACTCATGCTGTGGAAGAAAACACGTAAAAATGTCATAAGGTCATCAAAAGGTTGCATAGAGTACTGATACAATGTCAAAAGATCCTATAAATAGTAAACTAGTGTCCTAAGGTTTACAGAAATGAGTAAATGACAGAAAAATCCACTTCCGGGCCCACTTGGTGTGTGCTTGGGCTGAGCAATGAAGGAATTTCGTGTTGAGACTTTTTCTGGAGTTAAACGCCAGTTCTCATGCCAGTTTGGGCGTTTAACTCCAAATTTTATGCCAGTTCCGGCGTTTAACGCTGGAATTTCTGTAGGTGACTTTGAGCGCCGGTTTGGGCCATCAAATCTTGGGCAAAGTATGAACTATTATATATTGCTGGAAAGCCCAGGATGTCTACTTTCCAACGCCGTTGAGAGC
>NC_029778.3:23942299-23943186 GCF_000817695.3 Arachis duranensis | reverse complement strand
CTAATTCAACTAGTTTCAATGATAAATTTTGAAATCCTGTACTTCTTGTTCTTTTGTGATTAAAGCATTTTTCATTTAAGAGAGGTGATGGATTCATAGGACATTCATATCTTTAAGGCATAAAATTTCAAGTTTATTAATTATGAATTAACACAAGACTCAAAAATAGATATAAAATGAGACTAGAAAAACGAAAAATAAAAACAAAACAAGGAAAAAAAACGCAAACATAGGCTCCTAATGATAGAGGTTTTCACAGAGTTAGGACTCAACAACCTTGATTTTGAGAAGTAGACGCTCCCTCAGCTTGAGAGGAGAACTTTTGGCGTTTCAATTCTTGGATTTCACGCCCCTGCTTCTCTTGCTCCTTCCATTGTCTTCTTGGTGATTGGATGTTCAATGGGTATGAATTCATCTTCTTCTATCTTCACCCCAGCCTCTTTACAAAGCAAGGAGATCAAGCTTGGGTAAGCCAATTTGGTTACAGTGGAGTTCCTATTTGCAATTGTGTAGATCTCACAAGCAATCACATGATGAACCTCCACTTCTTTTCCAAGCATAATGCAATGAATCATCACTACTCTCTTGATGGTGACCTCAGAACGGTTGCTAGTGGGCAATATGGAACGCCCAATGAAGTCTAGCCAACCTCTTGCAATTGGCTTGAGGTCTCCCCTCTTGAGTTGGTTTGGGACACCCTTTGAATTGGTTATCCACTTAGTCCCAGGGAGGCAAATGTCCTCTAAAACTTGATCCAACCCTTTATCTACTCTCACCATCCTCCTATTGAAGGAGTCAGGATCATCTTGTAGTTGAGGTAGTTTGAAGATTTCTCTTATTTTGTCCAGATGAAAGTACATAACTTTCCCTCTGACCATGGTTCTATA
>NC_029778.3:23937080-23941122 GCF_000817695.3 Arachis duranensis | reverse complement strand
TTGGGACGAGGTCGGACCTTTCATGGATTTTGCCGAGTTTGGAGGAGCCCGGTCAGGGTATGAACAGTGCCCCTGCCCGAGTTCGTCCTTTTTTGAGAGGTCGAGCTCGGGCATAGTAGTTTTTCAAAATTCAAAGAATGGCCGTTCCTACATTTATTGCATTTTACCGTTTCTCCTCGATTTCCGTTCGGGCTTTTGTGAAGGCATTATTTATTTGCCCCTTTCCCCCTTTTCTTCGTTTATTCTGTTCCCTTCCTTTTTTCTGAGTTTTCGTCATTCTCCTTTTTCTTTGTTCTTCTTCCCTGAATCTTTCCGCGTGTCTTTCCGGGGTTTCCTCTGCGCCGCCGTTCCGTTCTCCTTGCTTCGGAGCTCGTCGTCCTCGTTTCTTTTTTCCAGGTTTGTTCCCATCTCTTTTCTTGTGCACATATGCTTTCTGTTTCTTTTTCTCTATGCCTGGGTTGCCCCGAAAAGAGGCGCCGCCATTGCTTTGTTTGTTTGTACATGGGGGGGACTCTTTTTTTGTTCTCTGGTATTTTGCTCCGGGTTGCTGTATTTTCCTCTAAAAGGTCGTTTGTTTTTTGCTGAATGGGTTTTCGCTGTCTGCTTTTTATGTGATTTTTTGCTTGCTGTTGTATTCTTCTTTGTAGGCAAGAATTTTATGTCTCGAAAGGTTCTTCAAGCGATGTCGACCAAGATTCCAAGTGGTCTTGGTTGGGTAGATCCTGTTCCTCTAAGAGTCCCTTCTGTGGTAGATTCTGAGTATTTAGCTAGGTTTCGTAGGCAATGTAGCATATGTGAAGATAGAGAGTCTGAGAGGGATTATGAACTAGTAGCCCCGGATTCCGAGGAGAGAGTGTGCTTCCCGCCCTTAGATAGTTCCGAGAAGCTCTTCTTTTATGCTTATGATTGCTTTTTCTCTAAGCTGAGTGTCCGACTTCCTTTTACCGACCTGGAGTCCGAGGTGTTATGGTCTTGTAACCTTGCCCCGACGCAGCTCCTTTCTTTCTAGATGAGAGTGGGGAGCCTTCTTTTCCTCTTTGTTGGCAGGAGAATGTAGTGTCTGCTAAGTATACCTTTGAGAGTCTAGATGAGGTGGAGCAGGCTTTTGTGGGTGTGGTGAGCAGTTTATGGGGTCGGGCACCTCACTTGGATACGAAGAAAATGTTGGGAGATCCAAGCCTTCTCCGTTCCGAGTTAGGTAGTTCCCGACCTCTTTGAGATTCGCCTTTTCTTAGTATTTTGGTTTTGCTTATTTTTGGTGGAATTTCTGTTGTGGTAATCCCTTTCTTTATTTCTTGCAGAGATGTCTTCTCAGGCGGATTCCATGAAGTTCCTTCGTCGGACGAAGAAGTCTGTGGCTGCTCGGAATATCGAGGCCGGGGAGGCTTCTGCCCGATCTTCTCCGCAGAAGACTACTGTGGGTGTTCAGACTCGGTCGAAGACTATTCCGACTCCCCAGTTCCGAGCTATAAGTCGGGATCCTCCGACCTCTGGGCCTGCTACTTCTTCTCCTCCTCCGTTCTCGGGTCCTCCTCCCAAGAAGCAGAAGACCTCTCAAGAGCTTGCCGGTTTCAATGATAAGGACTTTGACGCTCTTGGTTGGATTGAGCAGCATATTCTCCCTCAGACCTTTATTTCCACCGATGATGTATCTATGGAGCATCATTTTCAGTATATGGCGCGGAGCTGTGTCCGGATGGCTAGTCTCCATGCCGCTATTGCTCGGGAGTTCAGGAAATCCCCCCTTGGGGCGACCAGCTCCCGACTTGAGAAGGCTCAGTCCGAGCTTGATAGGATTAGTCAACTGAAGGCTGTCAGGATTACTGAGTTGGAGGCCTCTTTGGAGAAAGAGAAAACTAAAGCTACCGCGGCTGTGGCGGCAGCGAAGACATCTGAGGAGATGGCGAAGGCGGCTACAGAGAATTATACTCGGCTATATACCGAGCTTGTGGAGACAAAGGAGAAGTTGCAATCTGCGCAGGATGAGTTTTACGAGCTGGAAGGTCATGTGGCCAAGGGTATGGATGCTATGTTTGAAAATTTGAAGGCCCAGGTCCGGGTTCTTGCTCCCGACCTGGATTTGAGTTTGTTTAGTACGGACAACGTTGTTGTGGAGGGAAAGATTGTCCCTGCTCCTACCGAGGATGAGGTTCCGATGTCCGACCCCAAAGTTCCGGTTGAGAACCCGACTTCACCTTTGGTCGGGGATGGTTCTGGCGTGGAGGTTTCAAACCGGGATGACGTTGCTGTTGATGCATTCCCGATATCTATGTTTCCTCCGCAGCTTTCTGTTGATGTGGAATCTGGGAAGGACCTTGATCCTCTGTAATCTTTTTGGCGTTTTGCCCGGCCTGTGGGCTTTTTGGATGGTTTCTGTAACGCTTTGGACACCTTTTGCTTATTTAGCTACTTGTAGTAACTTTATTATGCGGTGTTTTTGTTCGCGTTTTGACTTTTTGTTTCCGCTTTTGTGCTTTTTAGTTTGTTTTTGGATAACAACTTTTTAGCTAGCGTTTCGAAACTTCCTTTGCTTTCGTTCTTTTGCTTATACTTTTTAGCTGCTTTTCTGTAAAGCAACTTTTTAGTAAGCGTTTTCGAGACTTCCTTTGATTTCGTTCTTTCGCTTGTACTTTTCAGTTGTTTTTTGTAAAGCAACTTTTTAGTAAGCGTTTTTCGAAATCTTGGTTCTCGCCGTTTTAAGGCTTCTTTCTTGGATCCGAACTTTTTCTCGGACCTCGGGCGCCCGAGTACCTCCTTTTTGTTGGGTCTTCATGAGGAAGAAGAAAAGAAAATAGAAATTTGATTAGTATTAAAAAAGAAAGAATATTTGCAGAGTGTTTACCCTTTGACTAGGTCGGGTATCTTACTTAGCCGGGTGTCTCATTAAAAAACCCTTGTAGGAAAAAGAGTACACCTCGGGTTAAGTTTTTCTAGCTGTAGTACCGCCTTAGGTTACAGGCGTGCCAGGCCCTGGGCAGCTCGTTGCCTTCTAGGTCGGATACTTTGTAATAGCCTGTTCCTAAGACTTCTGTTACCTTGTAGGGTCCTTTCCAATTTGCAGCTAGCTTTCCTTCTCCCGACTTTTGTGTTCCGATGTCATTTAGAATCAGGTCGTGAATGGAGAAGCTTTGCTTTATTACTTTCTGATTGTATCTGAGGGCCGTTCGTCGTTTTAAGGCTTCTTCTCGGATTCGGGCTCTTTCTCGGACCTCGGGGAGGAGGTCGAGTTCTTCCCTTTGTGCCTGCGGGTTACCTTTTTCGTTGTAGAAGATGGTTCTAGGTGACCCTTCATCTATTTCAATAGGAATTATTGCCTCCATCCCGTAAGCTAGTCGGAACGGTGATTCTCCCGTTGTAGAGTGTGGGGTTGTCCGATATGCCCATAGTACCTGGGGGAGTTCCTCGGCCCATGCCCCTTTGGCCTCTTGGAGTCTTCGTTTTAACCCGGCCAAGATGACCTTATTTGCAGCCTCTGCTTGTCCATTGGCTTGTGGGTGCTCGACTGATGTGAATTGTTGTTTGATTTTTAGTTCGGCCACCAAGTTCTGAAAACTTGTGTCCGTGAACTGTGTTCCATTGTCTGTTGTGATGGAGTAGGGGAGTCCGAACCTTGTGACAATGTTTTTGTATAGGAATTTGCGACTTTTCTGAGCCGTAATGGTGGCTAAGGGTTCAGCTTCGATCCATTTTGTGAAGTAGTCGACCCCTACTATGAGGTATTTGACTTGCCCCGGTCCTTGGGGGGACGGGCCGAGTAAGTCTAGTCCCCATTTTGCGAAGGGCCATGGTGCGGTGATGTTGATAAGGTCTTCGGGCGGCGCCCTGTGAAAATTTGCGTGTTTTTGACAGGAGGGCATATTTTCACAAATTCCGTTGCGTCTATTTGCAAGGTCGGCCAGTAGAACCCGGCCCGGACTACTTTCTTGGATAATGCCCGAGCTCCGAGATGATTCCCACACATGCCTCCGTGGACTTCTTCGAGAACGTTCTTCGTTTCTGAGGTCGGGATGCACCTAAGGAGGGGGTTTGAGAATCCTCTTCT
>NC_029778.3:23933942-23934173 GCF_000817695.3 Arachis duranensis | reverse complement strand
CGGGCAGGGGATTGTCTTCTCGGACGTGGTAGACTTCTTTGAGGTGTCTTTTTCGCGAGGATCTGGATGTTCCTCCGCCTGCGAAACCTCCATTTATCATGTGAACGTGCATTTCAGGGGTTCGCGGGGTTTGTTCAGCCCGATCTTCGTTATCTCTCCTCCTTCTCTTCCGGGTCTCTTTCTCCTTTCTCTGCTATGTATCTGTCGAGTTTTCCTTCTCTGGCTAGCTTC
>NC_029778.3:23933407-23933571 GCF_000817695.3 Arachis duranensis | reverse complement strand
CCTCGTATAGGGAGGTCGGGTATCGTTTGGATAGGGATTGGCTAAACGGTCCCTCCTTTAGGCCGTTTGCTAGTCCCATGAGGGCTGCTTCAGTGGGCAAGTGTTGTATGTCCAGGCAGGCTCTGTTGAATCGCTCCATGTACTCTCGGAGAGTTTCTTGGTTA
>NC_029778.3:23932884-23933307 GCF_000817695.3 Arachis duranensis | reverse complement strand
CTTTTCGCTTTCTCTTTGTAAATTTTTGCATTCTCGAAAGCATTGAGTCTAAATTCTTCTAGCTCATTTAACTGGAGCAATCGTTTTTCTCCAGCTAACTTGGCATCAAGGTTTAGGAATCTGGTTGCCCAGTAGGCCTTATATTCCAGTTCCACTGGCAAGTGACATGCCTTTCCATACACAAGCTGGTACGGAGAGGTCCCTATAGGGGTCTTGAATGCTGTTCTGTATGCCCACAAAGCATCATCCAAGCTTCTTGCCCAATCCCTTCTACGGTTAATTACAGTCCGTTCCAGGATTCTTTTGAGTTCTCTATTTGAGACTTCAGCTTGCCCATTAGTCTGTGGGTGATATGGAGTAGCTATCCTGTGGCTAACTCCATAACGAACCAAAGCAGAGTAAAGCTGTTTATTACAGAAATGA
>NC_029778.3:23927167-23930017 GCF_000817695.3 Arachis duranensis | reverse complement strand
GTGGAAGCTGGAGTGGCGTTAGACGCCACCTCCTTATTTGTTACTGGCGTCTGAACGCCAGAACTATGCTCCCTTTGGGCGTTCAACGCCGGATTCATGCTTGTTTCTGGCGTTGAACGCCAGGAATGAGCATGGGCTGGGCATTCAGCTCCAGCATTATTCCTCTCTGGGCTCTGATTGTCCTCAGAGGGATTTTGAGTAGCCATTTGTTCATTTCTTGGCTTCCTACTGCTTTGAAGTGAGGTATTTAATGTTTTCCCACTTCTTAATTGAACTGCTTGGCATTCTTCTGTTATTTATTTTGATAGTTGCTTTTCTGTTTGCTTTAACTGTACTTCCATATTCCTGTTAGCCATTCTTGTTTCCTGGAGTATTTCCTTGAATTCGGCTAGCTGCTGGGTTAGAAAGTCCAGCTGCTGATTGAATTCATTAGCTTGATCTACCGGATTGAGTTCAGCAGTTACTGTTTTAGCTTCTTCTTTCATGGAAGATTCACTGTTTAGGTACATATGCTGATTTCTGGCAACTGTATCAATAAGCTCTTGAGCTTCTTCAATTGTTTTTCTCATATGTATAGATCCACCAGCTGAGTGGTCTAGAGAAATCTGAGCTCTTCCTGTAAGCCCATAGTAGAAGATGTCTAATTGCACCCACTCTGAAAACATTTCAGAGGGGCATTTTCTCAACATCTCTCTGTATCTCTCCCTGGCATCATAAAGGAATTTATTATCTCCTTGTTTGAAGCCTTGGATGCTCAGCCTTAGCTGTGTCATCCGTTTTGGAGGAAAATAGTGATTCAGGAATTTTTCTGACAGCTGTTTCCATATTTTTCTGCTGTTCTTAGGCTGGTTATTTAACCACCTCTTAGCTTGATCTTTTACAGCAAATGGAAACAGTAATAATCTGTAGACATCCTGATCTACTTCCTTATCATGTACTGTGTCAGCAATTTACAAAAATTGTGCCAGAAACTCTGTAGGTTCTTCGTGTGGAAGACCGGAATACTGACAGCTTTGCTGCACCATGATAATGAGCTGAGGATTCAACTCAAAGCTACTAACTCCAATGGAGGGTATACAGATACTACTCCCATATAAAGCAGTAGTGGGGTTAGCATATGACCCCAGAGTCCTCTTGTCTTGTCCATTCATACTTATTGTTGTAATGGAATACAAGAGTGATGATATGTATGTTGATATTATTTATTTTATAAAAATAAAATAAAAATGGAATAAATAAAAACGGAATAAAATAAAAAAATTGAAAATATTTTGTGAAGATTTTCGAAAAATTTTGAAATTGAAATCTGAAATTTTTATAAAAATTTCGAAATTATTGTTTAAAATTAGTTAGAAAAGATATATATATATATATATTTTTTGAATTTTGAATTTTAAGATGAAAGAGAAAAGCACATAAAAGACACAAGACTTAAAAGTTTTAGATCTAATGCTCCTTATTTTCGAAAATTTTTGGAGGGAAAACACCAAGGAACACCAAACTTAAAAATTTTAAGATCAAGATACAAGAAAAACTCAAGAACACCTTGAAGATTCACAAGAACACCAAGAACAAAAGAAAGAACACCAAACTTAAAATTTTTAGAAAACCAAGATAAATTTTCGAAAATTATATTAAAATTAACAAGAGAACACCAAACTTAGAGTTTGGCACAAGATTAAATCAGGAAAAATTATTTTTTTTTTGAAAAAGGATTTTAAAAAGATGGTGCCCAATTGCTAAGAACATAAACCAACTCTATAACCAACTGAGCTAAAAATGTAACGTATTTTAAAGATGTATTATTTTTATGGATAAAAGTATCATTTTTGAAAGTTAATGTTTTGAAAAAGCACAAGAAAAACTTAAGATCAAACAAGAAAAATAAACAAGAACAACTTGAAGATCAATGAAGAACAAAGAACACAAGTTCGAAAATTTTAAAGAAAAATATCAAATATGCAATTGACACCAAACTTAGGATAAGACACTAAACTCACAAAAAAAAATTAAAAATTGATAAAGAAAAATAATATTTTTGAAAATTTTTTTAAAAAGGGATAATAAAAGATGCAATTCTAGTAGAAAGAAAGGATAAATTCTTCCTAATCTAAGCAACAAAATAAACCTTTAGTTGTTCAAACTCGAATAATCCCCGGCAATGGTGCCAAAAACTTGGTGCACGAAATTAATATCTCAATATCAAAATCAAGATTTCTTATGATTTCGCACAACTAACCAGCAAGTGCACTCGGTCGTCCAAGTAATACCTTACGTGAGTAAGGGTCGATCCCACGGAGATTATTGGTTTGAAGCAAGCTATGTTTATTTTATTATTCTTAGTCAGGATATCAATCAAAATTATCAATGGGAATTATTAGATTGGAAAAATAAAAGAGAATAAAATCCTTACTTGTTGTGCAGTAATGGGGAATATGTTGGAGTTTTGGAGATGCTTTGTCCTCTGAATTTCTGCAATGTAATATTCAACTCAATTGTTTGTAAAGCCCGTCTACGGCAAGCTGTATGTAGGGTGTCACTATTGTCAGTGGCTACCTCCCATCCTCTCAGTGAAAACGGTCCAGATGCTCTGTCACAGCATGGCTAATCAGCTATTGGTTCTCGATCATGTTGGAATAGGATCCATTGATCCTTTTGCGTTTGTGGTGCGCGAAATTGTGAACATTACTTTTTCACAACTCTCATAATCCCCGGTAATGGCTCCAAACACGTGGTGGCTCAATACCATGGCATTACACAACTTCGCACAACTAACCAGCAAGTGCACTGGGTCGTCCAAGTAATAAACCTTACGCGAGTAAGGGTCGATCCCACGGAGATTGTTAGTAT
>NC_029778.3:23920385-23921795 GCF_000817695.3 Arachis duranensis | reverse complement strand
ACAATGCATGCAAGACATCAAACTTAGCAGTTTGTATACTACTGACACTAACTAAATGAAAATGCATATGAGACACACAAGATATTCAAGTAAATTAAATTCAAAGATCAGAGCAAGTAAATCATCAAGAACATCTTGAAGATCACTAAGACATATGAATGCATGCAATTGACACCAAACTTATGATGAGACCCTAGACTCAAATAAGAAATATTTTTGGATTTTATGATTTTGTAAAATTTTTTTGTGTTTTTCGAAAATTAAGTGGAAAAAGATATCAAAATTCTTAATGAGAATTCCAGGAATCAGTGCAATGCTAGTCTAAGACTCCGGTCCAGGAATTAGACATGGCTTCACAGCCAGCCAAGCTTTCAGAGAAAGCTTCGGTCCAAAACACTAGACATGGCCAGAGGCCAGCCAAGCCTTAGCAGATCACTGCTCCAAAAGCAGGATTGATAAAGATCAACAAGCTCTTGTGATGATAAGTTGAAACCTTGGTCCAATGAGATTAGACATGGCTTCTCAGCCAGCCAGATTTCAACAAATCATCATGAAACTCTAGAACTTATCTTCAAGAATTTCGAAAAAATAAATACCTAATCTAAGCAACAAGATGAACCGTCAGTTGTCCAGCCTGAACAATCCCGGGCAATAACACCAAAAACTTGATGTTGTTGCCAGATCTTGGCACTGATGTTACCAAAAGCTTGCTCAAAACTTGAACAATCCCCGGCAACGGCGCCAAAAACTTGGTGTGCGAAATTGTGAACATTACTTTTCACAACTCTCATAATCCTCGGTAATGGCTCCAAACACGTGGTGGCTCAATACCATGGCATTACACAACTTCGCACAACTAACCAGCAAGTGCACTGGGTCGTCCAAGTAATAAACCTTACGCGAGTAAGGGTCGATCCCACGGAGATTGTTAGTATTGAAGCAAGCTATGGTCATCTTGTAAATCTTAGTCAGGCAAACTCAAATGGATATAGTGATGAACGAAAACAACATAAAAGTAAAGATAGAGATACTTATGTAATTCATTGGTAGGAACTTCAGATAAGCGTATGAAGATGCCTTCCCTTCCGTCTCTCTGCTTTCCTACTGTCTTCATCCAATCCTTCTTACTCCTTTCCATGGCAAGCTTATGCAAGGGTTTCACCGTTGTCAGTGGCTACCTCCCATCCTCTCAGTGAAAGCGATAGCATATGCTCTGTCACAGCATAGCAGAATTCATCTGTCAGTTCTCAATCAGGCCGGAATAGAATCCAATGATTCTTTTGCGTCTGTCACTAACGCCCCGCCTGCTAGGAGTTTGAAGCACGTCACAGTCATTCAATCATTGAATCCTACTCAGAATACCACAGACAAGGTTTAGACCTTCCGGATTCTCTTGAATGCCGCCATCAG
>NC_029778.3:23913309-23919830 GCF_000817695.3 Arachis duranensis | reverse complement strand
GGTGACTTTGAACGCCGGTTTGGGCCATCAAATCTTGGGCAAAGTATGGACTATCATATATTGCTGGAAAGCCCAGGATGTCTACTTTCCAACGCCGTTGAGAGCGCGCCAATTGGGCTTCTGTAGCTCCAGAAAATCCACTTCGAGTGCAGGGAGGTCAGAATCCAACAGCATCTGCAGTCCTTTTTGGTCTCTGAATCAGATTTTTGCTCAGGTCCCTCAATTTCAGCCAGAAAATACCTGAAATCACAGAAAAACACACAAACTCATAGTAAAGTCCAGAAAAGTGAATTTTAACTAAAAACTAATAAAAATATACTAAAAACTAACTATATCATATCAAAAACATACTAAAAACAATGCCAAAAAGTATACAAATTATCCGCTCATCAGTTTGTCATCATGCCCAGAAATCGCGAGTTTGAAGCTCGTCACAGCCATTCAATCCTTGAATCCTACTCGGAATACCACAGACAAGGTTTAGACTTTCCGGATCCTCAAAAGTGGCCACCATCAATTCTAACTTATACCACGGAGATTCTGATTAAGGAATCTAAGAGAAGCTCATTCAGTTTGATGTAGAACGGAGGTGTTTGTCAGGCACACGTTCATGGATTGAGGGAGGTGATGAGTGTCACGGATCATCACCTCCTTCATAATTAACCGCGAATAAACATCTTAGATAGGAACACACACGTTTGAGTGAAATAGAAACAATTGCATTAATTCATCGAGACGCTGCAGAGCTCCTCACCCCCAACAATGGAGTTTAGAGACTCATGCCGTCAAAGTGTATAAAATTCAGATCTGAAAATGTCATGAGGTACAAGATAAGTCTCTAAAAGTTGTTTAAATAGTAAACTAGTAACCTAGGTTTACAAAAAATGAGTAAACTATGATAGATGATGCAGAAATCCACTTCTGGGGCCCACTTGGTGTGTGCTGGGGCTGAGACTTAAGCTTCTCACATTCCTGGGGCTGTTTTGGGCGTTCAACGCCAGGTTGTAACCTGTTTCTAGCGTTGAACTCCAACTTGTAACCTGTTTCTGGCACTGGACGCCAGACAGCAGCATGATACTGGCGTTGAACGCCAGTTTACATCATCTATCTTCGCGCAAAGTATGAACTATTATATATTTCTGGAAAGCCCTGGATGTCTACTTTTCAACGCCGTTGAGAGCGCGCCAATTGGACTTCTGTAGCTCCATAAAATCCATGTCGAGTGCAGGGAGGTCAGGATCCAACAGCATCAGCAGTTCTTTTTCAACCTAACTCAGATTTTTGCTCAGCTCCCTCAATTTCAGCCAGAAAATACCTGAAATCACAGAAAAACACACAAACTCATAGTAAAGTCCAGAAATATGATTTTTTCCTAAAAACTAACAATATTCTACTAAAAACCAATTAAAACATACTAAAATATACATGAAATTACCCCCAAAAAGCGTATAAAATATCCGCTCATCAGGAGGTCGGGTACTCTTTTTGAGATAGATTGGCTGAAAGGTCCCTCTCGTAGGCCATTGATGAGTCCCATAATGGCGGCCTCCGTTGGTAAACTTTGTATGTCCATGCATGTTTTGTTGAATCTCTCTATGTAGTTGCGGAGGCTCTCCCGATCTCCTTGTTTGATCCCTAATAAACTGGGGGCGTGCTTGGCTTTATCTTTCTGAATGGAGAATCTGGCTAGAAATTTTTTAGCTAAGTCATCAAAGCTTGAGATGGACTTCGGGGGTAGGTTGTCGAACCATCGGATCGCTGTTTTTGTGAGAGTTGTTGGAAAAGCTTTGCAGCGAACAGCATCTGGGGCGTCAGTGAGGTACATTCTACTTCTGAAGTTGCTGAGGTGGTGGTTGGGATCTATGGTGCCATCATACAGGGTCATATCCAGGAGCTTGAAGTCTTTTGGAATTTTGGTTTTCATGATTTCCCTGGTGAACGGGTCTTGCTCTTTGCGTGAATTTTCCTCGAGATTAGCCCGGGGTGCTTTTGATTTGAGATCGGCTTCCAATTGCTGTAGTTTTTCTTCCAATTCCCGACGTCGCCACACCTCTCTTTGGAGATCTCTTCCAATTTCCCGTTGTAGTTGGGTTTCTTTTTCCAGTTGTTTTAGACGATCCAGGAGTGCTTCTATTGCCCCTGAATTTGGTGAGTCTTTGTCTTTGTTGGTTTTCGGAGTGTTTTGTAGCGTGACATCCGCGTTTTTGTGCGGTGTTCGATCCTCTAGACCTGAATTGTGGTCGTTGTCATGGTCGTCCGCCATGGTGATGGGATGACTTCCAAGGTACCCGGCAACGGCGCCAATGTTTCGAGGGTTACCTGAAACTGGAGGTCGATCTCGGACGAGATCTTCTGTAGTGGTCGGTGCTAACGTGTCCGGCTGGTGGGAGACGGCCGGAGCTATTGTGTTCGACTTGTTGGACTCGGTGGTGCTGATTCCTTTGTCCCCGGAGGGTGGGGGGTACCTGCAAGGGACTCCGATGCTTAAGTTAGCAACGGTATTAAGCAGGTATTGAGTAGAATTAGAGTATGAGTTATACCTGGGTGCTCCAGTGTATTTATAATGGTGAGATGTGACCTTTTGGATAAGATAAGTTAGTTATCTTATCTTATCTTTTATCTTTGAGTTGAGGTCAGCGTATCTTCAACGGAACTGCCTTTATCTCTATAGGCTTGGGCTGCCTTAGGATTTGAGTCGTGTTCCTCTACCCGGGCCCTTTATTGGGCTCTCTTGTTGACTTGGCCGAGTTCTTTTATGAAGAAGTCGGTCCGCTTGACCTGAAGAGGTCGATCACTTTGTCGTCGATTATCCCAGGTCGGATAGCTTAACCCAGGGTATGAACACCTTCCATTGATCATTTTGAACACAAGTCACAATTTATGACTTCTCACTCAAATTACAACCCCTTTTGTTTTCGATCTTCCATGAATCATGATTTTTATGAGGGTGTTGTCAATCATCGAACCATTTGTCCCACTTTTATGGCTGATTTGCCATCACTGAAAAAGAAAGGTTTTGTCTTTACTGATAATATTCAATTTCTGTACTGGGACCATCTTTTCAAAATAAAAAAACCTGTCTACCCAGTCTTAGTTAGAGAGTTCTATGCTAATATGACCTATCATGAGGGAAGCGTTCATTCATATGTGAAAGGCCGTGATCTTGTCTTGAATGAAGAATCCATTAGTGATGCTTTTAAATATACTGATGTTGGTGCTTATGCTTACACCTCTGGTAAATGAATGAAGGGTTAGGTGTTTCCTATAGACATGTTCTGGCTGTTGTTTGTGAAAATATCTCTCTCATTGATGGTCTCACACGAACCCACAAAGCCCTTGGTTATCTTCGTGCCTAGTTGCATCGTACAGTGAACCACATTATTCTTCTTCAAAGCGGTTCATATCAGAGGGTGTCTTTCTGTGATACTATGGTTTTATATGCTATTTTCACAAAATCTAAATTTTTTTTGCATATTTAATGGTAAGACATATGTTTGATTACATAAATGAGAAAGATAAAGCTCTTCCCTATGGCATGTTCTTAACTTGCATTTTTGAAAATTTTGGTGTTGACCTATCAAATGAGACATATGAAAATAGACACTCATATCTAAAAGGAGGTGGTTCAGTAAAACAGCAGAAAAAGGGACTAACTCGAACTGAAAAGGTGGTCCTTGATAATGATGATGACTATGAACCTAAGGAATTTTATCCTCCCTCTGCCTTGGGGACTTCAGCTTCCACTGGACATAAATTACTTCTATATGTAGTGGTGAAGGATGTGGTACAGAAATTTGTCTCTTAATCCAACCATCTGATCACATTAAGCAAGGAGTAGAGAAAACTGGCTGCCAAGCATGAAAACTACCTTAGAAAGTCTAGAGACAGGGTGGCAGTTCTCATGAAATTCATTGAAAGCACCCTTGAGGATGATAACATGGCCTCTGACCCTGAAGAACCTGCTAATTCTGAGGAGGCTGGTTCGGATGCTTGAAAAGATCCTTTGTTGATGATTTCTGCTTTTTGGATAATTGTCTCATGAAACTATTGTAGTTTGATTTAGGCTTTATTTTGTTTTGGATGACTGTAATCCTTACCAAATATTTTATTTTGATGTTGGTTTAATCAAATATATATGAACCTGGAACTCTAACTAAGCTTATTGCAGGGGTGGTTTGCATTTTGGTTTCTCCCTTGATGACAAAAGGGGGAGTAGTCAGATAGAGTAGTTTAATTTGTTTAATTTTGTGTTTTGTGTTATGCTCTATTTTGTGTTGTCTTTTAGTTTTTGAGATATGCTCTATTTTGTTCCTTGATTTTACATGCTCTATTTTTTAGAAGTGTAATTTTTGTCTCTTTAAACCATCATCAGGCACAAAACGGGTATATAATGTGAAGATTTGTGCTATTTGTATGCTATGTCTAGTTGTGTTCTCTATGTCAATACGTGAATAGGAAATCAAAGAAGGAGCACAAAGTCAGGGGGAGCAGTCATTGGAAAAGATAGGGGGAGCACATCAAAATTGTAAAATAACATCAAAGGGAAGTACATTATTTTTCCCATATCAACTACCTTGATTCTATCACTTGAAATTATGTTTGTCATCAAGGAGGAGATTGTTGAGATAAGAATACAATTAGTTTAATGATGATGACAAATATTAATTTATTGGGTTAAACACCCAAATGTTTTTTGATAAGCTTTAGTTAGTGTTGCAGGCCAAAAATTAAAGAAGCAGCAGCCCAAGGCAATGGAACCAAGAAACAAAGGTGATTGGTGGGCTCTTTAAATCTCAAACAAAGCCCAAAGAAATGAAGCAAAAAATCAACTGGACTGAATGGAAAGTCAAGCCATTCCAAACCCAAGTTGATTCATCCAAGTTGAAACCTTCCAAAGATAACGTTCACATTGCTTGCTTCGGTCAAATTCTTGAAGAAAGAGAGAGAGAGAGAAAGAGAGAGAGAGTTTCTTCTTCCTGGTTCATTCACCAGAGAAGAAAGAAAGAGAAAGGTAAATCACAAAAGCAAATGTCTAATTGCCCTAATCAAAGCAAGCTAAGCTAAGTCAGAGGTTAAAGGTAAATAATTTCCATTTGCATGTAAGTTGATTTCTTCACTTCTTCTCCCACTGTCCATGACACCATTTCTGGAAAAAAGAAGAAAATGGTAATGGATTATCTTTGCTCAAAACCAATGGCTCAAATTGTTACTTGGAGCCAAAGTACATTTTCAATGGTTTGGATTTGGGATTACCACTGAACAAGCTCTTTTTTGCTGCTCTGAGGTCTTCGGTCAAGAAAAAAGAAATAGCTTTGAAATTCCTAATTTGGGGACTAAATGAAGAAAGAGAGGTGATAAGCTAGGAAAGTGAGAGGTCCAAAGAGTTGACTAGAGAAAAACCTAAGCTGTGACTCTGCACAAGGTATAAAAGGAAAAATAATTTTCTGTTTTGTACAAGGAGAGAGAACCCGAATTGAGAAGTAGAGTAAAATTCTCACTACTGAGTTTAAAGTCTTGAAAGCATTGCACCTACACTAAAGGGAGCACTTCGCCAAGATGAAGAACAAGGTTATGAGTTCAAATGCTGGGTTCAGTGCATAGAGTTAAAGCTGTGAATCATCAATCTCCTTCATGTTTTACTATCTTGTATTTCAGTTTCAATGTATATCATTCTGTCCCTTTTGAGAGGTAAAAGTCTGAAAGAGAGACATTGAGAAAAATCTTAAGAGTGAAAAAGGCTGACTGAAACACTTGAGAGAAAAGCCAAGAGTGATTTTAGATTTTCTTTGGTTGTATTTTTCTGTCTTGTGTCAAGTACTTGTGAGATGTCCCTTGCTATGTTGGGTAAACACTTAGCGTAAAGAGTTTAGGTATTAGCATAGCCAAGTCAAGTTTAGGGAGAAACTTGTATGCCCAGATAAGATTTGGTGAATCCTAGGAAATTGATGTATGTCACTACTACATACTTGACTTTTGTTAATGGTGGACGAAATTGTGATCACTATTCTTTTTGTATACTCTGATGACATTGTTTATTTTCACAACTCCGTTCAACTAACCAGCAAGTGTACTGGGTCGTCCAAGTAATAAACCTTACGTGAGTAAGGGTCGAATCCACAGAGATTGTTGGTATGAAGCAAGCTATGGTCACCTTGTAAATCTCAGTCAGGCAGATTAAAATAGTTTATGGGTTTTTCGAAAATAGAAATAAAGGGTAGAAATAAAAGGGATAGAAGACTTATGCAGATTCATTGGTGGGAATTTCAGATAAGCGGGTGGAGATGCTGTAGAGCCCAAGCACGCCTGCTCTCCTACTGCTTCTACTCAATCCTTCTTACTCCTTTCCATGGCAAGCTTTGTATAGGGGTTCACCATCAACTGTGGCTACTTTCATTCCTCACGGGGAAATATCCTGTGCGGCTGTCACTCGCACAGCTAACCAGTCTGGAGGCATCACCCATGGCTGATGGCTACATCCCATCCTCGCAGTGAAAACTAATGCACGCACTCTGTCACAGTAC
>NC_029778.3:23895180-23912513 GCF_000817695.3 Arachis duranensis | reverse complement strand
GACTATTATATATTGCTGGAAAGCCCTGGATGTCTACTTTCCAACGCCGTTGAGAGCGCGCCAATTGGAGTTCTGTAGCTCCAGAAAATCCATTTCGAGTGCAGGGAGGTCAGAATCCAACAGCATCAGCAGTCCTTTTGTCAGCCTTCTTCAGAGTTTTGCTCAAATCCCTCAATTTCAGTCAGAATTTACCTGAAATCACAGAAAAACACACAAACTCATAGTAAAGTCCAGAAATGTGAATTTAACATAAAAACTAATGAAAACATCCCTAAAAGTAGCTTAAACTTACTAAAAACTATATGAAAACAATGCCAAAAAGCGTATAAATTATCCGCTCCTCAGTTAACATTTAAAAAATGTTACCAAATCATATTAAAATGTTACTTATATACATTAGTAACATTTTAACAAATGTTAAATATACTCTATGTTACTAAAGAGTTTTACTAATATCTTTTTAAAGATTTAATAATATTTAATAAAAATGTTATAATAGATCTTCTAAGGTAATATTATGAGAAATGTTACAATAGACCTTTCTTGGTAACACTTAAAGAAATGTTACAATAGATATATATTTGTAACACTTAGAAAAATGTTACCAAAGATATTTTTTGTAACACTTAAAAAATGTTACAATAGATATTTTATGTAACACTTAGAAAAATGTTACCATAGATATTTTTTGTAACACTTCAAAAAATGTTACCATAGATATTTTTTGTAACACTTAAAATATGTTACAAAAGATTTTTAGTAACATTTTTTTAGTTATATTATACTATTTTTTATTTTATATTATACATAATATAAATATACTAAACCAATGGTTCTAAACTTCTTTCTAAACTTGAAGGAGCCTCAGTCAAAACACATGTTCTTTAATTTCACCATCACAAAATGTTGGTCTTTTCACTCTGCGGTGTCCATCAATGATCCCTTCTTCTCATCCTTGACTCCCACCAAGTAGCATATTCTCACTAATTAATCAAACTACAAAAGCATTGAAAAAAGGCCATAGCGTATACAAATTAAAATATATAGTTAAAAGAATTTAAATCTGGATAAAAGATTACAATAATCCACATTTACAAATAGGTAGCTCACAATAATGGCATAGAACTTCATCAGGCTCCTGCTTGTATTTTTAATTTTTATAATACAGTAATGAGAAAAAACATATGCCAACAAATACATAACTTTTCTAGACTCTCAATTTTCCTACTCAAGCTCATAAATTCGAATTTGGAATACTCCGATTCATACATTGATAGGTTCATTTTGAGAACTATCGAACTGTCAACTAGGATCTGCATGATGGTAGAGTGATGCCTCCACAACAAGCAGCGATAATAAGGTAAAATAAGAGAACAATCAAGCAAGTCAATAGCGCCCTGTTGAAGACCAAAGACACATACAATCAAGATAAGAATCCCAGGAAAAGGAAAAGGTGCCCTCTACCTTAAGATTTACTGATTTTGGAATCCATATACTTTATAAATTACTATAATAGGAAGCATATGAAAGAAATTAAACTCATAGGAGTTTCAAATTTTTCATCCAAAGAGCTCTTCGAAGGCGCTTTGACTGTTTCCTAAAGTGAAATGCATTGTCTTGCATTGTAGCGGTCTTATCGACAAGAAGCTCAATCCGATCACCTCTCTCCAATATTTTCTCAATATTGTCCACCATGATAGTTAGTATCTATACCACAAATTAATAAGTTTAACATCACCAACTAAATAAAGAGATTCAAAAACATAGATACATGATAATCAAATATCAATGGTAGAGCCACTCATATCTCCTATGAGGTGAGAAGCCACAGTTATGTCCCTAATACCCTCCAGGGCTGCTGCCACAGTTATGTCCCTAACACCCTCCAGGGCTGCAGCCTAAGAAGATAAGAGTGATTAACACAAGTGAATGATTTAAAGCAAATTACCATTAGGCTTACATGTTTTGCAATCTCTTGATAATTTCTAAAGCGGAAAGGCCTAATGGAGTGCATCATAGTGAACCATCTTTGGCTAATATCTGTCCAGACAGCCTCAGCCTTTGGTCCACTCTACTCCTTCTCCTTTGATGACTTAACCTTCTCTATGAACTCCAACAGTGCTTCCTCACCTGATGTACCTCTTTTGTCAGTCTCATTTAAAGTACTTGACAGAAATAATCAAGGGAAAAAATATTGCCAAATTGCATACATCTTTTCAAGTGAAGCTGTGTAACCATCTCTATGGGAAGGTTTGGTGAGTCGTAACCCATCTCCATCAGCGCATACCTGATTTCAATATTCGGTTATTTCTAAACACCAGCAGCAGAAACTCATAAAAGGCAGTGTTCATACTTGTATATCTCCTGGCTGCATAAAACCTTGACGAAATTGGCAACCATAGGCTCAAGTTTACAATGTGTTGTTGCTATCCCCAGCTGTCGCAGTCCCAATGCGTCGTGCCAGACTTCTACTCCATCATCCTAAGCCATGTTCTAAGGAGATTGTTGCATTCTTTTATCTCAAAAGTGGTAGCAATGGCACCTAATGCTTAGAAGTAGTAGTAGAAACATACCATGTCAATGGGGTAGATATTTGCTACAAACAAAAGATACGTATTCACTTCAATCAAAGTGATCATCACAACCAAGCCCTGTTCTTCTATGTTATGATCTCCCCTAGATAAATAACTCTATTTAGATGATGGAAATAACCATTGTTTGAGTCTCAAGTAATTTGATTTGAGTAGCAAATTAAAATATGAATAAATATAGAAAAGTGAGCACGCTTTAAATGCACAGTTTTGGTGAGCAAAGTAAACTTAAAAATATTATTATCAATAAAAGATTATGCAAAAACTCAAAAGAACTTTATATAACTTCCATAATTGAATGATTTTGGGAGAAAAGAAACTATCAAATAATACAAATCACTCTAATTCAAAATCAGTTCTAACTAAATCAATTCTACAAAAGTACATCCGAACACAAATACAACTAATCTATGTAAGCATTATTATCATGCGACCAATAAATTCTTATCATCTTGATGTGATAGAAGAGGTGCAGTTTTCAAAATCATAATTGTCATAATTTCAAAAATCAAGAATCCAAGTGTCATCTAACTCAAAGCCTCTTGATAAACCACTATTTTATGGGTTATCTTATGCTAAATAGAGTGAATTTTATCAATCTTTTATACACTTATTCATATGAAATGCATGGTTTTCTCTTACCTTACTCTTGTGCTTTCCATTCAATTGCTTGGATTTATGTTATGATATTCTTAATTTTACATTTATTAATATAATGAACCATTTTCACATTTAATTCCATTTCTTGTTTGAATTTCTTCGATTAATTACCAGCTTCAAAATTTTCTTTAGTTAATTTATTTTATCTATCATGTCTCTCATTTTTTCTTTTTCCACATTATGTGAAAATGGCATTCATGTTATGATTCAAAACTCTCAACTTGGTTTGGGAGTTAATTAATTGGAACCCCTTGAGTTGGAAGACTCAAGTGTTAATTTGAACTTTGAAATTGTTGCCTTACTCTATTTTTACTAACTCTAGCCCTTCCCTAAGAAGGGGCTAAACTTGTGAGTTAGAGTTAGTATACCTAATTAACCTTCCTTTGCAACTGCAAGAGGATAACTAATTGGAAGCAATAACTTTTGATATTATTATTACACTTGAGAAATTCAACGAGGATAGAAACTCCAATTAATTTTCTCCTAGCCAAGGCTTTCTCATTTTGAATACACAACACATTTTGTTATCATTCAGTGCTCTAATTTTTAGTTATTTATTTTTCTAATTTCAACATCACAAATTTCTCAGAAAAATTCCTGATCAATAATTCGCACCTTGTTTCAACTTGTTGGAAAACGACCTGGGAATCCTACTCCCAGTATTTTATTTTGAATTGTGACACCCTTTTTAAATTGATAATTGGAATTTTTGCCGGTTAAGAACTGTACTCACAACGCTATTCTTATTATAAATTCTTAATTGGAAATTTTCCGCCCATCAATTTTTGGCGCCGTTGCCGGGGATTTGCAACAGTATGGTAAATTATTGATTGATGTAAATATTTATTTTATTTACATAACTACATTTTTTATTTTTTTATATTTTATTACCATGAGCTATATGTTTCTTTCATTGAATGACACGATTATTATAGGATCCGAGCTTAGCCGCATTTGATCTTGAGATTGAAAGAACTATTTCACGTATTAGGCAAGCTTGGCGTCGGTTATTCTCTGAGTGTGATGAAGGGGTTGTACCCAATTCACCAGTCTTATTTGAGGACGGGTCTGACGAGTCATTCGAGGAAGAGACTAGTTCCTCTCTTGTTAATTTTATTGAAGCTTATTCTCTTGATTTGAGTGCAGGTACTATGGCAGAGCCTAGGAGAATCACACTAAAGGAAGCAGGAGCTCCAGATTTTACACTGCAACCATATCAAGCGCGTCATCCGAACATGGGTGTAGACTTCGAACTGAAGACCGCTCTAATTAATTTACTGCCCAAGTTCCATGGCTTACTTGCTCAAGAGCCAATCAAGCACCTTAAGAATTTTCAGACAGCTTGCTCAACTACTAGGCAGCATGACACTGATGAGATTGCCGTCTGGCTATATGTCTTCCCGTTCTCTCTAGAGGGAAAGGTAAAGGAGTGGTTCTACACTCAGCCGGAAGCTGTTGTTACTAACTGTGATCTACTCAGGAGGGAGTGCCTAGATAAGTACTTTCCAACAGAGGTTACTGATAGGCTAAGGAAGGAGATTTTCTCTATCATTTAAGGTGAAGCAGAGACTCTTTATGAATACTGGGAACGCTTCAGGAATCTCCTAGATTGATGTCCCCACCACAAGATTGACCAGTTGGTGTTGATAAGCTATTTCAGCCAAGGCATGAAGCCTAGAGACAAGACTTTATTAGATGCTGCGAGTAATGGCTCTCTGACGAAGTACAAGACGGTGACAGAAGCGTGGCAACTGATCACTGATCTAGGTGAGTCTACCCAAAATGCAAACCAAAGGGCTCATCACCCCAAGGCTATTGCAGAAGTCTCTTCTAGTAGTGAGACCTCTACTCTCACCAAGACTCCAGGAGAGATGACTAACATACTAAAGCAGCTCCAGCTGAATCAACAACAACCTCAACCTCCTCCACAGTAACAGTGTCAACAGATAGTCCCCCAGAGAGTGTGTAGAATATGCGCTTACTATCCACACTACACTGATGAATGTCCTCAACTCCAACAAGAAGATAACACCTTGGCGGCTACCCATAATTTCTACGACCACCCGAATCAAGGATACTATCAGCAAGGAGGTAATTTTGGCCAAAGAGGTAACTACAATCAAGGTTGGCAGGACAACTACAACCAAGGTTGGAGAAATAATTCCAACCAAACATAGAGGGACAACTACAACCAGAGAGGAAAAGACAACGGTAGCAATCAAAGGTGGAATAACAACAACAACTATCAGCAGAACCGGAATCAACAGAATCCTTTATACAAAGCATCTCACCAAAGACAAGCCCAATATTTCCAAGCTCAATTCAACCAACCACAACTCCCTCAAATCACCTACCCCACCCCTTCATCTAACCAGGATGAAACACTCCATTCTATCCTTCAAGTACAAAAAGAGCTTCAGAATTTACTTACCTCTAGCCTTACCGGCCTTAACTCTACTCTACAAGCTCTCATATCCCGAATGGAGACGCCCTCTACCCTCAATAATCAACCCTCAAGCTCCAATGCACTTCCTTCTCAACGCCATCACTTTGAGGTCTGGAACTACACTGCAAGAGAGGAGTTCAGAGGAGTCGAGCTTAAGCGAAGATGTCCAAGATGAGGATGTTGTTAAGGTAGAAGAGGTTGACCAAGAGAACGAGGTACAATATGCGGTTGAGGAGGAAGCTCCTCAAAAAAGAAATGGAGTGCCTAAGGAAGATAGTGTTGTGCAAGACACCATCCCCATCCCTTTTCCACACCTTGCTAGGAGAACTAAGAAACAAGTGGAGCTAGACCCCAAAATGGTAGAAATCTTCAAAAAGGTTGAGGTAACTATTCCCCTTTTTGATGCTATTCAACAAGTACCTAAATATGCTAAGTTTCTAAAAGATTTGTGCATGCATAAGGATAAAATTAATGATTTAGAAACTATCCCTTTAAGTAGCTCTATTTCTGCTTTAATGGGTGCCATACCAGAAAAATATGGGGATCCGGGTCCATGCATGGTTGCTTGCATTATGGGGGAGGTACAATTCATTGACTGCATGTGTGATTTAGGTGCATGTGTGACTACTATGCCATTATCTGTATATGATGTCATGAGGCTCCCACCCTTGAAAAGGTCGGCAGCGCGTTTTGTTTTGGCAGATAAAAATTTTAGTGGTTGGCATTGCGGAGGACGTCCTGGTGAGCATCAAGGGGCTATCATTTCTTATCGACTTCTACATTCTAGAGATGCCCACTAGTGATTCTGGGAGACCTTCGTCCATCTTTCTTAGAAGGCCATTTCTAAAGACTTTGAAGTTCAAGCTGGATGCCTTTTCAGAAACGTATTCTTTAGAGGTAGATGGCAGAGCAGTGAGCTTTAACCTTGATGAAGCCATGAAGCACCCACCGGAAGATCACTCCATTTTTCAGTGTGACATTATTGATGAGATTGTAGCTGAGGTTCACTAAGAGACAGTAGAAGAGACAACCATGGAGCAAGGTGCAAGTTTGGGTAAGCCCTCTGAGTACACTGAAGATGCCTTACTACCTGCAGTAATTCCAGATGATCAAGTTCCCAGCCATGAGCAGAAAATAGATTTGAAGCCCCTTCCACCCCACCTCAAGTATGCTTACCTTGAGGACAATCAGAAGCTCCTAGTTATTATTGCAAAGGAACTTACTTCCCAACAAGAGGAGCAGCTGCTTAGTGTGCTGAGAAGACACAAGAAAGTAATTGGGTGGAGTTTGGCAGACATAGTAGGTATCAGCCCTCAGGTTTACGAGCACCGGATATTTCTAAAGGAGGGAGCAAGGCATATCCGTCAACCTCAAAGGTGGCTGAACCCCACCATTTTAGAAGTGGTAAAGAAGGAAGTAACCAGACTGCTAGAAGCTGACATCATTTATCCAATCTCGGATAGTGAATGGGTTAGCCCAATACAGGTAGTCCCGAAGAAGTCTGGTGTTACCACAGTGAGGAACGAGCACGGGGAACTCATGGATACTAGAGTGCAAAATTCCTGGAGGGTGTGCATAGACTACAGGCATCTGAACCAAGCCACTCGCAAGGATCACTACCCACTACCTTTCACCGATCAAATGCTTGATCACCTGTTAGGTAAATCGTACTATTATTTTCTAGATGGTTATACAGGATATTTTTAAATTTATATAGCTCCTGAAGATCAGGAGAAAACTAATTTTACATGTCCCTTTGGAACGTATGCATATAAGAGGATGCCCTTTGGCTTATGTAATGCACCGGCTACGTTCCAAAGATGCATGATGAGTATTTCTCAGATTTTCCTGAGAATTGTATGGAAGTTTTTATGGATGACTTTAGTGTCTATGGTGATTCATTTGATCTTTGCTTGGACAGTTTAGCTAGAGTATTAGAACGGTGTACTAGTTCAAACCTTGTACTTAATTATAAAAAATGTCATTTTATGGTAAAACAAGGTATCATTCTAGGTCATGTTATTTCTAATACTGGTATATCTGTTGATCCAGCAAAGGTAGATATTATTTCTGGTTTACCTTACCCCTCCTCTGTGAGGGAAGTCTGTTCGTTTCTTGGTCATGCAAGTTTCTACCGGCGATTTATCAAGGACTTCAGTAAGGTAGTATTGCCTTTATCTCGGTTGCTACAGAAGGATGTAGAGTTCGAGTTGAGTAAAGATTGCATGGAGGTATTTGATAAGCTGAAGGTTGCCTTGACCCAAGCTCCTATTGTGAGAGGGCTTGACTGGAGTAGGTCGTTCGAGATCATGTGCGACGCATCAAACTATGAGGTAGGAGCGGCGCTAGCTCAGCACAACGGTAAGGACCCTTATATTATTGCCTATGCCTCTAAAACTTTAGACGATGCTCAGTCTAATTATACTACCACTGAAAAAGAGCTATTAGCTATTGTGTTTGCTTTTCATAAGTTCAGAGCCTATTTACTGGGAACTAAGGTGGTAGTATATTCAGACCACGCAACTTTAAAGTATCTGTGAGCTAAAAAAGAGTCAAAACTAAGGTTAATCCGTTGGATTTTGCTGCTACAAGAATTTGATTTAAAAATCAAAGATAGGAGTGGTTCTCAAAACTTTGTGGCAGACCACTTGAGTCGCCTTGAACATATTAAAAATGATTCCACTCCTATCAATGATGCATTTCCACTTGACAGCTTGCAAACAATATCTGAGGTGGTTCCTTGGTATGCACCTGTAGCTAATTATTTGGTTAGTCGCACCTTTTCCCCTAATTTTACTAAGCATCAAAAGGACAAGTTTAAAAGCGAGTCCAAGTATTATATATGGGATGACTCATATTTATGGAGATGTGGTGCTGACCAAATAATTAGAAGGTGTGTGCCACAATCAGAATTCCAGTCTATTTTAGAGGCCTGCCACTCTTCCGAAAGTGGTGGACACTTTGGCCCTCAAAGAACTGCTAGAAAAATTTTAGACTGTGGATTCTAGTGGCCCACAGTTTTTAAGGATGCTAGTATTTATTGTGACTCTTGCCCCCAATGTCAGAGATTTGAAAATATATCCAAGAGGAATGAGATGCCCCAACAACTTATGTTGTTCTGTGAAATTTTTGATGTTTGGGGTATTGACTTCATGAGTCCATTTCCAAATTCTAACGGTTTCTTATACATTTTGTTAGCTGTCGATTTTATTTCTAAATGGGTGGAAGCAATTCCTACCCGCACTGATGGTCCTAACATTGTTATCTCCTTTGTTTGAAATAATATTATCCGTCGCTTTGGATCACCGCGAGCAATTGTGAGTGATCGAAGCACTCAATTTTGTAATAGGAGAATGACAAATTTGTTGAAGAAACAAGGTATCATTCACAAGGTAGCGACAGCTTACCATCCCCAAACCAATGGACAAGCCGAGGTGTCAAATTGGGAGATAAAGCGCATATTAGAGAAAATTATGAAGCCTCATAGGAAGGACTGGAGTGCTCGACTGGCAGATGCGCTTTGGGCCTATAGGACTGTATACAAGACACCCATCGGAATGAGTCCATTCCGCCTCGTCTACGGGAAGGCTTGTCACCTTCCGATGGAGGTGGAATACAAGGCATACTAAGCGGTGAAGGAATGTAACTTAGGACTGGGGGGAGCCAGCATTGAAAGGAAGCTGCAGCTGCAGAAATTAGAGTGCCTTCGACTAGAGGCGTACGAGAACTCACAGCTCTACAAGGAAAGGGTGAAGGCAGTGCATGACAGAAATATTAAGAGGATAGTGTTTAGAGCTGGGGATTTGGTCATCCTCTACAACTCAAGGCTAAGACTCATGCCAGAAAAGTTAAGATCTGAATGGGAAGGACCCTACAGGATGGAAAAATCTGAGCCTTATGGAGTCTTCCACCTGAGCCATCTGTCAAGCCCCACATTCTTCAAGGTGAATGGCCACCACATGAAGCTATATCATGGTGAGAAGATGAAGAGCAACAAGGAGCTGGAAATCTTCCTCTTGAAGGATCCAGCACAAGAAGAGGACTAAGCTCATAGACCGTCCAACTTAAGGACGTTAAAGAAAAGTTCTAGGTGGGAGGCAACCCACCATGGTATGATCTTCCATTTTTCTTAGTTTCATTTCATTCATACTAGTGTTACTTTCAGTTCTGTATATTTACTTCTACTTTTATATACTGAAAAAAAAGTCTTTGACGCATACGCGTCTATGACGCGCATGCGTCCGTTGGAGGTTCAATTTTTATAAATACTTACAAAAAGTTAGGCTGGAAGTGTGCATTTTATAAAAACTTGTAGAGAGTTAGGCTGGAAGCATGCAGGAGGGGTGCTTGGTGCACCAGCAACCCACGCGTATGCGTGATCTACGCGTACGCGTCGCCTGCAAATTTGCCAATCCACGCGTAAGCATTCAGTACGCGTACGCATGGAATTAAAATTGGCGTAAATTAAGGTTTTTGCCAGAGAGTTGTGAGGCCATGGCGTTGGAATTGTGCGTCTGACACGTTCGGTGGTCACGCATATGCGTGATTGGCGCTTACGCGTCGCTTCCAGCCTTGTCAACCCACGCGTGCATGTAAATGACGCATACGCGTGGGTGTGAAATTTAACAAAAATGCCAAAAAGTTACAGAGAGTTACGCAGGAGTAGTGATGGAACCGCGCGTTTCGCACGGTAGTGGTCACGCGTACGCATGGCTGACGCTTACGCATCCCTCACAATTAAGCTCACCCCGCGTACGCGTGGGCGACGCGTGCGCGTCGTATGCGCTGCGTCACTTACTTAGCGCGCTGCCCTTTTCTGCATTTTTCAAACCTCTTTTCTTTTCTTTTCTTTTCAAATCCTAATTCTTTCTTCTTCTCCTTCTTACTCTCTTCTTCAATCTTCTTCTTCTCTCTTTCTTAACTTCTTCTTCCTCCATTTTTCTTACTCTTCTCTCACTCTCACTCTGAATTACTTCCCTATTTTCATCTTCTTCTTCTTAAGGTTCTTTTTCTTTCCCTCTTCTACTTTCTATTTTTGCATTCTTTTGTTGGTATTAGAGATTTATTTGGGTGATTGCTTTATTATGTATTTGCATGTAGATACTATGAGGAGTGATTTGACAATTGACATTATAGGTCTCATACATGCTTGGATTAATTACCCTGCTTTCAACTTTTAAAAGTGCATACCAAGTGTTTGTGAAAAAGCTCTTATAACATTATAATTTCTCTTTTATTTTATTTTTCTACTTTAATGCCTCTTTTTCACAAAACCTTAAAATCCATTGTGTATTGAGTATATTAGTCATTAATTGTCAACATAAAAGTGCTCATTACTTTGTTATATGTGATAATTATTTTTGCTATTGATACTTGAGCTATGCTTCTCATGCTTGTTACTTGCATGCCTTTAACCCTCTTGCATCTAGTTATTATGCTATGACTTCATGATGTTACTTGATGTCCTACTTGCATGTTGTCACGACCATGTATTTAAGACATTAACTTCTCCTTTGGCATTTATTATCACTTGAACTTTCCTCCTCCCGGTTTTGGCTATTTAAATTTGATATCCATTTTCTTTCTTTCTTTTCAGGATGGCCACCAAAAAGGGAAAAGAGAAAAGTTCTAACAAGACACCGGCAAGGAGAGGGACTAAAAGAGCACTGGATAAGGAACAACCCTCCACAACAGTCAAGCCACCAACTAAGAGGGTGAAGAGGATTATTCGAGTGGATGAAAGGGAAAAAGCATTTCCCGCCCGAGACTCTGTACGGTTCATCAACCGTTACTGTGAGCAGATGTATCCCATCTTGGCGGAACGGAATTACAACAATAAGCACCTCCTCATTCTTCCGACACATTTTGTTGACTTTGTGGAACCTCGCATTGAAAGAAGACAATGGGGATTTTTAAGAAGGCAGCCGCAAGAGGTCAACTTGTCTTGGGTAGTTGAATTCTACTCCAACTTTCACTCGCCCATCTTGTAGTCTGTCTATGTTCGCCAAAAGCAAGTCCCTATTTTCGAAGGTGCCATTCAAAGGGTATTGGATCTTCCACCTAGCCCAAAGAGATTAGACACTTATCACGCAACCCAGATAGAACACCAAGCATACACCTTTGACTAGAAGAGCATCCTAGGTGCCATAGCTCTACCTGGCAGCATCTGTACTTACCTTTGAAGCCCGTGTGTGGGCTCAGATTCTATCGCATTATGTCCTTCCGAGCACCCACGAGTCAACCTTCACTATGGACATGGCAGTCCTCATATGGTACATTCTGACAGAGCAACCACTGAACTTGCCTCACCTCATCCGGCATGCCATCGAGCATGTACAAATAGCAAAAAATCTACCCTTTCCCGCTTTAGTTACAGATTTAGTCTCTGCAGCGAGAGTCCCCTATCGGGCAGGCAACACGAAGGCCATAATTCCTAGAGATGATCAGTATGTTCCAAGCGGGAAGTACATCAGGCCTCCGGCATCTACTGCAAGCCGGACTAAAGACCTGGCCCACAGTGCTCCTTCTCCCCCCCACTCCACCATCATCCACACCACAGGAACCT
Organism: Arachis duranensis; assembly: GCF_000817695.3. Lineage (NCBI taxonomy): Eukaryota > Viridiplantae > Streptophyta > Magnoliopsida > Fabales > Fabaceae > Arachis > Arachis duranensis. Next base: position 23,900,251 of record NC_029778.3, on the reverse strand, counting down.
TCAACCAATCAGCTGCTCTTTCAGATCCTTGAGAGGTTGAACCGGCAGGACCGACGGGCTAAGCGAATAGAGCGCCGTAACAAGCGCTGATATCATTACCTGAAGGAGCTGATTGTTGGCACTCACCAACCTCGGGAAGAGACAGACACTCTGGACTCTACTTTGCCGCATAGAATGGAGAGCAATGATGAGCCAGACGGTGAAAACGATGCTCCCAACACCACTCTTTTCATCACTGACGGCACGAAAGACCGTGCCAAGCCTTAAGTATAGGGAGGTCGGAATGTCTTCCGGAGGTAACATCTCTCTATTCTAACACCAACATTTTGCTTTTCTTTTGTTACATAGAATAACTTGCATGACTAGTAGTAGTTGTTGCATTTAGGTACTACTTGGTTGACTGATATATTCTTTCTCAAGACACTATTCTATAGTATTCCATTAATTCAAATTGAAAATTTTGTTAAATGGTGGACGAAATTGTGATCAACAATAATGGCTCTTTGGCACGTGCATAAAAATTAACTCAGCACTTTCTTTCCACAACTCTGTTCAACTTAACCAGCAAGTGTACTGGGTCATCCAAGTAATACCTTACGTGAGTAAGGGTCGATCCCACAGAGATTGTTGGTATGAAGCAAGCTATGGTCACCTTGTAAATCTCAGTTAGGCAGATTAAATTGGTTTATGATGAGTTCAAAAATTAATAATAAACAGAAAATAAAATAGGATAGAAATACTTATGTAAATCAATAGTGGGAATTTCAGATAGGCGTATGGAGATGCTGTGCTCCTCTTGTATTTCTACTTTCTTATTACATTCCTCCAATCCTTCCTACTGCTTTCCATGGCAAGCTGTATGTAGGGCATCACCGTCTTCAATGGCTACTTTTCATCCTCTCGGGAAAATGGTCCTATGCGCTGTCACTGCATGGCTAATCGTCTGGAGGCATCACCCTTGTTGATGGCTACATCCCTTCCTCTCAGTGAAAATGGTCCAAATGCTTTGTCACAGCACGGCTAATCATCTGTCAGTTCTAAATCAGGTTGGAATAGAATCCCTTGATTCTTTTGCGTCTGTCACTAATGCCCAGCCTTCAGGAGTTTGAAGTTCGTCACAGTCATTCAATACCGGAATCCTACTCGGAATACCACAGACAAGGTTAGACTTTCCGGATCCCCATGAATGCCGCCATCTATCTAGCTTATACCACGAAGATTCTGTTGGGGAATCTAAGAGATATGCGCCCAGCCTAAAGTAGAACGGAAGTGGTTATCAGTCACGCACGTTCATAGGTGAGAATGATGATGAGTGTCACGGATCATCTCATTCATCAAGTTTGAAGTGCAACGTATATCTTGGAATAAGAATAAAAGAGAATTAAATAGAAAGTAATGGTAATTGTATTGAAACTTGAGGTACAGCAGAGCTCCACACCCTTAATCTATGGTGTGCAGAAACTCCACCGTTGAAAATACATAAGTGAAAGGTTCAGGCATGGCCGAATGGCCAGCCCCCTAAAACGTGGTCAATAGCCTCTTAAGATGAAGAATAAAACAAAACTGAGACCAAAGATGAAACGTGGTCAAAAGACGTCTAATACAATAGTTAAATGTTCTATACATACTAGACTAGCTACTAGGGTTTACATGAGTAGGTAATTGATGCATAAATCCACTTCCAGGGCCCACTTGGTGTATGCTTGGGCTGATCTTGATCTATCCACGAGCTGAGGCTTTTATTGGAGTTGAACACCGAGTTATAGCGTGTTTTTGGCGTTCAACTCCGGGTTATGACGTGTTTCTGGTGTTTAACTCTAGACAGCAGCATGTACTTGGCGTTGAGCGCCACTTTACGTCATCAATTCCCGAATAAAGTATGAACTATTATATATTTCTGGAAAGCTCTAGATGTCTACTTTCCAATGCCGTTGAGAGCGCGCCATTTGGAGTTCTGTAGCTCCAGAAAATCCATTTTGAGTGCAGGGAGGTCAGATTCCAACAGCATCAGCAGTCCTTTGTCAGCCTCCTTTTCAGAGTTTTGCTCAAGTCCCTCAATTTCAGCCAGAAATTACCTAAAATCACAGAAAAACACAAAAACTCATAGTAAAGTCCAGAAATGTGAATTTAACATAAAAACTAATGAAAACATCCCTAAAAGTAGCTTGAACTTACTAAAAACTACCTAAAAACTACCTAAAAACAATGCCAAAAAGCGTATAAATTATCCGCTCATCACAACACCAAACTTAAATTGTTGCTTGTCCCCAAGCAACTAAAAATCAATTAGGATAAAAAGAAGAGAATATACTATAAATTCAGAATATCAATGAATATTAGTTCTAATTAGATGAGCGGGACTTGTAGCTTTTTGCTTCTGAACAGCACACTCTTCACTCTTTGGATCACGACTTTAACCACTCAGTCTCAAGCTTTTCACTTGGACCTGCATGACACAAGCACATAGGTAGGGACAGCTTGATTTAGCCGCTTAGGCCTGGATTTAATTTCCTTGGGCCCTCCTATCCATTGATGCTCAAAGCCTTGGATCCTTTTTACCCTTACCTTTTGGTTTTTAAGGGCTATTGGCTTTTTCTGCTTGCTTTTTCTTTTTCTTTCTATTTTTTTGCCATTTTTTTGCAAGCTTTTGTTATTCACTGCTTTTTCTTGCCTCAAGAATCAATTTCATGATTTTTCAGATCATCAATAACATTTTTCTTTGTTCATCATTCTTTCAAGAGCCAACAATTTTAACATTCATAACAACAATATCAAAAGACATATGCACTGTTCAATCATTCATTCAGAAAACAAAAAGTATTGTCACCACATCAATATAATTAAACTAAATTCAAGGATAAATTCGAAATTCATGTACTTCTTGTTCTTTTGAATTAAAACATTTTTCATTTAAGAGAGGTGAAGGATTCATGGAATTTATTCATAGCTTTAAGACATGGTTACTACATACTAATGATCATGAAGTAGAGACACAAAATATAGATAAACATAACATAGAAACCGAAAAACAGAAAGAAATAAGAACAAGGAATGAATCCACCTTAGTGGCGTCTTCTTCTTGAAAGACCAATGGTGCTTTTTGAGCTCCTTTATGTCTCTTCCTTGCTTCTGTTGCATGATCCCTAGTAATTTTGGTGTTCCTATCCTTAGTTGCTCCCAATAATTATATGGAGGAACATGTATCCCCTGAGGTATCTCAGGGATTTCTTGATGAGGAAATTTCTCATGCTCTCTTGATGTGCAGTCAAATGCTCTTCTATTGAGTTATGGACCCTTGAGATGAATATCTACATCTCCCATGACTCAGAGGTGGAAGCTTTTGTCTTCTCTTTTCTCTTCTCTTTTTTTTCTCTCTCTCTCTCTTTTTTTTTTTTGAGGTTTCTCTGGCCTTAGGTGCCATTAATGGTAATAGAAAAGCAAAAAAAGCTATGCTTTTACCACACCAAACTTAAAATGTTGCTCGCCCTCGAGCAAAAGAAGAAAGAATAGAAGAAGGAGAAGAAGATATGGAGGAGAGGGAAAAATGGTTGTGTTTCGGCCATGTAGGGTGGGTTTGGGTGGGAAGGATGGATGGATGTGAGTGGTGAAGAGGTGATGGGGAAGAGAGATTGTTTATTGGAGAGAATGTTAAGAAGATGAATGGAGGTAGGGTGGGGATCCTGTGGGGTCCACAGATCCTGAGATGATCATGTAGGGTCCACAGATCCTGAGGTGTCAAGGATTTACATCCCTGCACCAATTAGGCATGTAAAATGCCTTAGCATACCATTCTGGCGTTTAAACGCCGAGATGATGCACACTCTGGGCGTTCAACGCCCATGTGTAGCATGTTTTTGGCGTTGAACGCCAGTTCTATGCTTGTTACTGGCGTTCAGCGCCAGCTTTCCTCAAGGCACATTCCTGGTGTTCAAACGCCAGAATGTTGCTTGTTTCTGGCGTTTAGCGCCAGATTCATGCTCTGTTCTGGCGTTGAACGCCAGCCAGATGCTTCTTACTGGCGTTGAACGCCAGTCTGTCCTTCCTCCAGGGTATGATTTTTCTTCTGCTGTTTTTGACTCTGTTTTTAATTTTTATATTTTTTACATGACTCCACATGATCATATACCTAATAAAACACAAAATAAAAATAAAATAAAATAAAATAAAAATTAGATAAATAAAATTGGGTTGCCTCCCAACAAGCGCTCTTTTAATGTCATTAGCTTGACAGTGGGCTCTCATGGAGCCACAAAAGTGATCAGGTCAATGTTGTATAGTCCCAACACCAAACTTAGAGTTTGAATATGGGGTTTTAACACCAAACTTAGAGTTTGGCTGTGGCCTCCCAACACCAAACTTAGAGTTTGATTGTGGGGGCTCTTCTTGACTCTGAACTGAGAGAAGCTCTTCATGCTTACTCTCTTTTGTCACAGAGGGATGGCCATGTGCCTTAAACACAAGGTAGTCCCCATTCAATTGAAGGACTAATTCACCTCTGTTGACATCTATCATAGCTCCTGCTGTGGCTAGGAAAGGTCTTCCAAGAATGATGCATTCATCCTCTTCCTTCCTAGTGTCTAAGATTATGAAATCAGCAGGGATGTAAAGGCCTTCAACCATTACTAACACGTCCTCTACTATTCCATAAGCTTGTCTCAATGATTTGTCTGCTAGTTGTAATGAGAACAAGGCAGGTTGTACCTCAATGATCCCCAGCTTCTCCATTACAAAGAGTGGCATAAGATTTATCCCTGACCCTAGATCACATAGAGCTTTTTCAAAGGTCATGGTGCCTATGGTACAAGGTATTAAGAACTTGCCAGGATCTTGTTTCTTTTGAGGCAAAATTTGCTGAATCCAGGTATCCAGTTTACTAATGAGCAAGGGAGGCTCACTTTCCCAAGTCTCATTACCAAACAACTTGGCATTCAGCTTCATGATAGCTCCTAAATATTGAGCAACTTGCTCTCCAGTCACATCTTCATCCTCTTCAGAGGAAGAATAGTCTTCAGAGCTCATGAATGGCAGAAGGAGATTTAATGGAATCTCTATGGTCTCTATATGAGCCTCA
>NC_029778.3:23894779-23895100 GCF_000817695.3 Arachis duranensis | reverse complement strand
ATCCCAGGAGGTCTTCCTCACTAGGATTTTCGTCCTCCTCCTCCCTTGTGCATACGGCCATATTGATTATATCAATTGCCTTGCACTCTCCTTTTGGATTCTCTTCTGTATTGCTTGGGATAATACTGGGAGGAGTTTCAATGACTTTCTTACTCAGCTGGCCCACTTGTGCCTCCAGATTTCTGATGGAGGATCTTGTTTCACTCATGAAACTGAAAGTGGCCTTTGACAGATCAGAGGCTAGATTGGCTAAATTAGAAGTGTTTTGTTCAGAATTCTCTGTCTGTTGCTGAGAAGATGATGGGAAAGGCTTGCTATTGC
>NC_029778.3:23860128-23894541 GCF_000817695.3 Arachis duranensis | reverse complement strand
ACCATCCATTCAGACTTTGAGAAATCATGTTGACTTGCTGAGTCAACACTTTGTTCTGAGCCAATATGGCATTCAGAGCATCAATTTCAAGAACTCCTTTCTTCTGAGGTATCCCATTATTCACGGAATTCCTCTCAGAAGTGTACATAAATTGGTTATTTGCAACCATGTCAATGAATTCTTGAGCTTCTGCAGGTGTTTTCTTTAGGTGGATGGATCCACCTGCAGAATCGTCCAATGACATTTTTGAAAATTCAGATAGACCATAATAGAATATATCTAATATGGTCCATTCTGAAAACATGTCAGATGGACACCTTTTGGTCAGCTGCTTGTATCTTTCCCAAGCTTCATAGAGGGATTCACCATCTTTCTGTTTGAACGTCTGAACATCCACTCTAAGCTTGCTCAGCTTTTGAGGAGGAAAGAATTTATCCAAGAAAGCCGTGACCAGCTTATCCCAAGAGTCCAGGCTATCCTTAGGTTGTGAATCCAACCATATTCTAGCTCTGTCTCTTACAGCAAAAGGGAAAAGCATGAGTCTGTAGACTTTAGGATCAACTCCATTCGTCTTAACAGTCTCACAAATCTGCAAGAACTCAGTTAAAAACTGGTAAAGATCTTCAGATGGAAGTCCATAAAACTTGCAGTTCTGTTGCATTAAAGCAACTAGTTGAGGCTTAAGCTCAAAATTATTGGCTCCAATGGCAGGAATGGAGATGCTTCTTCCATCAAATTTGGACGTTGGCTTTGTGAAGTCACCAAGCATTCTCCTTGCATTATTATTATTTTCGGCTGCCATCTCCTTCTCATTATTATTTTCGGCTGCCATCTCCTTCTCTTGTTCTAATGTTTCTGAAAGGTTACCTTTAGAGTGTTGTAACTTAGCTTCTCTTAATTTTCTCTTCAGAGTCCTTTCAGGTTCTGGATCAATTTCAACAAGAGTGCCTTTTTCCTTGTTCCTGCTCATATGAAAGAGAAGAAAACAAGAAAAGAAAAGGAATCCTCTATGTCACAGTATAGATATTCCTTTATGTTAGTAGAAGAAGAAAAGGGGAAAAGAGTGAAGAAGAATGGGTTCAGATTTTTAGATGAAAAGAGGTGAAGAGAAGTATTAGTAATTAAATAATTAAATAGAATAAGTGAGAAGGGATAGAAAATTTGAAAATAATTTTAAAAAGGGGTTAGTAATTTTCGAAAATTAAAGATAAGATATAATTAAAATTGAAATTTAGAACAAAAAGAATTTTTGAAAAAGAGGTGAGATATTTTCGAAAATTAGAGAGGAAAAAGTAGTTAGGTAGTTTTGAAAAAGATAAGAAACAAACAAAAAGTCAAATAGTTAGTTGAAAAAGATATTAAAACCAAATTTTAAAAAGATAAAAAGATAAGAAGTTAGATAAGATATTTTAAAATCAAATTTTGAAAAAGATACGATAAAAGATAAAAAGATTTAATTCAAAAATTTGAAATTACTTACTTCACTAACAAGAAACTACAAGATAAGATTCTAGAACTTAAAGATTGACCTTTCTTAACAAGAAAGTAACAAACTTCAAATTTTTTGAATCAATCACATTAATTATTAGTGAATTTTTAAAAATATGATATAAAGATAAGAAAAAGATTTTGAAAATATTTTGAAAAAGAATTTTGAAATTTTCGAAAAATAGAAAAAATGAAAAAGATATAATTTTTGAAAAAGAATTTGAAAAGATAAGATTTTTAAATTTTGAAAATTTGACTTGACTTGTAAGAAATAACTAATTTTAAAAATTTTTGACTAAGTCAACTCAAATTTTCGAAAATTATGAGAAAAATAAGGAAAAGATATTTTTTTATTTTTTGAATTTTTAATGATGAGAGAGAAAAACACAATTATGACCCAAAACTTAAAAATTTTGGATCAAAACACATGATGCATGCAAGAACACTATGAATGTCAAGATGAACGTCAAGAACACTTTGAAGATCATGATGAAGATCAAGAACATATTTTTTGAAAAAAATTTTGATGCAAAGAAAACATGCAAGACACCAAACTTAGAAATCTTTAATGCATGGACTCAAACAAACGAAAAGTGCACATGAAAAACAACAAACAACACAAAACAAGAAAACATCAAGATCAAACAAGAGGGCTTACCAAGAACAACTTGAAGATCATGAAGAACACCATGAATGCATGAATTTTTTCGAAAAATGCAAGAAAAGTTTTTAAAGCATGCAGTGGACACCAAACTTAAAAGTTGACTCAAGACTCAAACAAGAACACAAAATATTTTTTGTTTTTATGATTTTATGATTTTTTTTGTATTTTTATTAATTTTTTCGAAAATAAAGTTTGGAAAAACGAAAAATAAAAGAAAAATTTTGAAAAAGATTTTTGAAAAGAAAATTACCTGATCTGAGCAACAAGATGAACCGTCAGTTGTCCATACTCGAACAATCCCCAGCAACGGCGCCAAAAACTTGGTGGACGAAATTGTGATCAACAATAATGGCTCTTTGGCACGTGCATAAAAATTAACTTAGCACTTTCTTTCCACAACTCCGTTCAACTAAACCAGCAAGTGTACTGGGTCATCCAAGTAATACCTTACGTGAGTAAGGGTCGATCCCACAGAGATTGTTGGTATGAAGCAAGCTATGGTCACCTTGTAAATCTCAGTTAGGCATATTAAATTGGTTTATGATGAGTTCGAAAATTAATAATAAACAGAAAATAAAATAGGATAGAAATACTTATGTAAATCAATAGTGGGAATTTCAGATAGGCGTATGGAGATGCTGTGCTCCTCTTGTATTTCTACTTTCTTATTACATTCCTCCAATCCTTCCTACTCCTTTCCATGGCAAGCTATATGTAGGGCATCACCGTCTTCAATGGCTACTTTTCATCCTCTCAGGAAAATGGTCTTATGCGCTGTCACTGCATGGCTAATCGTCTGGAGGCATCACCCTTGTTGATGGCTACATCCCTTCCTCTCAGTGAAAATGGTCCAAATGCTCTGTCACAGCACGGCTAATCATCTGTCGGTTCTCAATCAAGTTGGTATAGAATCCCTTGATTTTTTTTGCGTCTGTCACTAACGCCCAGCCTTCAGGAGTTTGAAGTTCGTCACAGTCATTCAATACCGGAATCCTACTCGGAATACCACAGACAAGGTTAGACTTTCCGGATTCTTGGGATCCTACTCGGAATACCACAGACAAGGTTAGACTTTCCGGATCCCCATGAATGCCGCCATCTATCTAGCTTATATCACGAAAATTATGTTGGAGAATCTAAGAGATATGCGCCCAGCCTAAAGTAGAACGGAAGTGGTTGTCAGTCACGCACGTTCATAGGTGAGAATGATGATGAGTGTCACGGATCATCTCATTCATCAAGTTTGAATTGCAACGTATATTTTGGAATAAGAATAAAAGAAAATTGAATAGAAAGTAATGGTAATTGTATTGAAACTTGAGGTACAGCAGAGCTCTACACCCTTTATCTATTGTGTGCAGAAACTCCACCGTTGAAAATACATAAGTGAAAGGTTCAGGCATGGCCGAATGTCCAGCCCCCTAAAACGTGATCAATAGCCTCTTAAGATGAAGAATAAAACAAAACTGAGACCAAAGATGAAACGTGGTCAAAAGACGTCTAATACAATAGTTAAATGTTCTATATATACTAGACTAGCTACTAGGGTTTACATGGGTAGGTAATTGATGCATAAATCCACTTCCGGGGCCCACTTAGTGTATGCTTGGGCTGATCTTGATCTATCCATGAGCTGAGGCTTTTATTGGAGTTGAACGCCGAGTTATAGCGTGTTTCTGGCGTTCAACTCTGGGTTATGACGTGTTTCTGGTGTTTAACTCCAGACAGCAGCATGTACTTGGTGTTGAGCGCCACTTTACGTTGTCAATTCCCAAATAAAGTATGAACTATTATATATTTCTGGAAAGCTATGGATGTCTACTTTCCAAAGCCATTGAGAGCTCGCCATTTGGAGTTCTGTAGCTCCAGAAAATTCATTTCGAGTTCAGGGAGGTCAGATTCCAACAGCATCAGCAGTCCTTTGTCAGCCTCCTTTTCAGAGTTTTGCTCAAGTCCCTCAATTTCAGCCAGAAATTACCTGAAATCACAGAAAAATACACAAACTCATAGTAAAGTCCAGAAATGTGAATTTAACATAAAAACTAATGAAAACATCCCTAAAAGTAGCTTGAACTTACTAAAAACTACCTAAAAACAATGCCAAAAAGCATATAAATTATCCGCTCATCATTAAACTTGTTTGAAAATTTTAATTTGGAACATAGTTTAGAGCTAAGAACACACAACTTGTGAGATTTTGAGCTTAATTATATGGTTACATTATTTAACCTTGGTTTTTCTTCTTGTGTGTTTTCTTCTCTATGATTGCAATCTTTGCTTTGTTCTATTCTATATGTCCATTGTTTAGTGTACATTCATGCATACATGTGATTGAGGCCATTATTTGATATTAGCTCACTTATCCTAAATAGCGTACCATTTTATTTACCTTTGGTTGCCACTTTGAGCCTTTTAACCCCCACTTGTTCTTTATATTACCACATCACTAGCCTTAAGCAGAAAAATAATTAATTACCCTATTTGAGTCTTTGGTTAGCTTAAGATAGAGATTGTGTGTCAACTAAGTGTGGGAAAATATAGAAACTATGGTTGATGAGAATGTGTTTTTACTCTTATTGACAAATATTGGTAATTCGGGTGCTCACTCGGGTAAAACTAGAAAAACAATATGCATTGATAAACTATGCTCTTAAAAAAGGGATAAATGGATAGGGGATAAATTTACCCCAATGTTAAGTTCAATAAAATAAGATCAATGCATATATAATGGAATCAAAACTAATACAAGAGTGTGTGAAATTTGGCAAAAATGAGAATTTGGGTAGCTAAGCATGATTTGAGAATTATATAGAGTGTGTGTATGTGTTAGGTGAATACTTGGGTTGGTCAAAGATTCAAATCATAGCTCACTTTGCCATACATATATCCTCACCCTTACCTTAGCCCCATTACAACCATGAAAAGCCCTCATGATATTTGCATTAGTACACTAAATATTTGTTGATTGGTTAGATGAAGAACAAAGTTTTAGAAAGCACGACTAGAGGAGACTAGAGTGGAATAACCCTAGACACTTGAGCGATTAGAGTGCATATACACTTCCAGTGAGGGTTCAATGCTCAACTCTATGTTCTCGGCTTTCATGAGCTTTCTTCTTACAAGTTTACTATTATCTTATTCTATTATTCGAATTAGTGGAATCTATTTATGTTTGTCTTGGAGAGCTTGCTTACTCTTTACCAAGTAGGTAGAAACATTTTAGCATGTAGTTGCATTCTTGTAGATAGGTTGCATTGTACAAGTCTCACCTTTCCTCCTTTACTCTTTTGATTTTCTTGACCTTAGCATGAGGACATGCTAGTGTAAGTGTAGGGAGATTGATAAACCACTATTTTATAGGTTATCTTGTGCTAAATAGAGTGGATTTTATCAATCTTTTATACACTTATTCATATGAAATGCATGGTTTTACATTTTCCTTCCCAAATTGATGCTATGATTGAAAACATGCTTATTTGGCCTTTAATTGGCTATTTCTTAAATCCTCTCTTATTTCTATTCGATGCCGTGATATGTATGTTCAGTGTTTTCAGAGACTACAGGGCAGGAATGGCTTAGAGAATGGAAAAGAAGTACGCAAAAGAGGAAAGAAGATAAGGAATTAAAGATCTCATGGGCAAGCAACGACGCACACGCGCGAAGCACGCGTACACATGGTTAGAAGACAAAGCAGTGACGCGCACGCTAACTCTAGCCCTTCCCTAGGAAGGGACTAGGACTTGTGAGTTAGAGTTAGTATACCCAATTAACCTTCCTTTGTAACTGCAAGAGGATAACTAATTGGAAGCAATAACTTTTGATATTATTATTACACTTGAGAAATTCAACGAGGATAGAAACTCCAATTAATTTTCTCCTAGCCAAGGCTTTCTCATTTTGAATACACAACACATCTTGTTATCATTCAGTGATCTAATTTTCAGTTATTTATTTTTCTAATTTCAACGTCACAAATTTCTTAGAAAAATTCCTGATCAATAATTCGCACCTTATTTCAACTCGTTGGGAAACGACCTGGGAATCCTACTCCCAATATTTTATTCTGAATTGTGACACCCTTTTTAAATTGATAAGTGGAATTTTCGCCGGTTAAGAACTGTACTCGCAACGCTATTCTTATTATAAATTCTTAATCGGCAATTTTCCGCCCGTCACCTCTCTCTAGAATCCAGCAATAGATTGTTAACATTATTTATGTATCTAGAGGTAAGATAAAAGGTATGAAGTTTTGAAAGCATTATTAAAGAATTAGTGTATAAGAATTTATAACTAAAGCAGCAACTATGTTTTTATAATGCATACAAATACCATAGGTCTTTAGGTAAAAAAATTTAAAAATTTGTCTAGTTTAAATGGTTGCTTATAAACTATCGCTTATCGAAGGAAGTGGACAAGATTTCCCAGACCCCATCGCTCGTTTACCATAGCCTCGCACACTCCCAATCCCTCGAAGTTTGATTCCTTTAGAAGCAACAAATTTAAATTGATTATAGATTAACCACTTGGAAATAACTGGAATGCCTTGCTGTAGTTGAAGATTATCCAGTGAGACAAACAAATCACAACAAAATATTGTACCTGAAATAGCCAAGGTAGGAACTTTCATAAATGCACTCCCAAATGTACAAAGTTTTTTGAGGCATTTCTTCAAACTCCTTAAATTCACTCTCAAAAACTCAAAGAACTTTCATAAAAAAATTATACTAAATATTTGGATTCATTGTCAAACACAACATATGTATTCATTCGCATAACAATGAAAATTCTTAACTATAATTTTTTAGCTATAATTGAAAAGACAAATAAAAAAACAAATTCAGTGAAAGATAAGAGAAGTTACTTGTGTAGTTGAAGTTTCTCTTCTTCGATCTGCAATAAGAAGCTTCAATATCATGCAATTCAGATCGAAATGAGTAATTTCAATTGCAGATCATGAGAAGTTTCAATCAGTTGAGTGAAAAATACAATTAATTAGTGAGAAATACATTCAATTAGGTTTTAATGTCCTTTAACTGCTAATGCACTATTTTGGTTCCGAAGTGAAATGAAGAAGTCGATAACTAAAATTTGTCTGAATTCCATAGTGCTAAACATATGGAATTTAATTGCCTGAAAATCTACTACAGTAATCAAAATTTACAAGAATTAACAAATACAGTAATCAAAATCAATGCATATATTAACATATTTCGTAATAAAAAAGCACTAAATTAGGGGTTGGCCATAAATTCATAACATAAATTAACACATTGAGAATGGAAGAATGACCTACCTACAGAGCGATGGCGAGTTGGTGACAATGACTGGGAGCGAAAAGCAGAGACACTTACAATAAGGAGGACAGAGGAGCAGCAATGATCACAGAGGCAACAATGACTTAGTAGAGCATATCAGCGACAAAATCAAAGGCTGCAGTCTCATCGGAGAGGTATCGAGAATCGAGATCGAGCGAGAGCGAGAGCGAAATTGGGATTGAAATCCAACGAGATCGAGATCGAAGCAAACGCGCGAAGGAATAAGTGATTAGATTGTAGCGTGAGCGAGATTTGAATGTGAGGAGTGAGACATTTTGATTTAATGACCAAGGAGTTTTGCTTGTTCCTGTGAATGTGAATAAATGATTAGGAATAGGTAACATTTTAAAAAAAGTAAATGTATTTGGTAATATTTTAGCATAAGTGTTACTTAAGATGTAATTTTGTTATAATTACTAACATTTTAATAAATATTAAGAGATAAATGTTACTAAATATCTATAATGTAGTATTGTATAATACTTTTACTATAGTGAAAATTTCACCACAGTTGTGGTGGAGACTAGATGTAGATTGCATTGAAGGCAACTGAACTAGGATACATGACTGCGTCAACTTCTTCATTTCTTTTGTTGTTCTGTTTTCTAAAATTTATGAGACAAAACGAAATTGCCTCTTAAATTTTTTGCTATACAGTTCAAATAGAAATCAAGTTTGAAGTTGGGTATTAAAGGCTTAATCCATTAAAGTAAAAGAAGGTCATAGATTCAACTCCCCATTCTCTAAGCCTTCTGTAACCTTCAAAGACAAATAACCCTCTCTCCAGCCACCATTTAAACGCTGCTTAGACAGCAGAAATTCACAAGCTTTACAGATGGTTGGAGAATCACTGTAATTCTTTCCAATAGCAATCAACCTATTTATCCCAAACCATGTGGCATAGGTAAAGCAAAATTCCCATAAACCATACCTGTTAAATAGATTTAGGTGGTTTAGAGGTTTACTAAACTAACAAAGTTCCATTCATGTTATAAGCAAGAGAGCGAAACCACAACATGCATAAATCAACTATCAAATCAATAGAGAAAACTTGAAAATAGTGGTTTCCAAAAAGGGAGTAGCATACCATGAACCATCCGAAACTTGAAAGCTTTCAATATATGCAGTGGCTTTTTTAATACAGCGGCTTATTTCTTCTGGGCGATGCATGAGATATAATTTCCAAAATGATGCCAATGCTTGCAGAGAGGCTGATGTACATTTCACATAACTATATAGGACATAGCAAATAGAAATATTAAAAGATTCAAATGATGGGTTAATGGATAGGAAGAGCAATAACTATATCACTTTCCGCTGGATTTATTATCTGACAAAAGAGAAAGCATTCATCTAAGTGTGTATCAATGACAATAAAAAATATTAAATAAACACCGTTAGATACAGCTAAGATAACCACGAAAAAAGATAGCCAGGAATGTGTGGAAATAGCCATTAACTCCTCATCCTCCAAATATGATTTATCTCAATACCAAATAATAAGAGCTTTTATAGTGTCATGTTCTCACAATTAACATTCTGTTGAGGTATTCTCTTAACCCAATTAAACATAAAGTATAATCTGAATAAAAATTAATTAAATATATAGACAAAATCTGAATTAAAATCCTTAACTCTAAACAGCCACAATTAAACTGAATTAATCAAAAATAAAGACAAAAACTTAACAAACAACCTTTATAATAGTGTAAAAGATAGGCTTTATTTCTTTTTGTGTTCTTTTTCCTCCTGTCCTTTCTTTAACCTCTCCTACAAATCATCCATTGTACATGCTCAGTGCAGATTTTTCAAGAATAGAGCAACTAAGATTACATAATAGAAACTTAACCAACAGCAACAAATGAAGTTTGAGTTCACATTGACTCCAAATACTCGTCATAAGGAACTTTCCAAGAGAAAAATAACATTTATCAGCTGGAAAGAACCTGACTTGTAAAGAAGGTTCAATTGGGACCATTCACATCTGATGCATAGGCTAATCATGGCTTAATATTCTCATATCCATCATAAAAATAACTAAGTTATTCTAAGGCACATTAATTCTAATTACATGATTGTACTTACTTGACTACAGTTTGAAATCAAATAATCTTCTTACAAGAACAGTCATGAAAAAATTAATAAAATATCTTAGTCCTCTAGCATACCAATAATGTTCATTATTGTTACAACTTGGAGCTTGGGCAAAATTAAATTTGAAAAGCAAACACGACACAACCCCACATAGGTAAACGCCATCAAATTAGAGGAAGCAAGTAATGAAATCTACCTTTGTTTTAATGAGTATAATATCTCAACACCCTCATGGTGGAGAACAAGCTTATCAAGTGCCAGTACAACATATCCAAGAAAATAACAAATCAATAAATTGTACAATACCCATGTCATCGTCAGTCAAGCAACAAAATTAAATTTGAAAAGCAAACAAGACATACCATCAATGAAGCCAAGCAATTACTGAGTATAAAAAATGTGCAAAACCAATTTCAAAGTGCATAGAAAGAAAGTTTAGAACAAATCAAACCAAAAAGAACAAACCAGAAGTATAAGCAGAGCAAAAAGAAAGAGGCACCAATAGCAACAAAAGCTAAAATAGAGGCGCGGAGTCTGAATCTGCAGATCCAAAGACGAAAGGCTCGTCCGACGTGGAGCTTTAGCAAAGGATCTGAATCAGAAGAAGCAGACGTAGGAAAGTAGCTAGAACAGATCTGAATCTGCGATGGGTACGTCGATGAAGGTTGGAGGCGATGGAGGCTGGAATCTATCACCGATAGTACCTCATGGAAGAAGGTTAGGGTTAGCATGGTTTGGGAATATTTTTCCAAAGAGAGGAAAGAGGGAAAAGGGTGTGTCTGATGGTAGCGGCGTTAAAGTAGTAACACATGAAAAAATGAGACTAAGGGAAGGGGAGATTGAAATATCACCAAAGAAAAGGTAGATTAGCTGTTCTTCCAGCGTTCACCACTAAAACCGCTGGAAAACCATCAGATAGCGGCGGTTGTCATAACAACTGTTAATTGTTCGCCGCTATCTTCCGTTTTTGTAGTAGTGAAATAAGTAGAACAGAATTAGATTTAAAAACCTTAGATAGCCCACCTTATATTATGGTTTTAAACTTTAACTCTAAGCTTTATATTTGAGTGTCGAAGTTCTAAGATTGCCTTTGCCTTTTCCGAGACCTTTTATATTAACTATGCGGGCACCTTTACCATGCTGAGAACCCCCTGTTCTCATTCCATACATGTTATTTTTCAGATGTAGGTCGGGCGGCACCGCACTGAGCATTCTAGAGACTCTGTGGAAGCGAAGAACTCTTGGAACTCAGGGTTGTATTTTATTTATGTTTACACATGTATATAGATTCTCCACCTTGTATATGTTATATTTTGTCCATCCTAGAGATTGACTTGGAGAAAAAGGTTTGTAGCTTGGGTTTAGGGTATTGTCTAGCCGGCCTTTGCTTCGCAGGTCGAGTTTAGAGCTTGATTATATTTACCGGTTGGAATCTTGTATATATCTGTCTCTTGGTTTTCTATATAAGCTTTTCATCTTATAATTGACCATGAGCGTTGTACCTTTGTTTTTATTTTGATTGTACCGTTTTTTTTTTGAAGGTTCCTAGTTATATTGCTCTTGTCACATATATAAGTATTTTTACTTTTAGAGGTTGTAGTGCCTCGTCACCCCTGATTTAAGTCCTAGGCATAAAACTCTGTGTAGTAGGGTGTTACAATTATCGGCGGACGAAAAAATTATCCGGTAAAAATTTATATGGTTAGATTTATTTTGATGGTAAACATTTTACCTGCTGATTTTCTTGGTAAATTTACCGGTTAATCCGATGATATCCGACGAATTTCTTGTAGTGCCATTAGAAGTAATTTTTTTCCAGATTTTTTTGTTTGTTTAGGATTTTATTAAGTTTTTTACTTAAATTCTTGATTAAATTTTTTAATGAAGTGTGTGATTTGGGTTTGATACTAATTAGAAATTAAATAATTTTAGGTTAGCTAGAGTGTAATTTATGGTTTGTTCTGAGTTGATGGTATTTTGGTTGATTGTAGTTTTTTGAATTTATTATTGTATGAGTTAATTATTTTCTGAGTTAATTTTAGTGTTGATTGTTGTTAATCCTCTGAGTTAATCTTAGCTTATTAAGTTTATTCTGTGTTAATTATTGACTTATTGTCGATTGTTGCTAATTCCAGAGTATAGTTATAATTAGCTTGTTAATTTTTTGAGTTAATTGTTATTAATTTTTTTAAGTTTATTGTTGTCTGAAGTAATTTTTTGAGTAAATTAGTGTTGATTGTTGTTAATTCTCGAAGTTAATCTTAGCTTATTAATTTTCTGAATTGATTATTGACTTATTGTTGATTATTGTTAATTTTTCTGATTTTATTATTGTATAAATTAATTATTTTCTGAGTTAATTATTATTAATTGTTGTTAATTCTCTGAATTAATCTTAACTTGTTAATTTTTTGAGTTAATTATTGACTTATTATATGTTGATTATTATTAATTTTTTTGAATTTATTATTGTCTAAGTTAATTATTTTTTAAATTAATTAGTGATTATTATTATTAATTTTCTAAGTTAATTTTAACTTGTTAATTTTTGAATTAATTATTAACTTATTATAAGTTAATTATTGTTAACTTTTTTGAGTTTATTTTTATATGAGTTAATTTTTTGAATTACTTAATATTAATTATTATTAATTTTTTGAGATAATCTTGTTAATTTTTTGAATTAATTATTAATTATTATTGTTAATTTTTTTGAATTTGTTAATAATTTATTAATCACTTATTTTTTTTCATGGTTGCAATTTATTAATAATTTTTTTATGAATACAATTGACTCATTTAAATATATAAACTTTGATTTTTTTTTGTTTAATTTTATCAATTAAATTTGAGCTCTTAATATTTATTTAAGCGAATGGATAAGATAATTACTTGATTAATCCACCTTGATTAAAATTAGTAGTGTCCATCTCTTGTATTGTTGATGGGATATTTAGTTTGAGTTCTTCAGTTATTTATACATGAATCTATTATATTATTATATAACCATATCATTGAGATTTGAGACACATTAATTTTAGGCTCATATTATATTGCTTTTACTATTGACATTATTATAATTATTGTTATTTGCTATTTTCTCACATACTCGAATATAAAAGTAATAAAACCGGTAATATGCAAGGGATTCTTTCTCTTGTCTCTTTGGAGTCTCTCTCTTTTCAAATTTGTTGTGGTATTCTTTCTCTAATTGACATTTTTATATTTAAAAAACAGTAATATAGGTGAACAATTTTTGTTGTACAGCTAAAATGATATAAAATTGTTTATACTTATATTAATAATAAAAGTTATTTATATACAAATATGAAAATTTTTAAAGCAGAAAAGATAGAGAATGGATTTATTTTCACGTTTTTTTAAGGGAGGCAGTAGTTCACGTTTGAACAGTAGTTTTTCCAAATAACGTTAAGCAATATCGAATTAATTACAAACTTCAGTGCTAGCTAGCAATAAGAGCATGCATGGTGGCCGACTGGCCGGTACTTTTTTCTTTTGAAGCATCATTGACTCGTTTCAGGGATTCCCTGGCTCGCAAATTTAAGTGCACAAACTATGTGGCATATCGCACTTGTTTTAAAGTGCATAAATTCATAAGCAATTCACCTAAAGCTAAATAAATCTGAATAAATTAGTGGACATGGATCCTCCATGATATCTTAAAAATCTGAACTATAAAATGTAGTATACATTATTATTTATTTATTATGCCAGCATATCGAACAGTAGTAGTAGTAATTGCAATGCAAATAACATATATGAACCACACTGATAGCAGGATTAATTTATGCGGGTTTTTCTTTAGGATTTTCAAAGTAAATAGATTACGATGATTACTTCTTTTAATTTGAATACTGTAAAGTATTATTATATTATTATTATTACGTTTGTTTTCTCATCTTTCAATTATATATAGTCACTTTTTAGTTTTGCTACAAAATAATATTTATTGGCATATCGTATTTTTAATAGTAATTATTTTATTAAAAAATATGTAAATTAAAATATACAAATGTGTCTAATTTTTAATATACATATCATATTTCATAATGTAGCATTATTACTCGTGGTTAAAATTTAGTCACTTTTTTCACCTGGAACCTCTTGCCCTGGAATATTTTTTTTCATCTTGGATTCACTTTCTTCTCTGTGACTCTCATGAAGACAACGACCCTTCATTTATGGCCAAGAAATTTTTTTTTCTTTATCTTCTCTCATTGAAAAACAAATAATGTTTACTAAATTATATAATTAATTAATCAAGTTGGATTGTTCTAGTGGTTAGTCCACTAATCCGTTTAATTAAGTGTCGATGATTCAAATTCTACTTTGTGCATGCAGCAACTCATTGACTCTAGCAGCAAACTCTTAAATAGAGCTCAATATCAGAACGGATTGGTTCTTAACTTGTCGAGTTAAAAAATTCCATGAAAAACTTAAAAAAAAATTTATAATTAATTAATGTCATCTTTTTTTTCTCTCTCTTGGCCACTATATTTTTAGAGTGACTCAATTCTTTATAACTCAACAATAGTCTTTCTTAGCTTCTACTTCATAGCGCAGAAATCAATAAAATCATATCGGAATTAGGGTTTCTTCTGGCACTTCTCCTAGTTACTCAACTTCAAGATCGTTTTCTCTCTGTTACCCAAACTTTAATAAGGAAAGCCTTTTCAGATTTCAGATATCTTTTCTTCAGTTTCAGTTTCAATTTTTATTTTCCAGTGATATTTAATTTGTCTGCTTCTTCTTCCTCATCTTCTTAATTCATTCTTAGCCCTATGTTCCTGGAAATTAGGGTTCCGGATCCTTTTCTTAGTGATCTGTTGCTACCTATAATTTTTCTAGATGTTAGATTTTTATTTTGTAGTGTACCCTATAGGTTTAATTGATGCCAATTTTTATGCAAATTAAATTTAATTTTGGTTGCATATATATTACTTTGTAAGATTTATTTATTTATTTATTTATACTCTTGCATGGAAAAATAAATCATCATCATCTGGTTTTTGCAGCTATATATGGTAGCTAGTTTCTCATTCCAAAAACTCACCTTTTCCCGTTTTCTTGTTTAAAGTTCTCTTTTTGCTGAAACTTATTATATAACCTTGTGGAATTTTGTGCCAACAAATTAAATCCCTTTCTACTTATATATTTAATTTAATTTAGTTTGTGTTTGCTTAACTTTCATGTTAACTAATCATAAGTATAGTTAGTTGGCTTTGCACTAACATCATCGGATTTGGTTTTTCAGATCAAAATGATGAACATTTTCCAACTTTTGAAACTCTTTTCTTAGCAGCTGGTTTGCAACCATTGATTTATTTGACAAAGTCTGAATACATGATTTTTCAATAAATAAATAAGTAAAAGATATGATAAATATACTATAATTATGTAAATATTACCCTCATCATCGTGTTTGCTTAAACTTTTCTCTTCTTTTCTTTTCTGTTCTTTTATTTTTGGGAAAGCTTTTAATTTGGTTTATTAATTTTCTAGTGGTTACTGTATACAATTTTTCTTAATGATACACTACTTACCAATAAAAAAAGTTTTTTAATTAATTGATTTCTTATTTGTTTGCTTGATCTAGAATTACACATTCTGCATCTACTTATCACTACATTAAAAAAATTCAACATGAATTATTATTAAGTCTAGTGGAAGAGATTGTTATTTTTACTATAAGTGTCAAACCACAATTTAGATCCCAACCAAATTAAGTAGTGTTCAAATTTAGGGTATATGATTTGTGTTCATTTTCTTAGTATTCAATCATGTCAATCAAGAAGATCAAAGTCATCTACAAGGAAGGAGATGTGCTCACATTAGGAGGGAACAAGAGTGAAGGAGCTTCCTCCAGTCCAATTACAAATTAGAAAAAGAAGAATATTGTTTTGTTAAATTAATAAAAGAAAAAATTATACCTCTTTTTCTATGTTGTTGGACTGAAGGGAGCTCCTTCTTTCTGTTGCCTTCATTTGTTAAAAAAAAAATAAAAAAGGAAAAAAAAGAAAAGAAAAAAAAAACAGCTATGCATGTTTATATATGATTTGAACAGAAAAAAAAGGTGCAGCAGCCTCCAGTACACAACTACTGTAGCTGATTGTTACACATCATCTTCTTCAATAGTAACCCTTTTGTAAGTATTAATATATCTGTACCAAATTTTACTGCACAAGATTCAGCAATCATCTGAACAATGTTGCATTTGTGAGTTTTAATGGCCATATGTGACCCACTTGGTAGTACTTTTCTTTTTTCACTTTGGCAGGGAGAAAAAACAACTCATGAACTAACTCCAATATATATATAGCTTGATCACACGAGAGATATATAGTAGTTTGGATTTTGTGAAATCTTTGAATAATTGCTTGCATGGTTTTGAGTAAAAAAAAAATTGAGACCAAAAAATAAAAATGTGTATGTATTAATTATAAAATGGAGATATCTTTAAACAACTTTATGTGATTACTGGCTATTGCTTTCTTTATTCATAAACATATTTTCAGGAAGCAGATCAGCATAGTAGCAGTGTGTTACTTCCCTTTCAGATTTAGTACAAGTTTGACCATTATTATTTCATTATATCTTTCCATACATTTTCAGGTTGGAAATTAAAGCAATCATATTGTGAACTTTATATGGTATTATTTTCCATGCCAAATAATTCAGTGCCCCTTAGCTAGAGGGTTTTGGTTAAAGATGGTAAGTAGTATATATAGAGCTTTTTTTACTAACATGCTAAGAAAATTTCCTTATATTAAATAAAGTTTCAAAATGTATTAACAATATATAGTAATCCTAGCCATTATATTAAAAAACATTATTGTATGTTTTGAGTTTTAATTTTACTTGTAATTGATGTAATTCATGAGCATAATTAGCATAGAATATCATTTTGTGAAATGTTTAATTGTTGAAAGTGAAATTGCATAGAATCATAATACTCATTAATATTGAATATAGGTGAGCTCAAAAGCAGCGACAACATATCTCATTCCTATGCACCGAGTACTCCACTCCTTCTACTTTCCGCGAGGTATTGTACAGAACATGTTTGCTTCATAAGCAATTTGGTTGGTCTAATTTATGACTTGAAATTGTAAATTAGGGTGTCCACAGGATTCGGTAAGTCAATTACTCATCAAATCCGATCCGACCCGATTCGATTATATTGGTTATAAACCTTATGGATAATTAGGTACGATTAGATCAGATCCAATCAAATCTAATTTTAATTGATTTGAATATTAATTTAGAGATCACAAAATTCAAACTAAATCAATTATTGAATTAGTTTAATATTAATTAAAAAATAAAATAAAATCTAATAATATATATACAATTTATCTTCTAACCCTAATGTCTTTTATTAAATTATAATAATTATTTAAATTTAAATTGATCATGAAATATTTTTATTATTATTACATATTTATAATATTTAGATGATTATTTTTAATTTTTTTAATTTTTAAATTATATTTTTAATCAATACCTAATTATTTGAATAATTGAATTTATCCGATTCAGATTTAATTGATTCAAATCGGTTTAGATCCATTCATTAAAAAAATTATACGGAAAATAATGTAGCTCATTCTCGTGATTTCTTAAAATGTATTAAAATTAGTATGAAGACTCGTACAATTGCACGTCTTATACATGATATGAAAAATAAATAATTTGATATTTCAATTAGAATGAGTAAATATAATTAGTTAAAATAGAATGAGCATGTTATTTTATGCATTTATAAATAACCAAAAAATATATATATATAACAAAATGCATACATAATAAAAAATAATGATTGAAAGATATATTAAACAAAATAAAAAAATAAAAAATTAAAATATAGAAGAAAAAAAGAGAAAAAAAGATAAAAAAAATTAAAAGAAAAGGATGAGGAATAGTAAAGTGTAAATTTAGTAATATATATCCCATGAATTTTTTTTATAAATTCAAAAATTATTTAATTTTTTTAATTTAGTCAAATTTAAAAAGTATAAAAAGATTATATGTGAGCATGTAATTCATTAATTTGCTATTTTTTATAATTATCTTTTTTTATTGTAAATAAATTATACTATAACATTCTAAAATATTTTTCAATTCTCTTTTAGCAATTTACCACAAAAATATAAATAAAAAATAAAACGGATAGAGAATCAAAATTAAAACGGTAATAATAACTGGTGGAGAATGACTGCTCTCTTTTCTCTAATGTGGAGGTGAGAGTAAGTTTAGGATTTTAGGATTAGTGAGTTATTGATTTGAAGGAATTTGTTTTGTTAATTATTTATTAATTCATTAACTATTATTATTAATTGTTATACATATAATATTGATAAAAAAATTTATTTAATGTTAAAAAAATGTGCATTGATATTAGGAAATTAATAGTAAAATATAATTTTTATTAAAAAAATTTTGATAAAATTAAAATTTAATAAATAAAAATTATTTAAGAATATATTAAGAAAAAATATTTTACCAATTAAAAAACTTTTTAAAGATATTTTCATAAAAATATAATTTAGTAAATAGAAAAATAATTTGTTAAAACGTATTTGAATAAAAACTGAATCATATAAAATAGGTTAACATTCTAATTTATCTTTATATTTAATACAATAAAGCAGTATCATTACAAAAAATAACCACCGCATAAAATAACATTAATATAAAAGCAAAACAAAATAAATTATAAAATCTTATCAAATATTTTTTTAAATACGATATTATGAGTTAAAGTAGAATCATCATTTTTCTCGCCAGATACCAAAATTCTTAAACCATCTTTGCTCTTCACTTGAGAAATAGCGACATAGAGTTGACCATGAAAAAATACCAGTCGACGCAAGAATAGTCCAACACTGGATAGAGTTTGACCTTGACTCTTATTGATAGTCATTACAAAACACAAGTTTATAGAAAATTGTCTCCGTTGAAATTTGAAAGGTATCCCAGTGTCACTCGGAATTAAATTCATCTGAGGAATGAAAACTTTATCTCCAATGTGACTCCCTGAGACAATCTCAGCTCCAATCACATTTGTTCCTAGATCGCTAACAATAAAGCGAGTACCATTGCATAAGCCACCAGCTGGATTAATATTTCTCAACAAAATAATAGGCACACCTTTCTTCAATTTCAATGAGTGATTCGATAACCCTAAATATTTTATTTGATTCAAAAACTTAGCATTTATCCAATCAACATCAACGTCACAATAAGCATCACTACCACATATAGAATCAGCACTTAGATACTCTTTTTCTGTCCCAGGTAGCAATTGAACAATGTGATCATTGATTTCTTCAATAATCTCTACTGTTGGAGCTAATATGGCTTTATCTTGAAAAAAAACCAGTATCATCAAAGTTTCTAACTATGTTAGGATAAATTGCATTTATAATATCATCAATTGGATTATCAGAAGGAAAAATCAGAAACTCATTTGGAATTTGAACTAAAAGCTTTTCGTTAATTATTGTCTCAATACGCCCTTCTCCAATCTAAAGAATCTAATCGGAAAACCTTTTCAATTCTTCCAGATTTGATTGATTTGTAGCACTTTCTAACGGCATATTTTTTGTCAACGTCAACACTTCAAAGTGCTTCCAAAGAATTGAAGAATTGATTGATGCCATAACAATCTCAGCACGAGAAGCTTTAGGAATAACAGGCAAAACCTGTCGAAAATCACCTCCAACCAAGAACAATGATTTTTCCTCCAAAAGGTAGATCTTTGTAAGACACTGAAATCGACGTCATTATGTCTCGAAAACTTCTATCTAAAGCTTCAAATGCCAACTTGTTAGTCATTGGAGCTTCATCCCAAATAATCAACTCAGCAAGTCGAATTAAATCAGCCTTAGGACTATCTTTCGGAATTCTACAAATAGTATCTTCATTCAATTCAATTGGGATACCAAACATAGAATGGGTTGTCTTACCACCAGGTAACAATAATGAAGCAATTCCACTTGAAGAAACATTAATAGCAATTCTTCTTTGAGAACGCAATTTGGCAGATAAGAGTCTATAAAAAAAAAATTTTCCAGTCCCACCAAACCCATAAATGAAAAACAACCCGTGTTCCTTGTTAGTAACACAATGTATAATCCTATCATAGATTGACTTCTGTTCTTCATTCAACTTTGGAAAATTTGAATCGTGTCCTTCAAGCATCACAGAAATGTCATATTCTAATTCACGCAACACTATAGAATTACTAAATTGTGAGACCAAATTAACATTAGGAAGCTGCATACCAGCAAAATCTCTTAATGATCTTCTATTGGCCTGTAGCAATTTCTCTATCTCTATTTGACAAAATGTTTGTAACTCTTCGTCAGTCATTGTTATTCCTGCAATATATTTTTTTTTTCAGTTAGTAAATTCATCAAGATATCAAAAATTTGTATCGTTTGAAAATTTTCCCTATCATGCTATGTATGTATTCCAAACTTTG
Organism: Arachis duranensis; assembly: GCF_000817695.3. Lineage (NCBI taxonomy): Eukaryota > Viridiplantae > Streptophyta > Magnoliopsida > Fabales > Fabaceae > Arachis > Arachis duranensis. The sequence continues at coordinate 23,874,473 of NC_029778.3, read as the reverse complement.
TGCATATCATTTTCTATTTATTTATTGTTAAGAGTTTTTCTTAATCCTATAAATAAAAAAGATAAACTAAAGATTAAGTAAATACCTGGAAAATGAAGCTCACTTCGCCTGTAATAAATGATATCATCAGATAAATATTTCCAAGTTTGATTCCAAAATAAAACGGGCCTACCTAGAGACAGAACCAGATATTAACAATGAAACAAAAAGTTTTCTCAATTGGGCGCCAGAAGATAACTCAGCCGCTTCATTAATGGCCAAGACAAACTCATTATCATCTATTAAAAAATCCATTGCAGAACATGCCTCTTGGAATGTATCATATAAAACAGAATTGACAGTCCTTATACTTCGAAAACTGGTGCATCCTTTTTGCACATTGAGAAGCATACGCATATAGAACAGCTCACCAGTTGAAGGATGAACAAAACTCAATCTTCCTATAGAAAATCCCCTTCTTCTTGGTTTCCACTGTCGAGATTGTAAATCATAAACAAATTTACTTGAAAACTCAACATATGTTAGTGTTCGCCCTTCAACATATGTTCGATTAGCCATCATCCAAGCAATAAACATTGTCATCAAATCTCTATTTCTTATTAAAACAGAGCCAATAGTATCATGATCATCGAACACAACATGCTGCTAATTAGGTAAATGAAATCTGAGTCTTTGCACAGGTGGCCATCTATGATGAATTTCATATGCAAAAATTCTCCACATAGATTCACAAGGTGAAAGATACCGACAATCATAATACTGTTTGATCTCATCAACCACTTCAAAAGAATGAGTTGTCTCAGTTGAATGACTAATGGTTGCAGTTACAGGATCTGGACCCTTGTTAATGTACTTGAAAAGATACTTTATAATATTTGACTTGTTGCAAAATTCCAAATTGATATGAGCCTGGTACTTCATCAACAATAATAGATTATATGGAACAACAAATCTATTATCAAGATCAACACCATGACTTTTAACTGTAACACCAATTTTCTCGACGCTTGTAAATAGGATAACCATCTTCATCAAAACTCGTATAATTAACAAACTGCTTCGGATAAAACTTGGAGCATCTTCCATCTTTCATGCATGGAGAAGTTGGTCTTACCCTACCATAAGGGCCATGAATCATGTATTTACTAACCACACTATACAAATGTGGAAACTTCATAGGATTAGGAAGTTCCGCATAAATCAACTCATCAACAATTTCAATATTTTGCAATCTATTCCTTCCATCAAGCCAAAGTAGAATATGTAAATATGGCAAACCTCTTTTTTGAAACTCAATTGTATACATACCTAAATAGTAAAAAAATGTCTGAAAATATAGAAATTTTTATAAGTAAGCATAAATTCAATATAGAATTCTCTATATTTGATATACCTGCATTAAGAGGACCAAAAAAACACCATTCTTAAGATCATTAAGAAGACACTTCATCTTAGCATGAAAGACTCGGCAAGCAATGTCTGGCCGATCAGCAATTGAAACTTGATCACGATTAGTATATCTTTGAAACTCAGGCCAGTTAGGATTGCAAGTAAGGGTAAGACATAGATCTGGATACCCAAAATGCTTACAAATAGCCATAGCATCTTGGAAATTATTAAACATGTAACGTTTACCACCAGTGAAGGAAGAAGGCAAAATCACTCGAGTACCAATTGATGATGCTTCAGTATCATCGCGTCACATAGCTTCTTCAATACCTTGTAAGACTTCTCCTCTAATTGTGCTCTTTTTTTCTTGATTTCATAAAGCCTCTGTGACTCAATCATAGAGAATGAATCAACAACAAACTGTTAGAACAATCTTCTAGACTTATGAATAATGCTATCCTCATGCTCTCTCATTTGCAAACGAAAACAGATAAATTCTCGCATGGATACTCTAGTCCTTCTCCCTGCAACATTTATATCTTGAATATCTCGGTAAAGAATACCCCATTGATAACCATCTTTCCATAAGAAAAAAGTAAGGGATATTGCAATGGCCAATATAAAGCATGTATCTCATATATTCTTTGAAGTTGGCCAGCTGTAGATTTAACAATGACATTACGACCAGTATCAGAAGAATCAAAATCACCAACAACCAAAGCAGCAACTTCATCGCATGAAGAATAATTATAAACTCCTCGATCACGTTCTTTTTGACTAAACAATTTCAAAGAAAACACCTCAGACGGGTGATTCTCATGGAATTCTCTCACTCTTCTAAATGATTGTGCTATGGGATTGTGTTGATCAATCATTTAGGTCAAATCAATTATCAGCTGTCTATCTATATTTAAACTTTGCCTATAATTAAGAAAAATAGTAACACAATATTACTAAGTAATTTTACTTAAAAGGAAGAAACATGTATTTTTTATAATTAGAATGAATCTTAACAACAATATTTAAACAATAAGATACGAACATTTTGATTATAATAATCAAAGTTACATCCATATTAGTATCTTACCAACTAAAAATTAAATTGAAAATAAAAGAAACAAATTAAAATTACAAACAATCATAACAAAATTTTTGTAAGAGTTGACCTTACCCAAATATTCCTTCTCTATGCGTTAACTCATGTTCTGTGTCATATATGTATAATTGGGTAAATTTCAAAACTTGACCAGTCTGAGGTAATAACCTTCCAATCCTATGATAATTTTGGCCACTTATGATGAATTGTGGTGAGCCAGTTCCATCATTCACTGAGTCTATTACTTTACCACCAGGAGAAGTGAAAGCAAACATACTATTATAATACCGAATTTTCTTTTGAAACTATAAAGACTTACTATCATGACCATGAATCAAATTATATAATAAATTTGGAGCTTTCTGAAGATACGGTAATTGAATTTTTTCTTGAAAACAACAAAGTGTAAAAAGAGGCTGATTAATTCTTGACTATTTTTCAACCCGCTTTAGTAACTAAAACGACGCACCACAATATAAATAAGTATACACAGGGTCACCAATATCGAGACAACCTACAAAAATAAATAAAAAATTTAAATAATAAACAAATCCTTACAAGTTTAACTAATTAAAAAATTATATTAAATGAAGACTTAAATGCTTCTTAATTTTTTTTACTTAAAAAAATATACCAGTAAAACAATTAAAGATTTAAAAATTATTCACTGGATACACTACAAGATTTTTGTTTATTTGTGGAGGTTTTTTTTCTTATTTGTGGAGGTTTATAACCCCCACCAAATAGTTTGTGGGGGTTTCTAAAACCCCCAAAATTTGAGGTGCCACGAGGTCTTTTGTGGGAGTTTTTAAAAACCTCCACAATCTATTCAGTGGGGGGTTTTGTGAGTGTTTAGTGGGGATTTTATATTAGACTTTTGTGACGGTTTTAAATCACTTTTGTGGCAGTTTAAAACCCCCACAAATTGATTTTTTAATTTAACAAGAATTAACTATTTTGTGTGATTTTCAAACCTCCACAAATCCTGTAATTAATTATTTATTTTAAATTACAAATCATTCATTAATCTCATCTCATTCATATACTCTCAATTAGAAATTTATTTTTTAATATCAAAATTTAAAAACTAAATCTTTTATAACACAATTTCTCAATATAAGATATAACTCTATATATAAAAATATTCTCAATGTCAATAGTTCCAAACACAATTCCATATAATATTGCAGAACTAGACTACTTCACCAAAGAATGCTACAATTGGCAAAGAAAAAACCTTGTCTATGGATCCTAGACCATCATCAATTCCAGAAATTTCAGTAGCTGAACCTTTAGCTTGTCGCCATATACAGGATTCTTGTAATGGTTCTACAAGTTCAACATCAGCAGAAATCTCCACACCCAACTTTATGTAAACCTTGCCTATCACACATTGAAGCAAAATTCTAAGTTGGCAAAGATATGTAATAATTCAAGCTACAGCATGGCATTGTGGTGGATGATAAAGTACAAATACGAAAATATTTACACAGAACAGCCCTGCTAGTAAACTGCTAGATCTATCTCAAGCTCTTTGTACCTCAGTTTTTGCTTTGGCATAATATCTCTCAAGGTGAGTATTAGCTCAAATATGTGGGTGCACCAATACAAATGCTTTCAATTTAGAGTAAATCTCAGCCTTAACAACAAATAACCATAAGTAAATAGAAGTAACTCAAAACTCTAGTTAAGAGACAGCTGATAAGAGCAGGTAGCAAGGGAAATAGTTAATTAATCAAGTAATTATAATTCACAATTAGAAAGAAAGATAGAGAATCATGTTCATAGAAAATAATCAAACTGGTAGATGGAAAAAGGGCAGTGTTTACAGCAGTAATAAGAGAAAGGCCTGTGTCAAAAAAGCCTAAATCATTGATTTTAAACAGACATAGTAAAAAAGCCTAAGTCACATACATAGTAAAAAATACTCATTGATTTTAAACATATTCTATAAGTCAAACTTAAAAAATAAGAACAGAAAATAAAAATACAAAATGCAAATCAACCAACCAAAACAAAGTAACTAATTATCACTCCTAACATAACAGTAATTAATGTCTTGACTTAAAAAAATACAGAATAAAAGGGAATACCAGTAAGAAAGTTGCAACAGAACAGAGGAAGCTCTCAAGAAAGGAAGATCTCAAGATCCATCAACAAAAGCTTCTGCATCTTTGGAAAAGTCAACATCAGTAATTATAGATAAAAATCTTGTCTCCTCCGCTTACTTATAGCAAGTTTCCTCCGCTAGCCTTAAGCTCAGGGCTCAGAGCAACACTTGTCACTTAATTATAGCAAATAACAAATCTTGAAAGATAGGCAGTTAAAGGCAGTTAAAGAGAGATAGATCTAAGTTTAAGGTAAGACGAAAGGCAGTTAAAGAAAAACACGATATAAATAAACAGATGAGGACTTAATTACTCATGCATTCTAAGACCAACAAAACCTTCATAAGAAAATATGATATATAAATTCCTGGATGAAAGAATAAAAATAAACCTACAATTGAAAATAAACTGTTTGACCAAACTAGACTTGACCAGACTCTGGGCTCGATTATATAGCAATGCTTGACTTCCTAATCAAAACTTGTTTATATGTATATTGGCATAATATCTCTCAAGGTGAGTATTAGCTAGAAAATGTGGGTTCACCAATACAAATGCTTCCAATCTAGAGTAAATCTCAGCCTTAACAACAAATAACCATAAGTAAATAGAAGTAACTCAAAACTCTAGTTAAGAGATAGCTGATAAGAGCAGGTAGCAAAGAAAACAGTTAATTGATCAATACTAGTAAGAGTTAGATTGATTGGCAGAAACTAACTAGCAAGGAGGAATTATCTGATTGAAACAAAAGGGCAAGGCATCTTAATCTTGCTAATAAGCTTTCAGAAATCACCAAAAAAAGAGATCAATTTTTAGTTTTTAAATTTTACTTTTTTTTCCTTCCTTCTCTTCTAAAGAAGGCACAGAGCTAATTCAAAAGCCACCTATTGGATCATTTGATGTTATGTCAATAAAAGAGCTTAATTTTTAAATGCTGCTTATTATATTATATATCCAATACTCAATCTATAAGATGATCAATTAAGAGAAGAGATAATCTAGAATTATCCATTTGCAAAACAGCTAATTAAGAAATTAAATTCAAATGATTGGAAGGAAAAAACAAAGATTCACACTTCACACTCACATATGAAATTAGGATGAGTCATTCCACACAATTAGGAAAAAAAACACTTCATACTTCACACTCACATAGGACTCCATGTAATTATGTAAAGCAATAGCAGATAATTGAGCCCCAAGGACCTACCACCACGTGCCCTCACCTAACTTTAACTTATCAACCTAAGTTCTAGTCTTGCAATGGATTTCGTTCAACTGAATACAACTTGTAAATAAAGAACGAAAGAGCAAAATTAAAAAATAAAAAGACATAAAAATAAGTTATATTTTTAGCAACAAAATTAAAAGAAATTTAACCAACTTAAAAATTTTTTGTTAAGAATTTAACTTACGTGGACAAATTTAATTAATTACCTTCCACATCAGGGTCTGTGATTGGATAACTGTGCCTCAATACACTCAGAAATATCAACCAACTTAAAAATATTTAAGTTGAAACATATTAGAAATTTCGCCTGAAAAAATTAGAAAAAATCAGCCTAGTTAAATTAGAGCTTCCAAGAGGATTAAATCAGATCATGCTAAGCTAAGGCAACAAGAATACAAGATAAAGAGACAAGAGGCAAGAAACAATCTTCAAGCCCAGAAAAATGATCATCACTTTATAATAATAATAATAATAATAATAATAATAATAATAATAATAATATCATATTTCAACATACTTGTTCACTATGACCTTATGAAAAGTATACCACATGGCTCCCAACTGCAGGTAAAGAAACAAGGGAACCAGCACATGCATGCCAAAGTTCCGAGTCCAGAACTGGCTTTTCCTTTGCAAAAAGACCTCTAACTTCAGTTTTGATACAAGCAATAGGAGGCTGATGAGTGTGGCAAAAATCATTGAACTCAATAGCTTTCTCAAGACTAATATCTGTGAAAACAACAGCCTACAAAATAAAATATATACAAATACTAATATATCAAAATAAACTAGATAGAGATACATTGATGATGGGAAATTCAAACAATAAATACAAATAAAAAACCATACTTCACTTTCAATATGATGTATAGACACTGCGGTCGACGAAAAATGCTTCTATATTTCTAGCAGGCTTCTCCAACAGTTGGAGTGTAAACAACAAGAAGCAGTTCCTCTATGTTATCAATCAGAAGCTTATAAAATAGCCTCTCGTTCCTCTCCTGAAAAATGACATCAGTGCAATGTCACATGTAAAATGGTGAAAAAGAATGATTGTTATAAATAAGAACCTTCTCATTAGTTCTTACAATATTATTACTAAATCTATTCATGAACACACTTTGAATTGATTATTTCAAGCAATTTAGTATCATACTAGTTATAAAAAACCTGCAGATAAATCATAAGTTTCAGTTAGCCGGTTGTACCTATTTTTCATGACAAATACAAGAGGATTTAAGGTAAAGTTATTCATGCTCACATGGATTTTCACTGTAGTCTAAGGTTCAAGCAACATAGCTGTTTCTAAATAAAATCAATTTATCAGGATTTCAAATATATACATTAGTATCAAAGTAAAAGAGTGTCGCGAAATCAAAATTCAAAAATTAGCAAATCAATTTATCAGGATTTCAATTAAGAGAATAAACAATTCATCGAACACTTGGAGTGCTTGAGAATTTGAAACAGTGTTATCAATCAATAGATAATAAAACTCATCGAATGCTATATCACATAACAAATCATGCAGAATCTGAGAATTAAAAACAAAGAAAATGAATAAAAAGGAAAAAGAGAAGGAGAACCAGAAATTGAGAATGAGTGAAAAGAAGAGCGTACAGAAAGGATAGAATGTCGATGGAGAACACGAGCGTCATTGTCCAAGGAGAGTTAACCGAAGAAGCGGTTTTTCTCAATCTCAGAGGCTTGGGCATTGCAATTAGATCTGAAAACGCGTTGATGAAGGAAGCGCCTTAGCTCAATCTCAGTAGCTTTATAGCAGAAGTAGAAAGGAGATTAACTTTAGCGGCCGCGACGGCGGTGACGGCGGCGATGGAGACGGCGGTGGAGATGTCTACAGTGAGCTTAGGGTTTCGGTGAGCTCTCACCCTTCTCTTATTTCTCTTCGAGTGTTTCTTGGATTTTGAAAAAATTTTAATTATGTGGTAATTGATTTTATTGTTAGGTATTTGGTGGGAGTTTATCAAAATGCCACATATAAAATAAATTGCAGAGGTTTTTAAAAACCCCCTCTAAAAAATACCCACAAATATATATAAATCTTGTAGTGATACTCATTGTTTACAAATTGAAAATATAAATATTTGATAATAATAATAATAATAATCTAACCAAATTTGAGACACTTGTATTAAAAGTATTTAAAATCAATGAATACTATTTTTTTCATATTATATTTGGTAAAAAAATGTCATATAAAATTTATTACGACCAGAATATTGAAATTATAAAAGGAACATAACGTGACTAAATATACTGAATGAGTAGATTATATCTAAATTAATACAAAAAATGCAAACTTCATAAATAAATCAATTATAAGTATACTGAAATACCTTGAATTTCACTTTATGAAAAAAAGTGGATAATCAACAGGAAACCAAAGCTCATTCCAAGAATTTACAGTAGGATTATATATTTTAGAGTCATCTTGATTTGAGTTTTTATTATGAAACAAAAAAACTTATTATAAATAAATCAAATATAAAAATATACACGTCAAAAAAATATTTAAACAAACAATCATGAATTATGAATTTATTAATAACTAAATGCATAATAAACAACATAAAAAAATAAAATATACAAAAATTAATTCAATAATGAAATATATAAACCAAAACAAATAGACAAAAAATACCAACTTGATAACAATGATTAGAAAAGAGTCCTTTTATATTTTAAAACAATTGAAAAAATAATATAAATGATAACTATATTTTCTAAGTTAACGAAGAAATTAGAAAATTTGAAACAATAAATTCATACCTGATAATATGAAATTGGCATTAATAATTGGAGTATTTTGCAAAATAATTGATCCCTTTAAAAAAAGAACTTTAAATGTAAAATTAAAACTATGGGAAGATAAAAAAAATTAAACAGGTAAGTTAATAAATACCACATACCAATATATTTGAACTTAAAATAAGAGAAATATTAGAAGTAAGAACAACATCAAACAATAAAGCATAGAAATCCAACCAATAATATTAATTGAACACCAATTTTATAATAGTAACAAACATTTGTAATGAAAATATGTAAATTTTAATTTCTTTAAAAAAAAACCCAAAAGTGAATATAGAAAAACTGACATCTTCTATCTTCAACTTGTTGTCCTCTCTTTCTCTGTAAATAATTTTTTCTATATAATCTTGCAGTAGCATAAGATTGAGACATTTTATGAAATTTTAACCAAACTAAAGAAATTTAGAACCAACTAATGTTTACTATAATGGTATTTCGAATAAAGTAGTACTTTCTTTTTAAACACCACTTCAGTTATATATAACCCAAAAAAAAAAGAAATCAAAGAACCCCCATAAGTTCATTTGAAGAGAATGAATGAGAATGAAAGAGTATAACTTGTTTTCTCACTGCATACACTTATAACCTTGACTTTCAGAAAATAAAATCAGAATAAGTAGAAAGACTTTTTAAAATACTCTTAAAGCATAGAAGTAATGCAGCAGACTTGTGAAACTTAGGATCCAATTTATAGACAGAGAAATGAAACTAATTCAGGATTTAAATTAAAAAATTTGAACCATGGAGGGAAAAAAATAAAAGATCATTGTGTATATAACACTCACTTTGAAACCAATCAAAAGTGGAGTTGATATGTTCATTCGAGGGTATATTTCTTAAGGGAATACATACATATAAAGACTATGCTGGAAAGAAGGATGAGCACTAATTATTGATGACAAGTCATCATATACCCATTTTTCAAGCTAATTTCACTTGTTTTATTAGTCTTTATGCACTTTCTTGCATCCTAAGTAAGAGATTTGGAATGAAAATGCATAACTTCTTTAAATCAAGCAACGACCATTAAATTGATGTTAATTCATGAGGTTTAAACTAATTTTAAGTGAATTTTAATTGATTCATAAGCCTTGTGAATTTAGTGATACTTTGAGTAGTTGTTTTGGTTTATTGTAGGTGAAGAAAAGAAGAAAAGAGGAAGCGTGGCTTAAGAAAGCGTGGCTCAAGGAGAAAAAGGCGTGGCGCATAAAGGAGGAGTGCAAGCATTGCCCTCCACAAGGGCACACTGCCCTCTAGGAGGGCAACATGAGCAAGCAAGCCTTGAGAGGCAACGCTGCCCTGCCCACGACAAGGGCAGAGCACAAAATTGTGCCTTGGATCAAAGAAAGTAAAAACCTTGCCCTGCCCTCCTCAAGGGCAGTATCGGGCTCATCAAAGGGAGAAATTCAAAGAAAAAGTTCACCATTGCTTGCCACAAGAATCGAACACGGAACCATGAGGAAACAAGAAACTAAGCCTTACTTTGGTGCCAAGAAAATCAAGGAAAAGAGGTAGCGTGCGCGTCACACAAGGATCGAACACGGGGCTTCAATTTGGAAACATTGCCCTGCCCTCCGCAAGGGCAGGGCAGCATCTTGTGGTGCACGGCCAGCGCACCATTCTGGCGCACCAGGGGAAGTCTCGGCAGCACCAGCAGCACACACGGGCACCATTCTGGCGCACCAAAAAGTTCTGCCCTGCCCTCCGCAAGGGCAGGGCAGCGTCTTGCACGCACCAACGTATCACACGCACGCACCAATGGGCCAGATGCATCATTTTCTGCCCTGCCCTCCACAAGGGCAGGGCAACCTCCTGGAAGCAAATTATTTTGGGCTAAAAATTGAATTAAAAATCTAATTTAATTCATTTCTTCACCAAATCAAAAGCCCATCCAAATCCCAAGATCCAAGAATAGAAAGTGTATAAATAGGAAATAGTTTGATGTAATTAGGAAGCTTTTGAACCTTTACTTTACTTTTGAACTTTGATCTTTCTTTTGAGCTTTGAATCTTCATTTTTTATTTTTGAACTTTTGAACCTTCTCTTGGAGACTTCTCTAAATTTCAGAGAATTGGGGACGAGAATTGATCTCTCTTCTTCCTCGTTCTTGCTTGAGCATTTTTACGTTTCTTGTTTTGAGTTTTGGGTGTGAAGAATTGAGGAAATTCTGTCTCAATCTCCATTCAAAATCTCTTTAAATCTTCTTCTACATAATTGAGTTTAATTTCATTTCCTTTACTGCTTCTTCTTTAAATTCTTGTCAATTTCTTTGTGAACTTGGATCTGGGAAGGCAATTGAGATCTAGACTTTGCTCTCTAGTCTCTTAAGTCCTGAGATGCCATTTTTCCTTTTGGTTCTTCTGTGAACCTCTGCTGCAAGTTAATTCCCATTTCTGTTTGGATTCTAGTTGTTTCTAATTCAACTTCTGCTTTATTAATTGTTGCAATTTAATTTCCCTTGTTTGAATTCTGAATTCCCAATCCTCAACTCCCATTTCCATTCAAGCAGTTTACATTTCTTGCATTTTAAGTTACTGCAATTTACCTTTCTTGCCCTTTAAGTTTCAGTCATTTAATTTCTTGTTCTTTAAGATTCAGCACCTTTACTTTCCGTTCTTTTTAATTTCTGCAATTCACCCCTCTCCCTTTACATTTCCTGCTATTTACTTACTGTTGGCTACAAAATCACTCAACCAATACTTGATTCGCTTGACTAAATCAACCACTAAACTAAAATTGCTCAATCCTTCAATCCCTGTGGGATCGACCTCACTCCCGTGAGTTTTATTACTTGATGCGACCCGGTATACTTGCCGGTTGGATTTATGTGTTGGAAAATTTGTTTTCTTGCCGGTTGGATTTGTGTGTTGGAAAATTTGTTTTATGCAAAAACACCATCAAGTTTTTGGCGCCGTTGCCGGGGATTGAAATAGATTGACAATGATTAAGTGAAGTGGAGATCTAGATCAAGCACTTTTTCTTTTCTGTTGCTTTAATTTTGACTAACATACTAACTGTTTGAAGAATTGCCTCTATCAACTCACTAACGGTTTGAGAGTTTGTCTCAACTAACTACACTCAATTCTCAAGAGTGCTGTTGTTTGTCCTTCCTGATTGTTTGCATGCCACATGAAAATAGGAAAGTCAGAAGAAAAGCTATCATTGGAAAAGAAGTCTCTGCAGATGAAGAATAACATGACATGAAGCCACCACTCATTACACTAATCAAGAACAATTGTTCCTACGACGGAAATCCATTGAAGGATCCTCAACAGCACATATCCACTTTTCTGAAGACTTGTAGTGCTATCAAAACTGATGGTCTAGATCTTGACACTTATAAGATCTTGTTATTCCCTTTCTCACTAAGGGGTGAAGCTGCACAATGGCTTGAAACTTTTCCTCAAGGAAGTATCACTAGCTGGGACGATTTGGTCACCAAATTTCTGGCCAAATTCTCCTCATCCCAACAGGTCATCAAGCTGGAAGAGGGGGAATATTCATTCACACAAGGAGAAGAAGAACCACTCTTCAAGGCATGGGAAAGATACAAGAAAGCAACTGATAAAGTAGGCTTCCGAGCTTTCTATGAAGGATTGACCCCAGAAACAAGAAAAGCAGTGGACTACTTCTCAGATGGCCTACTTAAAGCAACAACAACTGCCCAAGGAATTGCAAACTTCAATGACAAAGGAGTCAACAATCAACATTCATTTGAGAAACCACAAAATGCAATCTCAGAAAAAGAAGTGATGAATATTGAAGGGGTGAATGCGTTCAAGGACCTAAACAAACAAATGCACCATCAAACACAGCAAAACATGGAGCTGAGAGATAGAAAAGTTGATTGCCTACAAACTGCTGCAGTGAATGCCCAATTTCCACCATGGAGACCCCATTCTTATCTGAGAATGAGGGAGTCTCAACATCAAGAACAAGGAAGTTTCAACCAGGGCAAATCCATGATCACAAACAATCAATATCACACACCCACTAATACCATTCAAAGCCAACCCTCACAACACAGACACTCCCAAACCCATCTCAACTGGAGAAGGAGTGAGTACCAAAATCACAGACCAAGGGAATTCCATTATAACAACCCGAACTTCATAAATCATCAAAAACACCATTACAGCAATAACAACGAACCAACAAAAACACCATTATAGTAACAACAACCACTACATGCCACCACAACACCCACCCCTCCAAACTTTAACATCCCATAACCGACCAATCTCACAAGACTCTCAGAGGATCACTAACTTGGAGATCTTAATGGAGAGAATGCTGAAACACCAAGAGGAGATAACAAAGAATCAAGAGATTTCAATCAGAGGAATTGAGGGGCAATTAGCTCAACTGATGAAGCATTTTGCAGAAATGGGTGAGAAGAGGGCAAATATTTTCCCCAGAGCCACTGAAGACAAACTGACTAACAATGAAGATGCTGCAAGGAAGGAAGGATGGAAAAAGATCAAAGAGGAAAGTAAGAAAACCTGGGACGAAGAAAATACCAGCCAAGAAAAACACAACAAGGAATTCTTACAAGGAGAGACAGAGGATAGAATTAAAGAAAAGCAGAAAATCCCCACTGGAAAATTTTCACTAGGGGATAGAGTAATGATAAACAGTCAAACCATGAAGGCGTCCCCACAGCTGTCTGATCAATACATTGTAACTAAGATCCTTCCACAGGAATTCATAGAGGTCATCAAAGAGGAAACTGGAAGGAAGTTCACTGTGAAGAAAGACAAGCTAAGGCACTGTGATTTTCAATCTTCATGATTAGCAGAATAGAAGAATGTCAAGCTAGTGACAATAAAAGAGCGCTTGTTGGGAGGCAATCCAACCTGAGGTAGTTTTTTTCTCATAAACTTTTTCAATAAAAATGTTGAATAATTGGTATGGATTGCAAGGAGCCAAGTTTGGTGTTGCACACCAAAACAAATTAAGGGAGAATGAAAGATTCTAAGTTTGGTGTTCCACCAAAAATATCATTTAAAAACACATTCTCACCTCTTGCATGATGCTAGCTCCAAGCAACCAAACACATTATTCAACTATTTAACTTCTTTCTAGCTTTGATTTCATAACCTTTAGCAAGGACACAAGGTTTCACATATGGTTAACTGTTGCATCAGAAGCAGTGGCAAACAATTAAGTTTGGTGTTCTCACACCTAAATAAAACCAAGAGCCACACTCGATTTATGCATACTGACCATGCAAATTAAGGGCTTGAGAAGCAAGCAACTTTGAGAATTATGCAGGACATAAGTCAACAATTGAAGATATTATGCATCTTAACTCAAAGAGAACACAACAGAAGGAAGAATCAAAGGGCTGCAACTTCAAAGGTTGTATCTAAACTTAATCCTTGCTGCTGTGAAATGTTTTGAATCTAGAAACCATTGTATTTCCTGCTAAAGTGTATATCTAGTTGCAAGTGGAATTGTTTGTTAAGAATGCTAAATCTGCACAATGCTTGTTATCCATCACTTAGCTAAATTTTGTTTTGTTTCTCACATGCTTGAATAAAAGAAAATTGTTTGAATTGAAAAGTGAAATATCCAATGTTGCATAAGTAGAATGGAAGTTAATGGTGGTATATGTGTTTGATTAAATGCATAACTCATGAAATAATTGTTGCATAATATCATTCTCATTCAAATGTGAGTTAGCTTG
>NC_029778.3:23843362-23859889 GCF_000817695.3 Arachis duranensis | reverse complement strand
GTCACTTAGATCAACTGATTTGGGATGGCCAATTGAAAGTCCACAATAAAGAGCAACTTAGATACAGAACATTTAGTGATCCAAAGAGATGCTGGGCATCAATGATCCTAGGAAGAAATAGTGAGCCATGTGTCTGTGGTGGAAAGATGTTGAGTAAAAGAAAAAAAATAAAGCCAAAGGCTACTACTGCAACATTAGACACCAAACCTCCAAAAGAATAATAAGCTTGTTAAGCATTATAAGAAAAGAAAAGTTAGCAAGGGAGTAATTAAAAAGTAAGTCTTATAACAGCAAGTTTAGCAAGCCTTTGAGGAAAGATGTATATTATGTAATAGCAACAATAATTGAGTTATCATTATCTGCATAAAGACTCCATAAATCAAGTTCTGCTATATGCCTAATAAGGATATGTGTTCTTTTCTGGTTCATTTCAATTTCTCTTAGTTTTGATGCTTGCTTGGGGACAAGCAAGATTTAAGTTTGGTGTTGTGATGACAAGTCATCATATGCCTATTTTTCAAGCTAATTTCACTTGTTTTATTAGTCTTTATGCACTTTCTTGCATCCTAAGTAAGAGATTTGGAATGAAAATGCATAACTTCTTTAAATCAAGCAACGACCATTAAATTGATGTTAATTCATGAGGTTTAAGCTAATTTTAAGTGAATTTTAATTGATTCATAAGCCTTGTGAATTTAGTGATACTTTGAGTAGTTGTTTTGGTTTATTGTAGGTGAAGAAAAGAAGAAAAGAGGAAGTGTGGCTTAAGAAAGCGTGGCCCAAGGAGAAAAAGGCGTGGCGCATAAAGGAGGAGTGCAAGCATTGCCCTCCACAAGGGCACACTGCCCTCTAGGAGGGCAACATAAGGGAACAAAGCATAAGCTGCCCTGCCCACGACAAGGGCAGAGCACAAAATTGTGCCTTGGATCAAAGAAAGTAAAAACCTTGCCCTCCCTCCTCAAGGGCAATATCGGGCTCACCAAAGGGAGAAATTCAAAGAAAAAGTTCACCATTGCTTGCCACAAGAATCGAACACGGAACCATGAGGAAACAAGAAACTAAGCATTACTTTGGTGCCAAGAAAATCAAAGAAAAGAAGTAGCGTGCGCGTCACACAAGGATCGAACACGGGGCTTCAATTTGGAAACATTGCCCTGCCCTCCGCAAGGGCAGGGCAGCATCTTGTGGTGCACGGCCAGCGCACCATTCTGGCGCACCAGGGGAAGTCTCGGCAGCACCAGTAGCACACACGGGCACCATTCTGGCGCACCAAAAAGTTCTGCCCTGCCCTCCGCAAGGGCAGGGCAGCGTCTTGCATGCACCAACGCATCACACGCACGCACCAATGGGCCAGATGCATCATTTTCTGCCCTGCCCTCCACAAGGGCAGGGCAGCCTCCTGGAAGCAAATTATTTTGGACTAAAAATTGAATTAAAAATCCAATTTAATTCATTTCTTCACCAAATCAAAAGCCCATCCAAATCCCAAGATCCAAGAATATAAAGTGTATAAATAAGAAATAGTTTGATGTAGTTAGGAAGCTTTTGAACCTTTACTTTACTTTTGAACTTTGATCTTTCTTTTGAGCTTTGAATCTTCATTTTTTATTTTTGAACTTTTGAACCTTCTCTTGGATACTTAACTAAATTTCAGAGAATTGGGGAGGAGAATTGATCTCTCTTCTTCCTCGTTCTTGCTTGAGCATTTTTACTTTTCTTGTTTTGAGATTTGGGTGTGAAGAATTGAGGAAATTATGTCTCAATCTCCATTCAAAATCTCTTTAAATCTTCTTCTACATAATTGAGTTTAATTTCATTTCCTTTACTGCTTCTTCTTTAAATTCTTGTCAATTTCTTTGTGAACTTGGATCTGGAAAGGCAATTGAGATCTAGACTTTGCTCTCTAGTCTCTTAAGTCCTGAGATGCCATTTTTCCTTTTGGTTCTTCTGTGAACCTCTGCCGCAAGTTAATTCCCATTTCTGTTTGGATTCTAGTTGTTTCTAATTCAACTTCTGCTTTATTAATTATTGCAATTTAATTTCCCTTGTTTGAATTCTGAATTCCCAATCCTCAACTCCCATTTCCATTCAAGCAGTTTACATTTCTTGCATTTTAAGTTACTGCAATTTACATTTCTTGCCCTTTAAGTTTCAGTCATTTAATTTCTTGTTCTTTAAGATTCAGCAACTTTACTTTAAGTTCTCTTTAATTTCTGCAATTCATCCCTCTCCCTTTACATTTCCTGCTATTTACTTACTGTTGGCTACAAAATCACTCAACCAATACTTGATTCGCTTGACTAAATCAACCACTAAACTAAAATTGCTCAATCCTTCAATCCCTGTGGGATCGACCTCACTCCCGTGAGTTTTATTACTTGATGCGACCCGGTATACTTGCCGGTTGGATTTATGTGTTGGAAAATTTGTTTTCCGCAAAAACACCATCAATTATGAGGCAAAACAGTATGAATGACTATCACATCATCAAAAATTTGACAGCAATCAACACCTACCAATCGAATGTGCAGAAGGCAGATAATCATCCATCCGAAGAATAAAAAGCAGGAGATCTGACGTGATTTGTAGAAGGGAAGGCTTTTCCTTTTTGAAATAAAACCTATAACCAGAGAGGCCATGAAAGTACTTGCTGATGGGATTGATTTGTAAAAATGACAAAGGGGAGTTAGTCACAAGTAACGATACCTACTCTCATTAACCAAATAACTTTTTTGATAGAATAATAGAAGATAGTACTATTTGTTATAGAAGATGATGTTATTTCTCCCACCAAACCACAAAAATCTGATTTTTCATGTGAGGGTACACTGAAAAACAGGGAAGAGAATCACTTTCTCCACCTAACCACATCCAATCCATTTTTTGTTTTTGAAGAAAAATTCAAAAACCAATATCCCATCATAACTTAGAAACTGACAAAATAAAATGAGGAAGCAACAACTTTGACTGACATCAGAATCATGTATAAAAGAATGAGATGAGATCACAAATAACATCATTCAAACTAACATCCCATCATAACTTCAGAAGAATGGAATTCACATTATATTTTCAACAATTTGAAGCATATAATAATAAAAATACAACCTCACCTCCCTAGAACTGATTGAGAAACAATCTATACATACTATGATTTGATGAGCACTTTAACAAAAAGCAACTCCCATCACAACTATTAGATCTAAATTACTAAAAAAACCATTAAATTTGTCTAATTACCACTCAAAACTGATCAATGAAATATAAAATGAGAAATTGAATTAACTATAATTTGATGAGCACTTTGACAAAAACCAACTCCCATCACAACTATTAGTTCCAAATTACTAAGAATAAAAGAACACGAAATTTGTCTAATTACCACTCAAAATTGACCAATGAACTATAAAATGAGAAACTGAATTAACTAAGAAGCTTATACCCTAAACACCATAATACATATATACTAATGATATCAGCATGACAATGTGCAAAACCAACAACCTTATAACAATAATCCAAATCCAACCACAATTACCAAGAAAAACATAGGATATATAAAAGAACTGATTTTGAACAGATAGATAGTAGAACATATGATGATATGAAGGAACTACATTATTCATAAATGAAATTGAACATATAAACCACATTCATATCAAAATCACATGATTCTAGCAATAAATCAATGAAATTGTGGGAATCACAAAGTCATCTATGCATGGTTGATGATTGAATTTTTGACGGTTTAGAATTTCACTAATGAAATCTCGTTGTAAAGTATAGTCTCTAAACCAACAATAATCCTTTCATACAAAAATTTGTTTGTCACAAGTACAAACCCTTAAAATCTATAAACCGAAGTATTTAAACCTCGGGTCATCTCTCAAAGGACTTGCAGGGTAGTGTTCTTGTTATTGGTTATGAACTTGTTTATTTTGGGGTTTTAGATGAGAAATATGAAAAGTAAATGGAAATAAAATTTTATTAACAAAATGGTCTTAGCAAGGTTTGATGATCAAGGACCTATATCATTATCACTAATCACAATCATGATAGTAGCAAGGATCAATCTCACTAAGTCATCCTCTAGCTAACAGCAAAGGAAAGTCAAGTGAGTTATATCAATCCAAGTCCATAAATCCTAGTTCACTAATTAAATTAATGAAGGCTAGAGTCAATGGCTATCAACTATCAATCACTTGGATATTAGTAACTCAAGAGTTCCTAAGTTATCTTCCCAAGCCAAGAACATAAAATTCTATTCTAACATCCTCCCAAGCATTTCATCAAACACTTGGAAGGTGCAAAAGAAAAGTATAGTAAATCACAACAAGAATGAATTCTACCTACAATTGAATGTAAATAATTAACAACAACAATCAAGGAAATCACAATTATCATGAATTACCTCAATTTGCATTATTGAAAGAAAACAAAAGAACAACATTAGATCCACAACAAAATGAAGAATTGCAAGAATTAAAGTACATAACTAGAGAGAGGAAGAAGGGAAGAGTAAGAATTGATAAAGGAAAAGTAAATCAAAGCATGAATTAATCCTAGATCTAAGAGGAGAGATTAACCTAAACCTAATCCAAATTCTAGAGAGAAGTGAGAGCTTCTTTCTCTAGAAACTATCTCTAAACTAATCCTAATGTGAATGTATGAACTATTGATGAAAGATGATGCCTTCCCCTTCAATCCTTGGTCCTTTTAATGCATTTTAGCACCAAAGTTGGTTGCACTGGGCTCCATAGCTTCCCAAAAATTGCTGCGCACGAGTTTCATTTAAAAATCACGTGCGGCCTTCGGTGCGAACGCGCACAGTACGCGTACGCGTCCCTGGTCGATATTGCAATGTGCGTGCGAGCGCCTTGTGTGCGTGCGCGTCCTTGGACGAGATCAGTTCTTTGGCTTTTTGTACTTCTCTCTACTTGCATGCTTCCTTCCTTGTTCCTTTGATCCATGCCTAGCCTATTTTAACCTGAGATTACTAGCAAACACATCAAGGCATCTTATGGAATCAAGAATGAATTAAAATTATCAAAGTAAAGGCTTAAAAAACATGTTTTTACACTCAAGAACAAATACGGGAGAGATAACAAAACCATGCTAATTCATTGGCTAAATGTGAGAAAATGTTATCAAAATACTCTAAATTCAACACAAGATAAACTCTAAAAATGGGGTTTATCAACCTCCCCACACTTAAACCTTAGCATGTCCTCATGCTAAAATAAGAAGGAACTAAGGGGTATAACATTTATTAAATGCAACTAAGCTACGTGAACCTATCTAAATACAACTACCTAAAGTGAATGAAAATGCTTGGTCCAAACAAATCAATTTCCAAGAGAACATGTGTAAGCACAAGAGCTAGAGCAATAGGAATCGAGTCCAAACCACAATTGCATTGGATTATCAAAAGAATCATAGACTTGCATGAATATAGATGATAGTGGTGAAAACATGTAATTGAACTTTTGAACCCTCACCGGATGTGTATCCGCTCTTTTCGCTCAAGTGTTTAAGGGTTAATTCACTCAATTCTCTTCTAATCATGTTTTTCCAAGATTTGATCTTCTTCTAACAATCAACACTTAATCCATGCATGCATACATTCATCATGAGGTCTTTCGTAGGTTGTAATAGGGTTAGGGTCAAGGTAGGATCATATATGGATAAATGGACTAGAATTTGGACCTTTGACGAGCTTAAACTTTCCCACTTAGCCTATATAGTGACCTATACAATTGAATTCTAATCTAACTACCCATCTTTCACTTTTATATACTCATGCATATTCTTTTCATTTCACAACACTTATGTATTGATCTTTTGTTGAGCTTTGCTTTGGGGTATTTTGTCCCCTTTTTATTGCTTTTCTTTTCCTTTTTTTTCTATATTTTTTTTCTTTCTTTTGTTCTTTTGATTTTCTCATCATTTTTCTTTCTTTTCTTTTAAGAATATCAATGCATAAGGTCTACATTTAACCAATACATGAGCATACACCAATTCCCAAATATAAAAATACAAAACATCCCTTTTATCCCAACCAATGTTCCCAATCCCCACTAATCTTGAAAATAAGCACTCTCACTAGCCTAATACACGGACGCGCACAATATGTGTGCACGCTCTTACATCATTAAGGGATAGCACGCGGACGCGCACTTGCCGCGTACGCGTGCCTAGGCTGGTAGCAGCAGCTCATATATCCTCCAGAGAGTTATGCTAGCATTGGGCCAACACTAAGCCCCTGGCCCAACCTGCATCGCGCGGACGCGCACTTCGTGCCTTCGCGTCCATGAGCCTATCAGTGTATGCGCGCGCTTGCACACATGCCGCGGGCGCGCGCATACACTGATAGGCTCATGGGCACGAAGGCGCAAAGTGCGCGTCTGTGCGATGCAGGTTGGGCCAGGGCTTAGTGTTGGCCCAACGCTAGCATAACTCTCTGGAGGATGTATGGGCTGCTGCTACCAGCCTAGGCACGCGTACGCGGCAAGTGCGCGTCCGCGTGCTATCCTTTAATGATGTAAGAGCGCGCACACACATTGTGCGCGTCAACGTATGATGAGTTGGGCCAAAGGCATAATGTTCACCCAAGAGAGGCCCAACGCTTTGGAAAGTGTATGGTGGTGCATCCGCTCATGGACGCGTGCGCGTACAGCGTGTGCGCGCGTCCTTCCCCTCCCTTCTTTTTTTTTTAGCGCGAATAGTATGATTACAACATCATATAAACACAGCAGCAATGATATAGCAGCAAGGCAACACTAATTGAATACAAAGCAGCCCAAAATCAGCATTCAACAGACAAGTGATCAAGCAGAGAGTGAACACAAACGGAGCAATTATCAGGCATAGAATCCTCTAACTACATTCTAGCTACCTAACCGCAGTTATATCTATCTAACCTAGCATGCAAAAATCAAATTCTAACTAACTAAAATTAACAGTAATGAAGAGTAAAGAAAATAGAGTTGAAGTAGGTAACCTGGAAGCTGGAAATGGGGTGGGTAGGCAACGGGGCAGAGGATGGGAGATGTGCCACCTCAGATGGTGGTGGCGGAGCTGCGGTGGTTGGGCTGGGCTACAGCGGTGGTGCCGTGAGAGGGAGGCGGCGGTTTTGACAGAGAAAGAGGGAATGGTGAGACGAGGCAAAGAAGAACTGGAGGGGTGTTATAAGTGGGAGAGGAATGAAAGAAATGGGAGGGTTGGGTCACCAGTGGCTGCGGCGGCGCTTAGCGGCGCTGGATGGTGGCAGTGGGCGGAAGGAGAGAGAATTGGTGAGAGATAGACGGATGAGTGAGAAGGAGAGAGAGAGAGTGGGTAGGGGTGAGGGTGATGGCCGGTGAGGTTGCCGCGGCCGTCGTCGCCGGCGGCGGTAAGGGATGGGAGCTGGTGGAATAAAGAGGGAGGAGAGGAGGGGGGTTGTGGAGGGGTGAAGTGCGCGACTGCTTAGCGTTCCTCGCGTCTTAGGGTTATCCTGTCTTTGGATCGACGCGGGCGCGCACAGTGCGCATCCGCATACATTGATAACATTGGGAGCCGACGTGTGCGCGCCTTGAGCACTTACGCGTGTGTAGCGAGAGTTGGCAAGGGGTGCGTGCGCGTATGGTGCGCGCACGCGTACTAGGAGTTGGGCCGGAGGCTTAAGGTTGGCCCAGAGCAGGCGCAACTCGCTGGATTTTGGCTTGGAAGTTGCATCACCAGAACGGCGCGCACGCAGCAAATTCGCGGGCGCGCGCATACACTGATAGGCTCATGGGCGCGAAGGCGCGAAGTGCGCGCCCACGCGATACAGGTTGGGCCAGGGACTTAGTGTTGGCCCAACGCTAGCATAACTCTCTGGAGGATGTATGGGCTGCTGCTACCAGCCTAGGGGCGCGTACGCGGCAAGTGCGCGTCCGCGTGCTATCCTTTAATGATGTAAGAGCGCGCACGCACATTGTGCGCGTCCGCGTATGATGAGTTGGGCCAAAGGCACAATGTTCGCCCAAGAGAGGCCCAACTCTCTGGAAAGTGTATGGTGGTGCATCCGCTCATGGACGGGCGCGCGTACTTTCCCTCCTTTCTTTTTTTGTTTTTTTATTTTTTTGTTTTTATGCCTATTAAGCAGAAAAATTTGCCCAGGCGCTCCCTATAATGCATACAACTCTATTCTATCAACTATCATACAATTCACAAAAAAATGCAATTTGATTTTGAGGTTTATTCAACTATTAATGAACACAATATACATGTCAATATACTAACAACCAATCTATACAAATAAATCAATATGAAATGAAAATCTACCTACAATGGCAACTCAAATCACTTATTAAACAAAATTAAAAGAGAATGGAAAGAGTTTACCATGGTGGGGTGTCTCCCACCTAGCACTTTTAGTTTAAGTCCTTAAGTTGGACATTTTGAGGAGCTCATTGTCATGGTGGCTTATGTTTGTACTCATCCTTGAATCTCCAAGGATCTTTGCTTCTTGAATGGTTGACAGAATTTCCAACCATCTTCACCAATCTTGGGTGAATTTCAACCCAAGATATGAGTCCCCATAATTGGTCTTCACATAGCGAACCGGGATCCCATATCTTATCTTCACACCCATCCGTGAGTTGAGTTTCATGATTTCTCCGCACGGTGGTTGACATAAGGGCGGTTGACACATAAAATTCTCTTTAGTCCATAAATTCTTCCTTCTAGACCCATACAAAGTGGTTCTTGTCCCATCATAATTCCTATATCTTAAAGCTTTGACCTTAGTGAGCTTTATACCAAATTTTCAACCACTACACAATTCTCTTTTTCCTTTAAGTCCACAAAGAGCTCTAAGTTGTCCATCCGTTTCAATTAAACCATATTCAAATAAGAATTTTACCCAGTTGAATGTTGTGTTAGATGGTGATTTGGGAAGGGCGACTTCCCCACACTTAGACAATGCAAGGCTTCCTTCTTTATGCTCTTCTTTGGGTATTTCCTCCTCTTGACAAATTTCTTCAATTTCAACCTTTTCCCTTTTATTACTTGACTTGGTGTTGTCTTCAAGAACTTCAGTTTCTTGCCCAATGGGAGGTGATTCAATTTTGGATAGGAATTCATTGATGAATAAATCCATCTCTTGATTAACCTCTTCATATTCTTCAATTTCAATATACACCATGCCATTTTTTCTTCCTTGGGGAGTTGTGCACACTCTTCTATGGTTTCAACTTCATGTCTACTAGGAAGAGATTCAATTGTAGATAAAAATTTCTCCATGATTGAATCTATTTCTTGATTAACCTTCTCGTATTCTTTGATCTTGATATGCTCCGGAGGTTGTTGAGATTCACATGGTAGTTCCGCATCTCTTAAATTTTGGACCACCTCCTCTTTTTTTTTCAATAATTGTAGGCTTCTCCAATTGCTCCATTAATTCTACCGATTCTTCCTTTTTCACCGGATTATCCGATATCTCCTCCATGCTTTGCTCTTCCTTAGGCTTTCCACATGAGGCTACGGGGATAACTTGAGTATTCAAACATTGGTGGGCTAAAGCGTGCACTACCTTGGTCAAATTGGTTACAAACGCAAATGTATCCCACTTCATGGCTTCTTGTCCTTGAAGTAACAAGGTGAGAGGATCATCTATTGGGACTTGGGGTGAATAGGAAGGTTCATTATGTTAGAGAGAGGGTTCATGGTGAGAAGGTGGTTCTTCTTGGTAAAATTATAGAGATGGTGTGTATTGAGGTGGTTCTTGGTAGTAATCTTGGTAGGGTTGTGGTGGTTCTAAAGGTTCTTGCTCATAGTGGTCATAAGAATGTGATATGGATGATTGGTCATATGGTGGATATGGATCATAGGAAGGTGCTTGGTATGGAGAGGCTTGTGAGTATGGTTGAGCATCATGTTGAGGATAAGGTTCATAGGCATATGGTGGTGGTTGATTGTCATAAAAGGAGTCACCATAGTCATTGAATTGGCATGAATTAGGATGAGAACTATACCTGTAAGTGTCCGGAGGTTGTTTCCAATAGGAGTGATCAATTCCTTGAGGCTCCTCCCATCTTTGTTGGTTCCATCCTTGGTACATGTTATCATTGAAGTTCATATCTCCTACAACACAATTAGGATCAAACTCATAGCCAAAGTGAGAATTCATGGTGGAAAAACAAAATAAACTAACTAAACTAGTAATCAATCAAAAGACAAACTATTTCCACTATTCACATATGTACAATAACCAATAACATAACACTATTGCAAATCCCCGGCAACGGCGCCATTTTGATGATTTGATTTTTGACGGTTTAGAATTTCACTAATGAAATCTCGTTGTAAAGTATAGTCTCTAAACCAACAATAATCCTTTCAAACAAAAATTTGTTTGTCACAAGTACAAACCCCTAAAATCTATAAACCGAAGTATTTAAACCTCGGGTCGTCTCTCAAAGGACTTGCAGGGTAGTGTTCTTGTTATTGGTTATGAACTTGTTTATTTTGGGGTTTTAGATGAGAAATATGAAAAGTAAATGGAAATGAAATTTTATTAACAATATGGTCTTGGCAAGGTTTGATGATCAAGGACCTATATCATTATCACTAATCACAATTATGATAGTAGCAAGGATCAATCTCACTAAGTCATCCTCTAGCTAACAGTAAAGGAAAGTCAAGTGAGTTATATCAATCCAAGTCCATAAATCCTAGTTCACTAATTGAATTAATGAAGGCTAGAGTCAATGGTGATCAACTATCAATCACTTGGATATTAGTAACTCAATAGTTCCTAAGTTATCTTCCCAAGCCAAGAACATAAAATTCTATTCTAACATCCTCCCAAGCATTTCATCAAACACTTGGAAGGTACAAAAGAAAAGTATAGTAAATCACAACAAGAATGAATTCTAACTACAATTGAATGTAAAGAATTAACAACAACAATCAAGAAAATCACAATTATCATGAATTACCTCAAATTGCATTATTATAAGAAAATAAAAGAATAACACTAGATCTACAACAAAATGAAGAATTGCAAGAATTAAAGTACATAACTACAGAGAGGGAGAGTAGAAGAGTAAGAATGGATAGAGGAAAAGTAAATCAAAACATGAATAATCCTAGATCTAAGAGGAGAGATTAACCTAAACCTAATCCTAATTCTAGAGAGAAGTGAGAGCTTCTCTCTCTAGAAACTAACTCTAAACTAATCCTAATGTGAATGAATGAACTATTGATGAAAGATGATGCCTTCCCCTCCAATCTTTGGTCCTTTTAATGCATTTTGCGCCAAAGTTGGTTGCACTGGGCCCATAGCTTCCCAGAAATTGTTGGGCACGAGTTTCATTTAAAAATCACGTGCAGCCTTCGGCGCGGACGCGCACAGTACGCGTACGCGTCCCTGGTCGATATTGCAATGTGCGCGTGAGCGCCTTGTGTGCGTGCGCGTCCTTGGACGAGATCAGTTCTTTGGCTTTTTGTACTTCTCTCTACTTGCATGTTTCCTTCCTTGTTCCTTTGATCCATGCCTAGCCTATTTTAACCTGAGATTACTAGCAAACACATCAAGGCATCTTATGGAATCAAGGATGAATTAAAATTATCAAAGTAAAGGCTTAAAAAGTATGTTTTTACACTCAAGCAAAAATACGGGAGAGATAACAAAACCATGCTAATTCATTGGCTAAATGTGAGAAAATGTTATCAAAATACTCTAAATTCAACACAAGATAAACACTAAAAATGGGGTTTATCACTTGGGGACAAGCAAGATTTAAGTTTGGTGTTGTGATGCCATGGCATCTTAGCCTAGTTTTACTAGTCTTTTTCTTTGTTTTCATTTGGTTTTATGCACTTTCTTGAGTTACAAGTAAGCCATTTGGGTAGAAATTCATGTGTACTTGAATTCAATCAACCATGAGGGAATTGATACATTTTCATGAGGTTTTATGCTATAATTGCTTGTATGTTAAGAAAAAGAAGAAGTCTCATGATTGTAGCATAGCTTTGATGCATTTGTTGATTGATGATAGGTGAACAAAATGTTTGGAAGAAGGTTGAAGAAAGGGGATAGCAAAAGGCAAGATGAAGGACTCACGTTTGAGCTAAAGTTTGCCTCAAACTTGGACTCAAACGTGAGGAAGAGTGCAACCACACCCTGGAGGAGCCAACGTTTGCGCCAACGTTTGCCTCAAACTTGAGGTCAAACGTTGGCTAAATAATCTTCACCCAGGAGAGCCAACGTTTGCGCCAACGTTTGCCTCAAACGTGAGGTCAAACGTTGGCGCCATAAGAGCAAGGAAGATCACCCCTGAAGCATGGCAACATTTGCGCCAAGGTTTGCCTCAATTTTGGACCAATGTGATGAGTTATGGCTTCAATTCAAAGTTATTTGCATTGACATTAGGGGTAAGAATGGTACTCCCACAATGTATAGAGTTTGCAAATGTATAAGAGGCCAGTACTCTCCTCTGTGGTTGACCATTGTTGTTGTCCACTCCTCCTGTTGTTGGATTTGTTGAGCGTTCCTCCATATCTTGGAATTCTTCTTCTGAATCCTCTTCTCCAACAATGCCTTTCCCACTTTCTTCTCTTCTTAACCTTCGAAGAGTTCTTTCGTCAGCTTCAGAGAAAGTAGGGATAGCTCTCCTTGTACCTGACATACAAACCAAGCATAAGAAACACACAAAACCAGAAAGCCAGTAGCCCTTCACTCCATTACTAGAGTGAGGTTTGAGTTAGTTTAAGCAAATATTCAAACAGTTAGTGTGTTAGACAAAAATAAAGAAAAAATGCTTAATCTAGATAACCACCTCACTTAATCATTGTCAACCTATTTCAATCCCCAGCAACGGCACCAAAAACTTGATGTGTGGAAAATGATCCAACACAAAACTCACTGGCAAGTGTACCGGGTCGCATCAAGTAATAATAACTCACGGGAGTGAGGTCGATCCCACAGGGATTAAAGGATTGAGCAATTTTAGTTTAGTGGTTGATTTAGTCAAGCGAACATGAATTGATTTGAGTTATTTGTGATTGACAGAAGCTAAATTGCATGAATTGTAAAGGGAGAGGGATGAATTGCAGTAAATTAAAGAGAACGGAAAGTAAAAGTGCTGAATCTTAATGAATAAGTAAAGTAAATGACAGAAACTTAAAGTGCAAAAAATGTAAATTGCAGAAGCTTAGAGTGCAAGAAATGTAAATTGCTTGAATATTAAAGGGATCAGGGAACTGGGATTGCAGAAATTTAACAAGGAAAAGTAAATTGCAACAAGCAGGAAGGTAAAAAGTGAATTGAATTGAAACAGATTTCAAACAGAAGAACAAATTGGCTTGAAGAAGCCTCAACAATTAAACAGAAAGAAAATGCAAGATCTCAGGGGTCAAGAGACTAGAAAACCAAGTCTAGATCTCACTGCCTTCCTTGATCCAATTTCAGAAAACAATTGCAGAGAACTTAAAATCAAACAGCAGAAGAACTAAATTCAAATCTCAATTTCTCAAATAGTGCAGTAAATCAAAATAGAGAGAGATCTCAAGGTGAGATTGAGACAGAATTTTCTCAATTCTCAACACCCAAGACTCAAGCTAAGTGTGCAGAAAAAGAAAATAAGAAAACCCAGAAGAAGAGAACTCAATTCTCCTTCCTCAATCCTCCCGAAAACTCTAAATCAACAATGAAAAAATAAAATTGAGCTCTCCACTGAAATCCAGTAAAGAAAATCTCTAAAAAGAAAGCTCCTTAAAACTTAAATCCTATGCTATTTATACACTCTCTTCAAATGATCATTAAGCCTTGAATTGGGCTTTTGGTCTTGATGGAATTGGGTTGACAATAGCCTTTGTTGATTGCTCTTAGTGTTGGAAAGAAATCCACTTGTGAACTGGACCATGAACCATTCACGTTTGAGCCAACGTTTGAGGCAAACGTTGACTCAAACGTCTTCATGAAATCAATTATGCAGATCGGCCTTTTGCTGTCATCCATGTTTGAGCCAACGTTTGAGGTCAAACGTGAGCTCAAACATGGCCCTTCCCAAGCAGCTCTTCTAGCCAACGTTTGGCCTAACGTTTGAGGAAAACGCTGGTGCAAACGTGGCTCATTTAAACCATCAAACAGGGGTGCTCTTCCATGTTAAAATGTGGCCAACGTTTAACCTCACGTTTGAGGCAAACATTGGCGCAAACGTTGCCATGCTTCAGGGGTGATCTTCCTTGCTCTTATGGCGCCAACGTTTGACCTCACGTTTGAGGCAAACGTTGGCGCAAACGTTGGCTCTCCTGGGTGAAGATTATTTAGCCAACGTTTGACCTCAAGTTTGAGGCAAACGTTGGTGCAAACGTTGGCTCCTCCAGGGTGTGGTTGCACTCTTCCTCACGTTTGAGTCCAAGTTTGAGGCAAACTTTAGCTCAAACGTGAGTCCTTCATCTTGCCTTTTGCTATCCCCTTTCTTCAACCTTCTTCCAAACCTTTTGTTCACCTATCATCAATCAACAAATGCATCAAAGCTATGCTACAATCATGAGACTTCTTCTTTTTCTTAACATACAAGCAATTATAGCATAAAACCTCATGAAAATGCATCAATTCCCTCATGGTTGATTGAATTCAAGTACACATGAATTTCTACCCAAATGGCTTACTTGTAACTCAAGAAAGTGCATAAAACCAAATGAAAACAAAGAAAAAGACTAGTAAAACTAGGCTAAGATGCCATGGCATCACAACAACAAACTTAAATCTTGCTTGTCCCAAAGCAAGTACTGAATTATTAAGAAGAAAGAATGAAATGGAAGGGAATGTTCATGTTAGCAGAGTATTATTGGGAGCTCATGGGGCTTTTATGAAGATGTGCAACAACTCACTTCTTATTGACCTTTAGGCATGGAAAGTCTCTTTCAAGCATTAACTAACACATTGCTATGACCTCTCATTATTTACTTGTCCTTGGTAATTACTTTTCCTTATTTTCTTTTCTGTAAGCTTTAGTTCAGTGTCATGTGTCCAGCAAATTCTTTTTCTTATGCTTTATTTGTGCTTGACACATTATTCACTATAGACACTTGGCTTATATTTCTCTTAGAACATTGATGCCAAGCACCTCTTTGGGTCACTAAATGTCTTGTAACTAAGTTGCTTTTGATAGTGGACTTTCAGTTGATAATCCCGAGTTAGTTAACCCAAGTTACCAAGTGTTAAAGCACTCCATAGAACTTAGTCATCCAAGCAGATCCTAGTACAAAGACACCACATGCATGTGTTCTAAGGTTCAAGCTATTGGTGTCTAGCTTTATTTCTTTTTTCTTTTGTTCTTGCTGCTACTATTGGCTCTTTTTTTTAACCAAGGACTTTTATTCACTTGAGATTCATAGACAGTGAGCTAGTTTACACTTAGAAAGAAGACAATCTATTCTTTTTATTCACTATAAGTGAGCTACCACACAATCAAACATAAATACCACCACTTACTATTATTTTACTTCTAGCTAGCAATGAACCATCCTACTTCATGTTTCAAATATTTCTTTTATTGAATTGAAAAGACTTAGGGGACAAAGCATGCATTTAATTAAGTGAATGTAAACACACAAGGACACGCTTAGGCTAGCCTACTTATTTCAACTAGAATATTCAAGATGCACAACTACTAAACTAACAGTTACTGTTAAGATGGGCACATTCAAACTTCCAATTTAGAGTAATTCAATGCTGATGAAATTAAGTAACAATACAACCTCTTGGCAACTTTTTCTTCTTACTCTTAGCTAATGGTGTGTAGCTGATGAGCGGATAATTTATACGCTTTTTGGCATTGTTTTTAGGTAGTTTTTAGTAAGATTTAGCTACTTTTAGGGATGTTTTCATTAGTTTTTATGCTAAATTTACATTTCTGGACTACTATGAGTTTGTGTGTTTTTCTATGATTTCAGGTAATTTCTGGCTGAAATTGAGGGACCTGAGCAAAACTCTGATAAAAGGCTGACAAAGGACTGCTGATGTTGTTGGATTCTGACCTCCCTGCACTCGAAATGGATTTTTTGGAGCTAAAAAACTTCAAATGGCGCGCTCTCAACGACGTTGGAAAGTAGACATCCATAGCTTTCCAGCAATATATAATAGTCTATACTTTATTTGTGATTAGATGACGTAAACTGGCGCTCAACGCCAGTTCCATGCTGCATTCTGGAGTCAAACGCCAGAAACACGTCACGAACCAGAGTTGAACGCCAAAAACACGTTACAACTTGGCGTTCAACTCCAAGATAAGCCTCAGCTCGTGTAAAGATCAAGCTCAGCCCAAACACATACCAAGTAGGCCCCGGAAATGGATTTATGCATCAATTACTTACTTCTGTAAACCCTAGTAGCTAGTCTAGTATAAATAGGATAGTTTACTATTGTATTAGACATCTTTGGTCTCAGTTTTATTTTATTATTCATCTTAGGAGACTATTGATCACGTTTTGGGGGCTGGCCATTCGGCCATGCCTGAACCTTCATCACTTATGTATTTTCAACGGTGGAGTCTC
>NC_029778.3:23837766-23843325 GCF_000817695.3 Arachis duranensis | reverse complement strand
CATTCCTGTTCTAAGATATTCGTTGCACTTCAACTTGATGAATGTGATGATCCATGACACTCATCATCATTCTCACCTATGAACGTGCGTGACTGATAACCACTTCCGTTCAACCTTAGACCGGGCGCATATCTCTTGGATTCTTTGATCAGAATCTTCGTGGTATAAGCTAGAATTGATGGTGAAATTCATGAGAATCCGAAAAGTCTAAACCTTGTTTGTGATATTCCGAGTAGGATTATGGGATTGAATGACTGTGACAAGCTTCAAACTCGCGATTGTTGGGCGTGATGACAAACGCAAAAGAATCAAGGGATTCTATTCCAACATGATCGAGAACCGACAGATGATTAGCCGTGCTGTGACAGAGCATTTGAACCATTTTCACTGAGAGGATGGGATGTAGCCATTGACAACGGTGATGCCCTACATACAGCTTGCCATAGAAAGGAGTGACAAAGATTGGATAAAAGCAGTAGGAAAGCAGAGATTCAGAAGGAACACAGGATCTCCATACACCTATCTGAAATTCCCACCATTGGATTACATGAGTAACTTTATCTTTATTTTTTATTTAATTTATTATTATTATTCAAAAAACCAATAATCTCTTAAATTAGTTAAATCCGCCTGACTAGGATTTACAAGATGACCATAGCTTGCTTCATACCAACAATCTCTGTGGGATCGACCCTTACTCACGTAAGGTATTACTTGGACGACCCAGTACACTTGCTGGTTAGTTGTGTGGAGTTGTGACAAAGTATGATTTATGTTTAAGAGCACCAAGTCTTTGGAGCCATTGTTAATGATCATAATTTCATCCACCAAGTTTTTGCGCCGTTGCCGGGGATTGTTTGAGTATAGACAACTGACGGTTCGTCTTGTTGCTCAGATTAGGTAATTTTCTTTTTATTTTTCTTTTCAAAAAGTTTTCAAAAAATATTTTTCAAAATTTTTCCCTTTGTTTTCGAAAATTTTTCAAAATTTTTTAAGAATAAATTCTAGTGTTTCATGAAACATGTTTTAGCTTGGCTGGCTATTAAGCCATGTCTAACTCATAGGATTTTGATTGAGGACTATGAATTCATTACTTCCTTTTTCCAAAATATGTTTTCGAAAAATTTAGTAAGAAAATCCAAAAAAATTAATAAAATAATAAAAACAAAAAATATTTTGTGTTTCTTGTTTGAGTCTTGAGTCAAATTTTAAGTTAGGTGTCAATTGCATATTCATATTGTTCTTACATTTTTTCGAAAAATTCATGCATTCATGGTGTTCTTCATGATCTTCAAGTTGTTCTTGGTAAGTCTTCTTGTTTGATCTTGATGTTTTCTTATTTTGTATTTTTTGTTGTTTATCATATGCATTTTTCGTTTGTTAGAGTCCAAGCATTAAAGATTTCTAAGTTTGGTGTCTTGCATGTTTTCTTTGCATCAAAAATTTTTCAAAAATATGTTCTTAATGTTCATCATGATCTTCAAGGTGTTCTTGGTGTTCATCTTGACATTCATAGAGTTCTTGCATGCATCATGTATTTTGATTCATAATTTTTATGTTGTGAGTCATTTTTGTTGTTTTTCTCTCTCATAATTAAAAATTCAAAAAATATATATATATATATATTTTCCTTTTTTCTCTCAAAATTTTGAAAATTTGAGTTGACTTAGTCAAAAAATTTTAAAATTAGTTGTTTCTTGTAAGTCAAGTCAAATTTTTAAATTTTAAAAATTTATCTTTTCAAAACTTTTTCAAAAATCAAAGCTTTTTCATTTTTTATTAATTTTCGAAATTTATTTTTTTTAAATTAATTTTCAAAAATCTTTTTCTTAATTTTATCTTTATTTTCAAAAATTATGCTAACAATTAATATGATTGATTCAAAAATTTGAAGTTTGTAATTCATTGTTGGGAATTTCAGATAAGCGTATGGAGATGCTTTATCCCTTTTGAATCTCTGCTTTCCTACTGCCTTCATCCAATCCTTCATACTCCTTTCTATGGCAAGCTGTATGTAGGGGGATCACCGTTGTCAATGCTACCGTCCATCCTCTCAGTGAAAATGGTCCAGCTACGGGTTTAAAATTTTATCTTTTTCAAAATGTGATTTTAAAATATCTTTTCTAACTTCTTATCTTCTCATTTTTTCAAATTTGATTTTCAAATCTTTTTCAACTAACTATTTGACTTTTTGTTTGTTTCTTATCTTTTTTTTAAAACCACCTAACAACTTTTCTCTCTCTTATTTTCGAAAATACCTCCCTCTTTTTCAAAAATTCTTTTTAATTAATTAATTGTTTTAAATTTTAATTTTAATTCTATTTCACCTTTAATTTTCAAAAATCATTAACTGCTTTTCAAAATTAATTTTCGAATTCTCTCTCTCTCTCTCTCATCTTCCTCTACAAAATTAATTTTTGAATTCTCTCTCTCTCATCTTCTTCTATTTATTTATTTATTTACTAACACATCTCTTTACTTCTCTTCATCTCAAATCACTACCTCTATCCTTACCCTTCTGTTTGGATTCTCCTTTCTTTCTTCCCTTCTTCTTCTACTAATAATAAGGAACCTCTTTACTGTGACATAGAGGATCCCTCTTCTTTTTCTATTCTCTTCTCTTTCATATGAGAAGGAACAAGGAAAAAGGCATTCTTGTTGAAGCTAATCCAGAACCTGAAAGGACTCTGAAGAGGAAACTAAGAGAAGCTAAATTATAACAATCCAGAGACAACCTTGCTGAAATTTTTGAACAAGAAAAGGAGATGGCAGCCGAACCCAACAACAATAATGCAAGAAGGATGCTTGGTGATTATACTACACCTAATTCCAAGTTTGATGAAAGAAGCATCTCAATTCCTGCCATTGGAGCAAACAATTTTTAGCTGAAACCTCAACTAGTTGCTCTAATGCAACAAAACTACAAGTTTCATGGACTTTCATCAGAAGATCCCTATCAGTTTTTAACTGAGTTCTTGCAGATCTGTGAGACTGTAAAGACGAATGGAGTAGATCCTGAAGTCTACAGGCTCATGCTTTTCCCTTTTGCTGTAAAAGACAGAGCTAGAACATGGTTGGATTCATAACTTAAGGATAGCCTGGACTCTTGGGATAAGCTGGTCACGGCCTTCTTGGTTAAATTCTTTCCTCCTCAAAAGCTGAGCAAGCTTAGATTGGATGTTCAGACATTCAAACAAAAAGATGGTGAATCCCTCTATAAAGCTTGGGAAAGATACAAGCAGATGACCAAAAGGTGTCCTTCTGACATGCTTTCAGAAAAGATACAAACAGATGACCAAATGATGTCCTTCTGACATGATTTCAGAATGGACCATGATAGATATATTCTATTATGGTCTATCTGAGTTCTCTAAGATGTCATTGGACCATTCTGCAGGTGGATCCATTCACCTAAAGAAAACGCCTGCAGAAGCTCAAGAACTTATTGACATGGTTACAAATAACCAATTCATGTACACTTCTTAGAGGAATTCTGTGAATAATGGGACGCCTCAAAGGAAGGGAGTTCTTGAAATTGATGCTCTGAATGCCATATTGGCATTATTTTAGGTAGTTCTTAGTAGGATCTACCTACTTTTAGGGATGTTTTCATTAGTTTTTATGCTAAATTCACATTTCTAGACTTTACTATGAGTTTGTGTGTTTTTCTATGATTTCAGGTAATTTCTGGCTGAAATTGAGGGACCTGAGCAAAACTCTGATAAAAGGCTGACAAAGGACTGCTGATGCTGTTGGATTCTGACCTCCCTGCACTCGAAATGGATTTTCTGGAGCTACAGAACTTCAAATGGCGCGCTCTCAACAACTTTGGAAGTAGACATTCAGAGCTTTCCAGAAATATATAATAGTCTATACTTTATTCGTGATTAGATGACGTAAACTGGCGCTCAACGCTAGTTCCATGCTGCATTCTGGAGTCAAACGCCAGAAACAAGTCACGAACCAGAGTTGAACGCGAAAAACACATTACAACTTGGCGTTCAACTCCAAGATAAGCCTCAACTCATGTAAAGATCAAGCTCAGCCCAAACACATACCAAGTGGGCCCCGAAAGTGGATTTATACATCAATTACTTACTTTTGTAAACCCTAGTAGCTAGTCTAGTATAAATAGGATAGTTTACTATTGTATTAGAAATCTTTGGTCTCGGTTTTAATTTATTATTCATCTTAGGAGACTATTGATCACGTTTTGGGGGCTGGCCATTCGGCCATGCCTGAACCTTCATCACTTTTGTATTTTCAACGGTGGAGTTTTTACACACCATAGATTAAGGGTGTGGAGCTCTGCTGTACCTCAAGTTTTAATGCAATTACTACTATTTTCTATCTAATTCGATTCATTTCTGTTCTAAGATATTTGTTGCACTTCAACTTGATGAATGTGATGATCCGTGACACTCATCATCATTCTCACCTATGAACGCGCGTGACTGACAACCACTTCCGTTCTACCTTAGACTGGGCACATATTTCTTGGATTCCTTGATCAGAATCTTCGTGGTATAAGCTAGAATTGATGGCGGCATTCATGAGAATCCGGAAAGTCTAAACCTTGTCTGTGGTATTCTGAGTAGGATTCTGGGATTGAATGACTGTGACGAGCTTCAAACTCGCGATTGTTGGGCGTGATGACAAACGCAAAAGAATCAAGGGATTCTATTTCAACATGATCGAGAATCGACAGATGATTAGCTGTGCTGTGACAGAGCATTTGGACCATTTTCACTGAAAGGATGGGATGTAGCCATTGACAATGGTGATGTCCTACATACAGCTTGCCATAGAAAGGAGTGACAAAGATTGGATTATAGCAGTAGGAAAGCAGAGATTCAGAAGGAACACAGGATCTCTATACACCTATCTGAAATTCCCACCATTGGATTACATGAGTAACTTTATCTTTATTTTCTATTTAATTTATTATTATTATTCAAAAAACCAATAATCTCTTAAATTAGTTAAATCCGTCTGACTAGGATTTACAAGATGACCATAGCTTGCTTCATACCAACAATCTCTGTGGGATCGACCTTTACTCACGCAAGGTATTACTTGTACGACCCAGTACACTTGTTGGTTAGTTGTGTGGAGTTGTGACAAAGTATGATTCATGTTTAAGAGCACCAAGTCTTTGGAGCTGGTGGACGAAATTATGATCCATATTCTTTTATACTTGTATGAAATCATTATTGTGGCACCAGTTGAATTCACAACTCCGTTCAACTAACCAGCAAGTGTACTGGGTCGTCCAAGTGATAAACCTTACGCGAGTAAGGGTCGATCCCACAGAGATTGTTGGTATGAAGCAAGCTATGGTCACCTTGTAAATCTCAGTTAGGCAGATTAAATTGGTTTATGGGTTTTCGAAAATTAATAATAAAAAGAAAATAAAAAGGGATAGAAATACGTATGTAAATCAATAGTGAGAATTTCAGATAGGTGTATGGAGATGCTGTGCTCCTCTTGAAACTCTACTTCACTACTCACTCTTCCTTCAATCCTTCTTACTCCTTTCTATGGCAAGCTGTATGTAGG
>NC_029778.3:23834356-23837724 GCF_000817695.3 Arachis duranensis | reverse complement strand
TCGTCACAGTCATTCAATACCGGAATCCTACTTGGAATACCACAGACAAGGTTAGACTTTCCGGATCCTCATGAATGCCGCCATCTATCTAGCTTATACCACGAAGATTCTGTTGGGGAATCTAAGAGATATGCGCCCGGCCTAAGGTAGAACGGAAGTGGTTGTCAATCACGCGCGTTCATAAGTGAGAATGATGATGAGTGTCACGGATCATCACGTTCATCAAGTTAAGTATAACGTATATCTTGGAATAAGAA
Organism: Arachis duranensis; assembly: GCF_000817695.3. NCBI lineage: Eukaryota > Viridiplantae > Streptophyta > Magnoliopsida > Fabales > Fabaceae > Arachis > Arachis duranensis. The sequence goes on along the minus strand of NC_029778.3, from coordinate 23,837,467 downwards.
TAAAAGACAATTGAATAAAAAGTAATAGTGATTGTATTGAAACTTGAGGTACAGCAGAGCTCCACACCCTTAATCTATGGTGTGCAGAAACTCCACTGTTGAAAATATATAAGTAAAAGGTTCAGGCATGGCCGAATGGCCAGCCCCCTTGAGTGATCAAGAGACCAAATAATCCAAGGCTAAACAGTCAAGAGATTAAACTGTCAAAAGATGTCTAATACAATCGTAACTTATCCTATTTATACTAGACTAGCTCCTAGGGTTTACACGAGTAAGTAATTGATGCATAAATCCACTTCCGGGGCCCACTTGGTGTATGCTTGGGCTGAGCTTGATCTACCCACGAGCTGAGGCTTCTCTTGGAGTTGAACTCCAAGTTATGACGTGTTTTGGGCGTTCAACTCCGGAGCATGACGTTTTTCTAGCGTTTAACTCCAGACAACAGCATGTACTTGGCGTTCAACGCCAAGTTACGTCGTCAATTTCCGAATAAAGTATGGACTATTATATATTTCTGGAAAGCTCTGGATGTCTACTTTCCAACGCCGTTGAGAGCGCGCCATTTGGAGTTTTGTAACTCCAGAAAATCCATTTCGAGTGCAGGAAGGTCAGATTCTAACAGCATCAGCAGTCCTTTTGTCAGCCTTTTTCAGAGTTTTGCTCAAGTCCCTCAATTTCAGCCAGAATTTACCTGAAATCACAGAAAAACACACAAACTCATAGTAAAGTCCAGAAATATGAATTTAACATAAAAACTAATGAAAACATCCCTAAAAGTAGCTTAAACTTACTAAAAACTCTATAAAAAAAATGCCAAAAAGCGTATAAATTATCCGCTCATCACAACACCAAACTTAAATTGTTGCTTGTCCCCAAGCAACTGAAAATCAAATAGGATAAAAAGAAGAGAATATACTATAAATTTCAAAATATCAATGAATATTAATTTAATTAGATGAGCGGAACTTGTAGCTTTTTGCTTCTGAACAGCTTTGGCATCTCACTTTTTCCTTTGTAGTTTAGAGTGATTGGCGTCTCTGGGAGCTTAGAATTTGGGATAGTGTTATTGACTTTCCTTGTTAAGCATGTTGATTCTTGAACACAGCTACTTATGAGTCTTGGCTGTGGCCCTAAGCACTTTGTTTTCCAGTATTACCACCAAAGCCTTGGATCCTTTTTTTCCCTTGCCTTTTGGTTTTAAGGGCTATTGGCTTTTTCTGCTTGCTTTTTCTTTTTCTTTATTTTTTTTTGTCGCCAAATTATTTTTTTTTTCGTACAAGCTTTTGCTTTTCACTGCTTTTTCTTGCTTCAAGAATCAATTTCATGATTTTTCAGATCATCAATAACATTTCTCTTTGTTCATCATTCTTTCAAGAGCCAACGATTTTAACACTCATAAACAACAATATCAAAAGACATATGCACTGTTCAATCATTCATTCAGAAAACAAAAGTATTGTCACCACATCAATATAATTAAATTAAATTCAAGGATAAATTCGAAATTCATGTACTTCTTGTTCTTTTGAATTAAAACATTTTTCATTTAAGAAAGGTGAAGGACTAATGGATTTTATTCATAGTTTTAAGGCATGGTTACATACTAATGATCATGAAGTAAAGACACAAAACATAGATAAACACAATATTAAAAACCGAAAACATAAAGAAATAAAGAACAAGGAATGAATCCACCTTTAGTGGCGTCTTCTTCTTGAAGGACCAATGATGTCCTTAAGCTCTTCTATGTCCCTTCCTTGCCTTTGTTGCTCCTCCCTCATTGCTCTTTGGTCTTCTCTTATTTCTTGGAGAATGATGGAGTGCTCAGGATGTTCCACCCTTAATTGTTCCACATTGTGGCTCAAATCTTCTAAGGAGGTGTTGAGTTGCTCCCAATAGTTGTTGGGAGGAAAGTGCATCCCTTGAGGCATCTCAGGGATTTCTTGATGATGAGCTTCCTCATGCATCTCTTGAGAACCGTGCATGGTCTCTCTTGCTTGTTCCATCCTCTTCTTGGTGATGGGCTTATCCTCTTCAATGGAGGTGTCTCCTTCTGTGATAACTCCAGCTGAGTAACATAGATGGCAAATAAGGTGAGGGAAGGCTAGCCTTGCCATGGTGGAGGACTTGTCGGCTATTTTGTAGAGTTCATTGGAGATGACCTCATGAACTTCTACTTCCTCTCCAATCATGATGCTGTGAATCATGATGGCCCGATCCACAGTAACTTCAGATCGATTGCTTGTAGGAATGATGGAGCATTGAATGAACTCCAACCATCCTCTAGCCACAGGCTTGAGATCCAGTCTTCTTAGTTGAACTGGCTTGCCTTTGGAGTCTCTTTTCCATTGAGATCCTTCCACACATATGTCCATTAGGACTTGCTCCAACCTTTGATTAAAGTTGACCCTTCTAGTGTAGGGGCGTTCATCTCCTTGCATCATAGGCAAGTGAAACGCCAACCTAACATTTTCCGGACTAAAATCTAAGTATTTTCCCCGAACCATTGTGAGATAATTCTTTGGACTCGGGTTCATACTTTGATCATGATTCCTAGTGATCCATGCATTGGTATAGAACTCTTGAACCATTAAGATTCCGACTTGTTGCATGGGGTTGGTTAGGACTTCCCAACCTCTTCTTTGGATCTCATGTCGGATCTCCGGATACTCATTTTTCTTGAGCTTGAAAGGGACCTCAGGGATCACCATGTCGGATTTCCGGATACTCATTCTTTTTGAGCTTGAAAGGGACCTCGGGGATCACCTTCTTCTTTGCCACAACATCATAGAAGTGGTCTTGATGGCTTTTGGAGATGAATCTTTCCATCTCCCATGACTCGGAGGTGGAAGCTTTTGTCTTCCCTTTTCCTTTTCCGACCTTAGGTGCCATTGATGGTAGTGGAAAACAAAAAAAGATTGTGCTTTGACCATACACCAAACTTAAAATATTGCTCGTCCTCGAGCAATAGAAGAAAGAATAGAAGAAGAAGAAGAAGAAAATATGGTAGAGAGGGGGAGATGTAGGTTTGGCTAAGTGGGAGAAGATGGGTTTGTGTTGTGTGAAAATGAAGTAGAATGGAAGGGTATTTATAGGGAGAGGGGAGGGTGT
>NC_029778.3:23831224-23831816 GCF_000817695.3 Arachis duranensis | reverse complement strand
AGTCCTTTCAGGTTCTGGATCAATTTCAACAAGAGTGCCTTTTTCCCTGTTCCTGCTCATATGAAAGAGAAGAAAACAAGAAAAGGAAGAGGAATCCTCTATGTCACAGTATAGAGATTCCTTTATGTTAGTAGAAGGAGAAAGGGGGGAAAGAAGAATCCATATAAGAAGTTCGGATTCTTAGATGAAGAGAGGTGAAGAGAAGTGTTAGTAATTAATTAATTAAATAGAAGAAGAAGAGAGAGGGAAATTTCGAAAATAGTTTTGAAAAAGTGGTTAGTGATTTTCGAAAATTAAAGATAAGATGAGATTAAAATTAAAATTTAAAACAAAGAGAATTTTTGAAAAAGAGATGAGATATTTTCGAAAATTAGAGAGGGAAAGGTAGTTAGGTGGTTTTGAAAAAGATAAGAAACAAACAAAAAGTTAGTTAGTTGATTAAAAAAAATTGAAATCAAATTTTAAAAAGATAAGAAGAAAAGAAGTTAGATAAGATATTTTGAAATCAAATTTTTGAAAAAAGATAAAATTTTGAAAAAGATAAGATAAAAAGATAAGATTTTTAAGAAAAAGATATTTTGAAAAAGATTTA
>NC_029778.3:23830208-23831035 GCF_000817695.3 Arachis duranensis | reverse complement strand
TTTTCGAAAATTTGATATAAAGATAAGAAGAAGATTTTTGAAAATATTTTGAAAAAGATTTTTGAAATTTTCGAAAATAATAAAAAAATGAAAAGGATATGATTTTGAAAAAGATTTTAAAAAGATAAGATTTTTTTTTAAAATTGAAATTTTGACTTAACTTGTAAGAAACAACTAATTTTGAAAATTTTTGACCAAGTCAACCCAAAATTTCGAAAATTTGGAGGGAAATAAGGAAAAGATAATTTTTTGATTTTTTGAATTTTTAATTATGAAAGAGAAAAACAACAAAAATGCTCAATGCATGAAATTTTTAGATCAAAACAATGAATGTATGCAAGAATGCTATGAATGTCAAGATGAACACCAAGAACACTTTGAAGATCATGATGAACATCAAGAACATAATTTTGAAAAAATTTTTTATGCAAAGAAAATATGCAAGACACCAAACTTAGAAATCTTTAATGCATGGACTCTAACAAACAAAAAATGCATATGAAAAAAACAACCAACACAAAACAAGAAAACATCAAGATCAAACAAGAAGACTTATCAAGAACAACTTGAAGATCATGAAGAACACTATGAATGCATGGAATTTTCGAAAAATGCAAGAAAAATTTTTAAAGCATGCAATTGACACCAAACTTAAAACATGACATAAGAATCAAATAAGAAACACAAAATATTTTTGATTTTTATGATTTTCTAGTTTTTTTTTTGGATTTTTATTGATTTTTTTTGAAAATATTTTTGGAGAAAACGAAAAAGAAAAGAAAAATTTTGAAAAAGATTTTTGAAAAGAAAATTACCTAATCTGAGCA
>NC_029778.3:23810715-23829073 GCF_000817695.3 Arachis duranensis | reverse complement strand
TTTCTGGCGTTTAACTCCAGACAACAGCATGTATTTGGCGTTCAACGCCAAGTTACGTCGTCAATTTCCAAATAAAGTATGGACTATTATATATTGCTGGAAAGCTGTGGATGTCTACTTTCCAACGCCGTTGAGAGCGCACCATTTGGAGTTTAGTAGCTCCAGAAAATCCATTTCGAGTGCAGGGAGGTCAGATTCCAACAGCATCAGCAGTCCTTTTGTCAGCCTTTTTCAGAGTTTTGCTCAAGTCCCTCAATTTCAGCCAGAATTTACCTGAAATCACAGAAAAACACACAAACTCATAGTAAAGTCCAGAAATGTGAATTTAACATAAAAACTAATGAAAACATCCCTAAAAGTAGCTTGAACTTACTAAAAACTACCTAAAAACAATGCCAAAAAGCGTATAAATTATCCGCTCATCAGGAGCCATTGTTGATAATCACAATTTCGTCCACCAGTAGCCCTCCCAAGAAAGTGATTGAATCCCTACAGAGTTAATGGAAGTTGCTTTTTTTTCTCAAGCCCTTAGGTAACTAGTTAATGTGTAAGACCTTCTTGTAGGCTTTTGAACTTACTTTGGTGAGTGTACACCAAACTTAGTCCCTTGCCACTGCCTCTGATGCATCAAGTTTTTGGCACCATTACCGAGGATTGAAATAGATTGACAATGATTAAGTGAAGTGGTGATCTAGATTAAGCATTTTTTCTTTATTTTTGACTAACACACTAACTGTTTGAATATTTGCTTAAACTAACTCAAACCTCACTCTAGCAATGGAGTGAAGGGCTACTGGCTTTCTAGTTTTGTGTGTTTCTTATGCTTGGTTTGTATGTCAGGTACAAGGAGAGCTATCCCTACTTTCTCTGAAGCTGACGAAAGAACTCTTCGAAGGTTAAGAAGAGAAGAAAGAGGGAAAGGCATTGTTGGAGAAGAGGATTCAGAAGAAGAATTCCAAGATATGGAGGAACGCTCAACAAATCCAACAACAGGACGAGTGGACAACATAATGGTCAACCACAGAGGAGAGTACTGGCATCTTATACATTTGCAAACTCTAAACATTGTGGGAGTAGCATTCTTACCCATAATGTCAATGCAAATAACTTTGAATTGAAACCACAACTCATCACATTGGTCCAAAACAACTGTTCCTTTGGAGGAGGGCCACTTGAAGATCCAAACCAACACTTATCCACCTTCCTGAGGATTTGTGATACTATCAAAAGTAATGGTGGTCACCCTGACATATACAAGCTGCTGTTATTCCCATTCTCCCCAGAGACAAAGCCACTCAATGGCTAGAGACATTTCCAAAGGAGAGCATCAACACTTGGGATGATTTGGTGAGCAAATTTCTTGCCAAATTTTACCCACCTCAGAGGATTATCAGATTGAAGACTGCAGTGCAAACATTCACACAATTGGACGCTGAAAATCTATATGAGGCATGGGAAAGATATAAGGGTTTGCTTAGGAAATACCCACCAGAAATGTTCACTAAGTGGGACAAGCTGTAGAACTTTTATGAAGGACTCACTCTAAAGGCTCAAGAGGCACTTGATCACTTAGCTGGAGGATCATTGCAATTGATGAAAACTGCAGAGGAGGCTCAAAACCTCATTGACATGGTGGCAAACAACCAATATTTCTTTGCTCACCAAAGGCAACGCCAACCATCACAGAGGAAAGGAGTGCTAGAATTGGAAGGAGTAGACACAATCCTAGCCCAACACAAAGTGATGCAGCAGCAGATTTTCAGCAACAATTTGAGCAAATGACCAAGAAAATTGACAGCCTACAAGTTGCATCAGTGAATGTCACAAGCCAACCATCAACTCCTTGAGGGCAGAATGAAGAGAATCAAGAAGACCAACAGCAAGAGTAAATCCAATATGTGCACAACCAAGGCTCCGGACAGAATGAAGTGTATGGTGACACTTATAACCCATCCTGGAAGAATCACCCAAACCTTAGGTGGGGAGATAACCACAATCAGAACCAGCAACCATGGCAAAGGAATTCAAATCAAAACACTCCAAGAAATAACCAAAACCACAACCAGCAACAGACTAACCAAAACTCATATAGAAAACCCCAAAACAATTACGCTACCTCCAACCATTATCCACCCAATAACCAAACCACCAACCAAAACACTTACCATCAACCATCAACATCCCATTTGTGAAGATCACCAATTTGGAGATGCTAATGGAGAAAATGATGAAGCACCAAGAGATGACAACCAAGAACCAAGAAGCTTCCATGAAGAATATGGAGAGGCAGATTGGCTAGCTCTCCAAGCAAATTGCTATTGAGAGACCATCAAGCTCACTCCAAGCGACACCATTCTTAATCCTAAAGAGGAGTACAAGGCTATACAATTAAGGAGTGGAAAGATATTGGTGGACAACAAGGAAGCAACCAAGAAGCCTATAGATAGCAACAAAGAACCAACAGAAAAAGAGGAAGCTAGCAGCAAGGACATGACAAGCAAAGATATCTCAGAAAAGCTCAAAGAAAAAGATAACCAACCACAAAATTTGAAGAAAGGGAAGCAGATCATGGAAAAGCCAGCTCCCAGATAGCAGCAAGTGGAGAAGAGCATTACACCTCCACTGCCATATCCCCAAAGATTCCACAAAGAAGCAAAGGATCAACACTTTCATAAGTTCCTTGAGACTTTCAAGAAGCTAGAGATAAACATTGCCTTGGCTGAGGTATTGGAGCAAATGCCTCTGTATGCCAAGTTATTAAAGGAGCTTATCAACAAGAAGAGAAGTTGGCTGGAGAAGGAAACCATGCTACTCACTGAAGAATGTATCGATGTGCTTCAAAAAGGAATCCCACCAAAGCTTAAAGATCCAGGGAGCTTTGTAGTTTCATGCACCATAGGCAAGATGACATTAGATAAAGCTCTTTGTGATCATGGAGCTAGCATCAACTTAATGCCCCTATCCATGATGAGGAAGCTTGCTATAGAAGAACTCAAACCCACCAGGATGTCACTAGTCATGGCTGATAGATCAATCAAGACACCTAATGGAATTGTGGAAAATCTGTTAGTGAAGGTTGGAGAGTTTATCTTCCCAGCGGACTTTGTAATCTTGGACACTGAAGAGGAAGGAAATAATTCAATCATATTGGGAAGACCATTTCTAGCAACTGCAAGAGCTATTATCGATGTGGAAAAGGGAGAGATGATCTTCAGAGTACACATTGAGCAAATGGTCATAAATGTTTTCAAGTCAATGCAACACCCTCCTGAGCAAGAGGATTACTTGAGAGTGGACATGATAGAGAGCCTGGTAGAAGAAATGTTAGATACTAATAATCATGAGCACTTAGAGTGAGGTCGATCCAAAAACTTGATGGTATTTTTGTGGAAAAAATGAATTTCCAAACACACAAATCTAACCGGCAAGTATACCGGGTCGCATCAAGTAGTAATAACTCACTTAAAGTAAGGTCGATCCCACAGGAATTGATGGATCAAGCAACTTTAATGGGTGGTTAGTTTAGTCAAGCTAACATTGAGTGAATTGTGTGAAGTGTAACCAATAGAAAGGAAATTGCAAGGAATTTAAAATTGCATAAAGTAAATGACAAAAACGTAAAGAGCAAGGAATGTAAATTGGCAAAATCTTAAATGACAAAAAAGGTAAATTTCATGAAATGTAAAGGGGGGCTGGGTGCTGGAAAGTTAAATGGAAGCAGTAAATTAGAACTCAAACCAATTGCAGAAAATTAAACTTGCAGGAAAGTAAATTTGAATATCAACAATTTCAAACACAAGATTGCAGAAAGTAAACTTGCAGGAAAGAAAAGTGTAGCAGAGAATTGTAGAAACTGAGATTGCATAAACTGAATTCAATATTGGAAAATGACAATTACAGAGAAATTAAAAGTGTTTCAAAGAGGACTTTCTTCAAAAACTTGATGGGTGTTTTTTGTGGAAAAACGAATTTCCAAACACATAGATCTAACCGGCAAGTATACCGGATCGCATCAAGTAGTAATAACTCACTTAGAGTGAGGTCGATCCCATAGGGATTGATGGATCAAGCAACTTTAATGGGTGATTAGTTTAGTCAAGCTAACATTGAGTGAATTGTGTGAAGTGTAACCAACAGAAAGGAAATTGCAAGGAATTTAAATTGTAGACAGTAAATTGACTTGAAAGTAAAGAACAAAATGTAAATTAGCTGAAGCTTAAAGAGCAAGAAAATTAAATTGCAGTAAGATGTAAAGGGGGCCGGGTGCTAGAAAGTAAAGAAGGCAGTAGATCAAAGCTTAGAGCAATTGTAGGAAATTTAAACTTGCAGGAAGAGTAAATCAGATCATGAACAAAAATGTAAAATGCAGAACAATTGTAGAAGAGTTAAATTGTAAGAAATGCAAAATGGAAGCAATGACAACAGAAAGCAATGGGAACCAAAGATCAAAATCAAGCTCAATGTAAATTGAATTGTAAACTTGCAGCAAAAGGAAATTGCAGAAGAGAAGATTCAGAAACTCAAACTTCATAAACCAAATTGACAATTGCAAAAAAAAAGTAAAAGTGTTTCAAAGAGAATTCTTTATTCTACCCTACTCCTAATGCTCTAACAGAGCTAGCCTTTCTAATGCTCTCTATTAGAGCCAACCTTCCTAGCAAAATGAAACTAATGCCTTTATATAGGCTTTTACAAAATGAAAATAAAAAATGAAAATAATATTTACAAAATGAAATTCCTAATCTAGCTTCTCTGTGTGCCTTTGAGTCATGTGGGCTTTGCTTGCTTTGGAGTGGAATTGGGTTGAAGATAGCCTCTGTTGATTGCTCTTGGTGTTGAGAAGAAATCCATTTGCAACTTAGACCTTGGGGTATTTACGTTTAAGTCAACGTTTGAGGCAAATGTGGACTCAAACGTCTTCGCAAGGAAGTTCTGCAGACTAGCCAGCCATCTGTCATTGGCGTTTGACCTCACGTTTGAGGTCAAATGTGAACTCAGCCGTGGGCTTCTCCAAGGCATTCATTAGCCAACGTTTGACCTCACGTTTGAGGCAAACGTTGGCGCAAACGTGAGCTCCTCCTAGGGTGTGGTTATTATCCAAAGTTTGACCTCACGTTTGAAGCAAACGTTGGCGCAAATGTGAGCTCTCCTAGGGTGGCTGTGCTGTCATCCACGTTTGAGTTCACGTTTGAGGCAAATGTGAATGCAAATGTTGGGAACATTGCCAGATTCGAAAGCTCAAACGTGCTGTCCACCCCATACTATTATATATTTTTGGAAAGCCCTGAATGTCTACTTTTCAATGTCATTAGAAGCGCATCATTTGGAGCTCCATAGCTCGAGTTATACTCCATTGAAGGTGCAGAGATCAGCTGGCCTTACTACAGGTTAACACCATGTTCATCTATGCACTTTCGGGGCAGTTTTGTCCCTCAGATTTAGTGTCCATCATGTAGTGCCATATATTCTTGGAAAGCTCTCGATCCCTACTTTCCATTGCTTTTTGAATCACCTCATTGGGAGCTATGTAGCTCAAGTTATTTATGTTGGAAGTATACCCCTTCAGGCTGTGGGGAGTAACATTTCCAGCAACTTTGGAGCTCCAACTTTGCTTCCCTTTGCTTCCTTTCATGGCCTTCTTGTTGCCTCTTTACCTTTTCTCTCCTTAGCTTCCTTTCCACCTATCATCAACCAAACAAAAATGTATCAAAGCTTTTCTATAGTCACAAGAATTTGCCTTATTCTTAGCACGCACACAAGTAATTATGGCATAAATCTCATGAAAATGCATAAAATTATCAATGTTTGATTGAATCAAGACAAGCAATAGAGTGAAGGGCTATCCCTACTTTCTCTGAAGTTGACGAAAGAACTCTTCGAAGGTTAAGAAGAGAAGAAATAGGGAAATGCATTGTTGGAGAAGAGGATTCAGAAGAAGAATTCCAAGATATGGAGGAACGCTCAACAAATCCAACAACAGGAGGAGTGGACAACAACAATGGTCAACCACAGAGGAGAGTATTGGCCTCTTTTACATTTGCAAACTCTAGACATTGTGAGAGTAGCATTCTTACCCCTAATGTCAATGCAAATAACTTTGAATTGAAGCCACAACTCATCACATTGGTCTAAAACAACTGTTCCTTTGGAGGAGGGCCACTTGAAGATCCAAACCAATACTTATCCACCTTCCTGAGGATTTGTGATACTGTCAAAAGCAATGGTGTGCACCCTGACATATACAAGCTGCTGTTATTCCCATTCTCCCTCAGAGACAAAGCCATTCAATGGCTAGAGACATTTCCAAAGGAGAGCATCAACACTTGGGATGATTTGGTGAGCAAATTTCTTGCCAAATTTTACCCACCTCAGAGGATTATCCGATTGAAGACTGAAGTGCAAACATTCACACAATTAGACGCTGAAAATCTATATGAGGCATGGGAAAGATATAAGGGTTTGCTTAGGAAATGCCCACCAGAAATGTTCACTGAGTGGGACAAGCTGCAGAATTTTTATGAAGGACTCACTCTAAAGGCTCAAGAGGCACTTGATCACTCAGCTGGAGGATCATTGTAATTGATGAAAACTGCAGAGGAGGCTCAAAACCTCATTGACATGGTGGCAAACAACCAATATTTCTTTGCTCACCAAAGGCAACGCCAGCCATCACAGAGGAAAGGAGTGCTAGAATTGGAAGGAGTAGACACAATCCTAGCCCAACACAAAGTGATGCAGCAGCAGATTCAGCAATAATTTGAGCAAATGGCCAAGAGAATTGACAGCCTACAAATTGAATCAGTGAATGTCACAAGCCAACCATCAACTCCTTGGGGGCAGAATAAAGAGAATCAAGAAGACCAACAGCAAGAGCAAATCCAATATGTGCACAACCAAGGCTCCAGACAGAATGAAGTGTATGGTGACACTTATAACCCATCCTGGAAGAATCACCCAAACCTTAGGTAGGGAGATAATCACAATCAGAACCAGCAACCATGGCAAAGGAATTCAAATCAAAACACTCTAAGAAACAACCAAAACCACAACCAGCAGCAGACTAACCAAAACTCCTATAGAAAACCCCAAAACAATTACCCTACCTCCAACCATTATCCACCCAATAACCAAACCACCAACCAAAACACTTACCATCAACCATCAACATCCCATAACCAACCAATCTCATAAGACTCTCAGAGGATCACCAATTTGGAGATGCTAATGGAGAAAATGATGAAGCACCAAGAGATGACAACCAAGAACCAAGAAGTTTCCATGAAGAATATGGAGAGGCAGATTAGCCAGCTCTCCAAGAAAATTGCTATTGAGAGACCATCAAGCTCACTACCAAGTGACACTGATGGAGTGCAGAAGCTGGTGAATTAAAAATTTATTAAAATGGTTACGTTGCGAGTATAGTTCTTAACTCACCGAAAATCTGCCTATCAATTTAGAAATATGTCACAGAAAGTTTAAATTAAAATTACTGGGAGTTTTAAGTCCCAGGTCGTCTCCCAACGAGTTGCAGAAAATTATAATTAATGGTTAGAATAATATAAATAAAAGCCTTGACTGGGAATTGATTGGTTAGAATCTCTATCATTGACGGAATGATTTTTAAGATTAATTTATAATTAATGGTTACTCTGTTTGGTTATCCCTTACTAGGTAAGGGAAAGTCAAACAAGTTGGAATGCCAGATCTGTTCACGAGTTACAACCCACTTAGTTCAAAGGGATTGGTGTTGGTGACAGGATAGCAATCCAACAATTAACCCAACTACAAATTTTTCCTTCAATCCTTCCAATTCAAGAGTTCCTTTTAATCAATTCCCCATCAAGTAATGAAACTACTCACGCATTGTAAATAAAGAATCCGTGGCACATGAAAGGGAATTAAAAGAAGACATGATTATTGGAATTGAAATTAAATTAAAAAGAAATAGTCCTTGCATTAATTAATCATAAAAGTATCTGAATGACATAATTGAACATAACAAAGAACATGGAAGAATAAAACCAAGTTAAGAGAACAAACTAGAGTGACGAAGTCTTGATGAGGAAATAACTCTTCTCAATGTTCCAATGCTAAGACCAATTGAAAGTTAAAATTCTAAAAGCTATCTAGAGAAAACCTAAGAGAGTGAAAAACTAAAAACTAAACTACTGAATGAATGTCTCTCCTATTTCTGCATATTCTCCGACTCTAGTCTGCTGTTCCGGGCCGAAAACTGGGCCGAAATAGGGTCCAAAATCGGTGGTTTCGGATTCTGAAGATTATGCAGATCGCGCATGTCACGCGATCGCATCGTCCATGCGGACGCGTTGCTTGCGCTTTTCCTCTCACACGTTCACGTCATCCAAGCTACCGCGTTGCTTGTGCTTTCCAATCCGCGCGGCCGCGCAAGCCATGCGCCCGCGTCACTGCGATTTGCGCTCCTTCACGCGGTCGCGTGAGCCATGCGACCGCGTCACTTTCGCTGGTTATCTCCTCAAATTCTTGTGTTCCTTCCATTTTTGCTAGCTTCCTCTCCAATCTCTGTCTCGTTCATGCCCTATAAAGCCTGAAATACTCGACACACAGATTACGGCATCGAATGGAATCAAGGAGAATTAAAATTAAATAATTAAAGTCTCTAGGAAGCAATTTTCAAACATGTAATAAATTCAGGAAGGAAATCTAAATGCATGCTAAATTGATGAATAAGTGGGTAAGGATCATGACAAAACCACACAATTAAACACAATATAAACTATAAAATAGTGGTTTATCAACCTCCCCACACTTAAACATTAGCATGTCCTCATGCTAAATTGAAGGAGACAAGGAAATAAGTATGAACATGCAGAAACTCATGAAATGCAATGCAATCCTACATATATAAATAAATGCAACTATATGATTATTGTCCACTTGATCAAAAGTAAATAAGACCTTCAAAACAATTACAAATCAAATTCCACTAATTCTATCATCATATAATAAAACAGATAAAGGTGCAAGAAGATAGCTTATGAAGGCCAGAAACATGAAAATTCAAGTATTGAACCCTCACTGATAATGTATGTACGCTCTAATATCTAGTCTATAGGGTAATCACTCTATTCTTCTCTAGTCATGCTTTCTAACTTTTGTTTTTCTCCTAACCAATCAACAACAGTTAATATACCAATGCAAACATCATGAGGTCTTTTCAGGGTTGTAATGGGGCCAAGGTGCAGGTAAGGGTATATATATATGGCTAAGTGAGCTTTATAAATTGAATCTTTAATTAACCTAAGCTCTCACCTAATATACATATATTCTATATACTTTTAAATTCATGCCTAGCTACCCATAATTCCCTTTTTCAACCCATACTCATGTTTCAACCTTGTATTTTAATTCTATCATATGTGCATTGATGTTTGAATTCTGAATTTAACATTGGGGTAATTTTGTCCCCTTATTTATTTGTTTATCATTTTTTTTAAAAAAGAAATAAATAAAGCTTATCAATGCACATAGATTTTTGATTCTTATAGTTTCACATGAATGGGTATCCAAAATTTCTTTAAATTTTCATGACACATTCCCTTAACAACTTTTGTTCCCACAATTTCCCATACTTAACTAGCACGCACAATTCTATCTTAAGCTAACCAATGATTCAATTTGGGATATGCAATTGTTTTTCAGCTTAAGGTTAGTAATGTGGTGAAATATAGAACAAATAGGGTTTTAAAGGCTCAAAGTGGTTAACAAGGGTAATTGAAAAGGGTAGGCTTGATTTGGATAAGTGAGTTTAAATAAATAATGGCCTCAATCATGTGCAAGCATGTAAATATAATAAATATTGGACATATAAGATAAAACAAAATATATAGATTACAATCATAGAGAAGTAAACACACAAGAATAAAATAATTATGGTTAAATAATGTAACCATACATAAGGGCTCAAATCTTTCACAGGTTGTGTGTTCTCTAGCTCAAACATCATGTTCCAAATACAACTCAAGCAGATTTATCATAAAAAATTTGAAAAATTAGTGAAATTTTGTTCCAAATATAGATTTTTAAAAGAACTTATTGTCTTTTCAATCAAGTAGAACATGCATGCAACTATCCTAACCTATGCAATTTATTCTATTCTATAAAAGAAAGAAAAATCTAACTAAAATATCCTAATTATTGGTGTCAGAGAAGAGAATTTACCTCCGGAAGTCAGGTACTGACTGACCTCCCCACACTTAAGGCTTTGCACCATCCTCGGTGCCATCTGTCAGGAACAGGGGTGGGCTGGTGGCAGTATCTCCACAGTCGGGACCATCATGGCTCCCAATGCTGGTAAAAGAAGTGGAGTCCGTGGTGTCTGAGTCACTGAAGCGTCCCTTGAGTAGCTCATTGAGGTGTTTGAATCTGTGCTCATTACAGCGCTCTCTCATCTTTGCTTTCTGTTCATGCCGATCCAACTTTTCAAGTATCTGCTGGAGCAATTTCTCAGTGGTAGATGCTTGTGGTGTTAAAGAAGGAATATCTTAAACCGGCTTAGTAGGCTGGCTTGTAGTGGCTGCTGAAAATCTGAGGTATTTCCCGTTAGGGACATATTGATCATCCCGTGGAAGCATGGCTTTGGTGTCCCCAGCTCTGCAGGAGACTCCGGCTGTTGAGACAAGATTTGAGACCAAGGCGGGGAAAGGTAAGTTGCCCGCGATTTGGACATGCTCCATAGCATTCCGGATGTGTCTTGAGAGATTCAAAGGTTGGTCTGTAAGGATACACCATAGTAGAACAGCCATGTCCGCAGTGAAGGAGGACTCATGAGTGCTCGGAAAGACGTAATGGGACATGATTTGTGCCCATACGCGAGCCTCCAAGGTAAGTGCGGAAGCCAAGATTCCCTTAGGGCGGTTGCGGTGGTATCCATAAATCCAACGGCTGCCAGGTAAAGCAATGACTCTGAGAAGTAGAACTCAACTACCCAAGAAAGATTAACCTGCCTTGGCTGTCTCCGTAGAAAACCCCATTGTCTTCGCTCAATTTGCGGCTCAAAAAAGGTGGCAATATTGGACGGGAGGATAAGAAGGTATTCATTGTTATAGTTCCTTTTTGCTAGGATAGGGAACATCTGCTCACAGTAGCGATTGGGAAATCGCGCAGTGTCCTTTGTTGGAAAGGCTTTCTCCTTGTCGTCAACCTTTATTATCCTCTTAACTCTTTTTGTTGAGGGCTTGACTGCGGTGGAAGAAGGCTCTACCACTAATGCTCTTTTAGTTCCTCTTCTTGCTGGTGGTTTGGAAGTAGCTTTCTCTTTTCCGTTCTTGGTGGCCATCCTAAAAGAAGGAAAAAGAAAGGAAATTAAATTCAAAGAGATAGAGCAAGGAAGAAGGTATTGTAAGTGATAGTCAATGCAAAATAAAGATAAATGGCATTAACACATGGTCCGGATTACATGTGAAAAGCACATTAATGGAAATATAGCAAGTGCATGTAGGACAATGGAATGCAAGAGGTTTATTGACATGCAGGCAAAGGCATGAGTAGCATATATCAAACATACAATGTCCAGGTTAGATTACCATTTGTAACAAACTATCACGTTTGTATTGACAATTAAATTTAATTAATAAAATAACAAGGGAAAGTTGTGAAAAGCAAGCAATGAATAGTGTAGCAACATAGAGAAGTGTATAATGCCACATGAGCTTTTTCACAAACATATAGCATGCATGGTGAATAGGGTATAGAAAATATGAAGAGAAACATGCAAGCAATCCCTTAAATAGGAGAAAAATAATTGTCAAACAATTTGCAATAATCCACAAGCATATAATGATAGATAATGACTCAAAAGGTTTCTAACACCATGTAAAAAGAAAAGAAGAAGAGGAAAGAAAAAGAATGATTTGAAAAGAAAAAGAAAAGAAAAAGAGAATAATAATATATATACATAATATAATAAGGATGATGGAAAAGAGAAGAAGGTAAAACCTTGTTAATGGAGGGGAGAGAGAGAGAGAGTGAAAGGTGAGGTAGAAGAGGGAAGGGAGAAAGAAGAAAGAAGGGGGAAAAGAAAAAGTAGGGTTTAGAGGAGAGAAAGATAAGATAATTTGGCTATTGGGTTGAGCTGTGCAGCGCATGCGACGCGGCCGCGGAAGGCACGCGTTCGCGTGGGTGCGCGTCAGGTAAGACGACGCGATCGCGTCAGTCGCGCGGTTGCGTGATCCGTGTTACGCTGCTGGCGCGAGTGCAGCCTCGCTCCAGCACAACTCTCTGTTCAATTCATTTTAATTGCCAAAATTGGGTGACGCGATCGCGTGGGTCACGCGATCACGTGAGTGTGCGTCAGAAAATAATTGACACGGCCGCGTCGGCAACGCAGTCGCGTGACAAGGATTGTGCTTCCAGCACCAATCCAGCACCACTCTCGCACAATATGGCATTGTGCACCCATTTACGTCGAAAATGCAGAGCACGCGGCCGCGTGGAGCACGCGGTCGCGTGGGAGGCCATGATTTCCATGCGACGCGGTCGCGTGGGATAATTTGTGCCTTTGGCATGACTCCAGCGCTGCTCCTGCGTAACTTTTTGTTCATTTTTATTTTGCTTTACTCCCCCTGCCACGCGGACGCATCGCTGGTGCGATCGCGTCGCGCGGCGAAAATTATTATTATATATCTTTTTTTTAAAGGAAAGATAAAGACTTGTAATTGAAAGAACACGAAGGCACTAATAAAGAGAAGAGTTATTTAAAGAAGAAAAACTAAAAGTGAAGAAAAGAACGATCGTATCGCGGTGGGTTGTCTCCCACCAAGCACTTTGCTTTAACGTTCGTAAGTTGGACGCTCCACTAGCTCAATCTGTTGTTATGTGGGGATCTCCCAGGTGGAAGCTCTCAAGCTCCTTGCTTTCTGCACCTTCTCACCATGGTACAGCTTCAGGCGGTGTCCATTAACCTTAATAAGTTCAGAGTTTGAAGGATGGCTTAGGTGATAAACTCCGTACGGTTCAGCCTTCTCTACTCTGTATGGACCTTCCATTTTGATCTCAGCTTACCGGGCATGAGCCTCAGTCGAGATTTGTAAAGGAGAACAAAATCTCCAAGTTGGAACTCTCTCTTCTTGATGTTTTGATCATGCATAGCTTTCATCTTTTCCTTATATATTCTAGAGTTTTCTTAAGCTTCTAGGCGAAGGTTCTCCAGTTCCTGCAGTTGTAACTTCCTTTCAGCTCCGGCCTTCTCAATTTCCATGTTGCACTCTTTAACTGCCCAGAAGGCTCTGTGTTCGATTTCAACTGGAAGATGACAAGCTTTTCCATAAACTAAGCGGAAGGGACTCATCCCAATGGGTGTCTTGTATGCTGTTCTATATGCCCACAGTGCATCTTGTAGTCTGGTGCTCCAGTCTTTTCTGTGAGGCTTTATTATCTTTTGCAAGATACGTTTAATTTCTCTGTTTGACACCTCGGCTTGCCCATTAGTTTGGGGATGGTAAGCTGTTGTAACTTTATGGATTATCCCATGCTTCTTCATCAATCTTGTTAGTCTCCTGTTACAAAAATGGGTGCCTTGATCTCTCACGATCGCTCGTGGTGATCCAAAGCGGCATATAATATGGTTTCTCACAAAGGAAACAACAGTGTTAGCATCATTAGTGCGGGTAGGAATTGCTTCTACCCATTTGGAAACATAATCTACAGCTAACAATATATAAAAATATCCACTAGAATTTGGAAATGGACCCATGAAGTCAATGCCCCAAACATCAAAAATTTCACAGAAAAGCATATATTGTTGAGGTATCTCATCCCTCTTGGATATGTTACCAAATTTCTGGCATGGGTGACAAGATTTACAAAACTCAACATCATCTCTAAAAAGAGTAGGCCACCAGAATCCACAATCTAAGATCTTTCTAGCTGTTCGTTGAGGGCCAAAATGTCCTCCACTCTCAGATGAGTGACAGGCCTATAAAATGGACTGGAATTCTGATTGAGGTACACAACGTCTAATTATCTGGTCAGCGCCACATCTCCATAAATATGGGTCATCCCATATATAATATTTAGACTCGCTTTTCAGCTTGTCTCTTTGATGTTTAGAAAAATGTGGAGGAAATGTGCGGCTAACTAAATAATTAGCAACAGGTGCATACCAAGGGACTACCTCAGATACTGCTTGTAGGTTGTCAAAAAGAAAATTATCATCTATAGGAGTAGAATCATCCTTAATATGTTCAAGGCGACTCAAGTGGTCTGCTACTAAATTTTGATTACCACTCCTATCCTTGATTTCTAAATCAAATTCTTGTAACAGCAGTATCCAACGTATAAGTCTTGGTTTGGATTCCTTTTTAGCCAATAGATACTTTAGAGCTGCATGGTCAGAATACACTACTACTTTGAAAAAAAAATAGCAAGTAGCTCTTTCTCAGTAGTAGTATAATTGGACTGGGCAGTGTCTAAAGTCTTAGACGCATAGGCAATAACAAAAGGATTCTTACCTTCACGCTGAGCCAGTGCTGCTCCTACTGCATGGTTGGAAGCATCGCACATGATTTCAAATGGCTGGCTCCAGTCGGGTCCTCTCACAATTGGAGCTTGAGTTAGAGCAGTCTTTAACTTATCAAATGCTTGTTTGCAATCCTCACTGAACTCGAACTCAATATCCTTTTGTAGTAATCTGGATAAGGGAAGTGCTACCTTACTAAAGCCCTTAATAAATCTCCTGTAGAAACCTGCATTGCCAAGGAACGAACGGACTTCCCTCATAGAAGAGGGGTAAGGTAAACTATAAATAACATTCACCTTTGCTGGGTCTACAGAAATGCCATTATTAGATACCACATGTCCCAATACAATCCCTTGCTTTACCAAAAGTGGCATTTTTCGAAATTCAATCCCAAAAGGACATGTAAAAGTAGTCTTTTCCTGATCTTCAGGAGCTATATGAATCTGGAAATAACCTGTGTAACCATCTAAAAAGCAATAATGTGATTTACCTGACAGGCGATCCAGCATTTGATCAATGAATGGAAGTGGGTAGTGATCCTTACGGATAGCTTGGTTGAGACGCCTGTAATCAATGCAGACTCTCCAAGCATTCTGAACTCTAGTTGCTATGAGCTCTCCATGTTCATTTTTCACTGTAGTGACTCCAGATTTCTTGGGCACCACTTGTACTGGCTTACCCATTCACTGTCTGAAATGGGATATATGATACCTGCCTCCAATAGTCTGGTCACTTCCTTTTTGACAACTTCCAAGATGGTGGGATTCAATCTTCTTTGCGGTTGACGGACAGGTCTTGCTCCCTCTTCTAAAAATATTCTGTGCTCGCATACTTGAGGGTTGATTCCTACTATGTCTGCCAAACTCCACCCAATTGCCTTCTTATGCTTCCTCAGTACATCAAGTAACTGCTCTTCTTGTTGAGAAGTCAGTTCTCTTGCAATAATAACCGGAAGCTTCTGCTCATCCTCAAGGTAAGCATATTTGAGATGTGGAGGGAGAGGTTTCAATTCTAACTTTTGATCATGGGCAGGCTCTGGATTATCTGGGGCTTGTGAAAATGGCGAAGTGTTCTCATTGTCAGTTAAGAGGGTCCCCACATTTGGACCTTGTCCAGTGTGCCTCTCTTCAAACTCTTCTTTTTGAACTTCAGCCACACTTTCGTCTATGACATCACACTGGAAGATAGAACGATCTTCTGGGGGGTTGTTAATGACTCCATTCAGATTGAAGATTACTATGCGGCCATCTATTTCAAAGGAGTATGTCCCTGAAAAAGCATCTAATTTGAATTTTGATGTCTTCAGGAATGGTCTTCCAAGTAGGATTGATGATGGCTTATCTGAATCATTATGGGGCATCTCCAAGATATAAAAATCAGTGGGAAATGTGAGCCCTTTAATGTTCACCAAAACATCTTTAGCAACTCCAGCCACTGTAATAATGCTTTTTTCTGCTAACACAAAACGAGCTGCCGACTTTTTTAAGGGAGGGAGCCTTAAAACATCATATGTAGACAAAGGCATTATACTGACACATGCTCCTAAATCACACATGCAGTCTTAAATTACTACACCACCAATAGTACAATTAACTATGCAAGGACCTGGATCACTACATTTTTCAGGTAATCCTCCCATTAAAGCAGATATAGAACTACCTAAAGGAATAGTTTCTAATTCATTAATTTTGTCTTTATGGATACATAAGTCTTTTAGAAACTTTGCATATTTAGGTACCTACTGAATAACATCAAAAAGGGGAACAGTTACCTCAACCTTTTTGAATATTTCTACCATTTTAGGATCAGGTTCCAGCTGCTTCCTAGGCTTCCTTGCAAGTTGTGGAAATGGGATGGGAGTAGTGTTTTCTGTGGTGCCTGCACCTTTTTGTGCTTCTTCCTGTGGTTGAGCTATCTCTTCTTCAGCTATGTCATGTATATCCTCTTCCTCTTCAACATCTTCGATTTCTACCACCTCTTCAGCTGAGGCGTATTCTGGTGAGCTTGGTTCCTCCTGATTCCTCTCCTGCAGTGTGGTTTCGGACCTCAGGGTGATGGCATTAATGCCTTCCTTTGGATTGGGTAATGGTTGAGAGGGGATTCCAGTGGTGCTTGAAGGTTGGTTACTGGAATTTTGTGCTGAACCAAGTTGTGTCATAAAAGCTTGCAGAGTAGAGGTGAAACCATTCAGACTGGCGTTAACACTGTTCACGATGGTATTTTCCATGGCCAGTTGTCTTTTCTCAAAAGCTTGTAATAAATCTTCATTAGAAGATACAGAAGAATGAGTAATTTGAGAGGTTTGCTGCTGATTGTTCGGTGGTCCTTGGTTTTGCCTCAGGTGAGGTGCTCGGTAAGGTTGATTTTGCTGCTTGTTGTTGTAATTATTCCACCTATGATTTCCCTGATTATCTCTGCCTCCCCTATTATTGTTGTCCCTACAATTCTGGTTTGAATTGTCCTGCCATCCATGGTTATTATTTCCACTTTGATTGTACCCTTGGTTGGGGTGGTCATAGAAGTTGTGAGCGGATGCCACCATGTTGTCTTCTTGTTAGAGCTGCGAGCATTCATCAGTGTAATGACTGTAATCAACACAAATTTCGCAAATTCTTTGTGGAATTAGTTGTTGGTTTTGCTGCGGTTGAGTTTGCTGAACTTGTTGATTTAACTGCATTTGCTTCAGCAGGTTGGTCATTTCACAGATGCTTCGATTTAGAGCAGCAGTCTCTATACCAAAAGATACTTCTGCAACAGCCCTTGAATGGCCTTGCTTCTGTCTGTGGTTTCGAGTAGATTCAGCTAAATCACTGATCAATTGCCAAGCTTCATCAGTGGTCTTGTACTTCTTCATAGACCCATTGCTGGCACTTTCCAATGTGGTCTTATCTTGGGGCCTCATACCTTGTGTGATATAGCTGAGTAACACGATCTTATCAATCATGTGGTGGGGGCATGCTTCCAGAAGATTATTGAAGCGCTCCCAGTATTCAAAGTGAGTCTCATTGTCATCCTGAACAATTGTAGAGATATCCTTCCTCAGTTTATCAGTAACTTCAGATGGAAAGAATTTCTCCAGAAACTCCTTTCTGAGTGTATCCCAGTTGGATACATTTGCTAGAGGTTGAGTGTAGTACCACTCTCTTGCTTTTCCCTCAAGAGAGAACGGAAAAGCTTTCAGCAGAATTGAAGTTTCGTCAGTGCCATCACGCCTGACAGTAGAACAGGCTGCCTGAAAATCTCTCAAGTGCTTGATAGGCTCTTGAGCAGGTAGGCCATGAAACTTGGGCATCAAATTTAGCAGTGCGGTCTTTATTTCAAAATCCATAGCTACCACTGGATGATGCGCTTGAAACGGTTGCGTTGTAAAATCAGGAGCTCCTTCCTCCTGAATGGTAACTCTTCTAGCTGCCATGTTTTTTGCACGTAAAACAACCGAATCAGTAGAACGGGGGCTGGTTTCTTCCTCAGATTCACTTTCAGATCCGCCCTCAGAGCGGACTAACCTACGCTGTTCTCGCCTTATTCGTGAAATTGTTCTTTCAATTTCAGGATCGAATATTAGCAAGCGCGGATCAGGAAGTGAATGTGTCATTTGATGGAAGAAACATGCAGCTCATAATAGCAAAATTAAATAAAATGCAAGTAAATAAATTCTAATTAATAAAATTAGCACTCTATTGCAACTCCCCGGCAACGGCGCCAAAAATTGATGGAGTGCAGAAGCTGGTGAATTAAAAATTTATTAAAATGGTTACGTTGCGAGTATAGTTCTTAACTCACCAAAAATCTGCCTATCAATTTAGAAATATGTCACTGAAAGTTTAAATTAAAATTACTGGGAGTTTTAAGTCCCAGGTC
>NC_029778.3:23737092-23810647 GCF_000817695.3 Arachis duranensis | reverse complement strand
TGGAAATTGATTGGTTAGAATCTCTATCATTGACGGAATGATTTTTAAGATTAATTTATAATTAATGGTTACTCTGTTTGGTTATCCCTTACTAGGTAAGGAAAAGTCAAACAAGTTGGAATGCCAGACCTGTTCACGAGTTACAACCCACTTAGTTCAAAGGGATTGGCGTTGGTGACAGGATAGCAATCCAACAATTAACCCAACTACAAATTTTTCCTTCAATCCTTCCAATTCAAGAGTTCCTTTTAATCAATTCCCCATCAAGTAATGAAACTACTCATGCATTATAAATAAAGAATCCATGGCACATGAAAGGGAATTAAAAGAAGACATGATTATTGGAATTGAAATTAAATTAAAAAGAAATAGTCCTTGCATTAATTAATCATAAAAGTATCTGAATGACAAAATTGAACATAACAAAGAACATGGAAGAATAAAACCAAGTTAAGAGAACAAACTAGAGTGACGAAGTCTTGATGAAGAAATAACTCTTCTCAATGTTCCAATGCTAAGACCAATTGAAAGTTAAAATTCTAAAAGCTATCTAGAGAAAACCTAAGAGAGTGAAAAACTAAAAACTAAACTACTGAATGAATGTCTCTCCTATTTCTGTATATTCTTCGACTCTAGTCTGCTGTTCCGGGCCGAAAACTGGGCCGAAATAGGGTCCAAAATCGCTGGTTTCGGATTCTGAAGATTATGCAGATCGCGCATGTCACGCGATCGCATTGTCCATGCGGACGCGTTGCTTGCGCTTTTTCTCTCACGCGTTCGCGTCATCCAAGCTACCGCGTTGCTTGTGCTTTCCAATCCGCGCGGTCGCGTGAGCCATGCGACCGCGTCACTTTTCGCTGGTTATCTCCTCAAATTCTTGTGTTCCTTCCATTTTTGCTAGCTTCCTCTCCAATCTCCGTCTCATTTATGCCCTATAAAGCCTGAAACACTCGACACACAGATTACGGCATCGAATGGAATAAAGGAGAATTAAAATTAAATAATTAAAGTCTCTAGGAAGCAATTTTCAAACATGTAATAAATTCAGGAAGGAAATCTAAATGCATGCTAAATTGATGAATAAGTGGGTAAGGATCATGACAAAACCACACAATTAAACACAATAT
Source organism: Arachis duranensis (assembly GCF_000817695.3). Lineage (NCBI taxonomy): Eukaryota > Viridiplantae > Streptophyta > Magnoliopsida > Fabales > Fabaceae > Arachis > Arachis duranensis. Next base: position 23,809,520 of record NC_029778.3, on the reverse strand, counting down.
AATCTATAAAATAGTGGTTTATCAGACACCATTCCTAATCCTAAAGAGGAGTGCAAGGCTATACAATTAAGGAGTGGAAAGATATTGGTGGACAACAAGGAAGCAACCAAGAAGCCTATGGATAGCAACAAAGAACCAACAGAAAAAGAGGAAGCTAGCAGCAAGGACATGACAAGCAAAGATATCTCAGAAAAGCTCAAAGAAAAAGATAACCAACCACAAAATTTGAAGAAAGGGAAGCAGATCATGGAAAAGCTAGCTCCCAAACAACAGCAAGTGGAGAAGAGCATTACACCTCCACTGCCATATCCCCAAAGATTCCACAAATAAGTAAAGGATCAACACTTTCATAAGTTCCTTGAGACTTTCAAGAAGCTAGAGATAAGCATTCCCTTGGCTGAGGCATTGGAGCAAATGCCTCTGTATGCCAAGTTCTTAAAGGAGCTTATCAACAAGAAGAGAAGTTGGCTGGAGAAGGAGACCGTGCTACTCACTGAAGAATGTAGCGCTGTGCTTCAAAAAGGAATCCCACCAAAGCTTAAAGATCCAGGGAGCAAGATGACATTAGACAAAGCTCTTTGTGATCTTGGAGCTAGCATCAACTTAATGCCCCTATCCATGATGAGGAAGCTTGCTATAGAAGAATTCAAACCCACCAGGATGTCACTAGTCATGGCTGATAGATCAATCAAGACACCTAATGGAATTGTGGAAAATCTGTTAGTGAAGGTTGGAGAGTTTATCTTCCCTGTGGACTTTGTAATCTTGGACACTGAAGAGGAAGGAAATAATTTAATCATCTTGGAAAGACCATTTCTAGCAACTGCAAGAGCTATTATCGATGTGAAAAAGGGAGAGATGATCTTTAGACTACACAATGAGCAAATGGTCATAAATGTTTTCAAGTCAATGCAACACCCTACTGAGCAAGAGGATTACTTGAGAGTGGACATGATAGAGAGCCTATAGAAAGAATGTTAGATACTAATAATCATGAGCAAGAAGAGGAAAGTAACCAAGAGACAACAGAGGAACAAGCAGCCAAGATCTCTATTGACAAAGAGGTAAAACCAAACAAGAAGGAAGAAGTGCAAAAACAAGAACTGAAGCTGTTACCCACCCATCTCAAATCTGTATTCCTTGTAACATCGGAGAGTTTCCCAGCGATCATCAATTCGTCCCTGACAAAAAAAGAAGAAGGAGAACTTCTTGATGTACTTAAAGCTCACAAGGATGCTTTAGGATGGACCATTGACGACCTGAAAGGCATCAGCCCAGCAGTGTGTATGCATAAGATCCTCTTGGAGGACAATTCCAAACCAGTGGTTCAACCTCAGAGGAGGATAAATCCCATAATGAAGGAAGTTGTCCAGAAGGAAGTAATGAAGTTGTGGAATGCAGGGATAATCTATCCTATCTCTGATAGCTCATGAATAAGCCCAGTTCAAGTGGTACCAAAGAAGGGTGGGATGATAGTCATTGTTAATGAGAAGAATGAACTCATTCCCACAAGAACTATGACAGGATGGAGGATGTGCATTGACTATAGGAGGCTGAATGATGCCACACGCAAAGACCATTTCCCTCTTTCCTTCATTGACCAGATGCTTGAAAGATTGGCCGGCCATGCTTACTATTGCTTCCTGGATGGCTATTCTGGGTATAATAAGATAGTGGTAGATCCAAAGGACTAGGAAAAGACCTCATTTACATGTCCATTTGGAGTTTTTGCCTATAGAAGAATGCCATTTGGGCTATGCAATGCCCCAGCCACCTTTCAAAGGTGTATGCTCTCCATTTTTTCAGATATGGTCGAAAAGTTCTTAGAGGTCTTCATGGACGACTTTTTTGTTTTTGGTGATAATTTCAATGCTTGCCTGCAACATCTGACCCTTGTCTTGAAACGGTGCCAAGAAACCAATTTGGTTCTGAACTGGGAAAAGTGACACTTCGTGGTGCTTGAAGGGATTGTTCTTGGACACAAAGTTTCAAGAAAAGGGATAGAGGTTGACAAGGCAAAGGTGGAAATTATAGAGAAGCTCCCTCCACCAACTAATGTGAAGTCTGTTAGAAGTTTCTTGGGGCATGCAGGATTCTATAGAAGGTTTATCAAGGATTTTTCTAAAATAGCCAAACATTTGAGTAATTTGCTGATGATTGATAATCCTTTTGTCTTTGATGAAAATTGCCAGCATGCTTTTGAAACTTTAAAAAACAGACTCATAACAGCACCAATCATCACACCCCCAGATTGGGAACTACCTTTTGAACTCATGTGTGATGCAAGTGACATTGCAATTGGTGCTGTGCGTGGACAAAAGAAGGGAAACTTGCATTATGTCATATATTATGCAAGTAAGGTGTTGAATGAGGCTAAAACAAATTACACCATAATAGAGAAGGAGTTATTAGCTGTAGTTTATGCATTTGATAAGTTTAGATCATACTTGATAGGATCCAAAATTGTGGTTTATACTGACCATGCTGCCCTTAAGTATTTGATGTCAAAACAGGATGTTAAACCAAGACTTATCAGGTGGATATTGCTCCTACAAGAGTTTGACATTGGAATAAAAGACAGGAAGGGCACTGAAAACCAAGTTGCTGATCATTTATCAAGGCTACTATAAGAAACAATTCAAGAAGCTTCCCAGCCTGTGAATGAAAGCTTTCCAGATGAACATATTTTGCAGATCCAACAAGCACCTTGGTTTGCTGACATAGCAAACTACAAATTAGGGAGGAAGATACCTCAAGAATTCTCTAAGCAACAAGTGAAGAAGCTAGTCAATGAAGCAAAGAAGTTCTTGTGGGATGAACCTTTCCTGTTCAAGAGATGTTCTGATGGAGTGCTTAGGAGGTGTGTCCCTGAGAGTGAAATAAGGGATATATTGTGGCATTGCCATGGCTCAGCATATGGTGGACACTTTGGTCCAGAAAGAACAGCTGCAAAGATACTGCAGAGTGGCTTCTATTGGCCAACTATCTTCAAGGATGCCAGAGAGTTTGTTCACCAATGTAACGAATGCCAGAGAGCAGGAGAATTGACAAGAAGGAATGAGATGCCTCAGAATTTCATTCTGGAAGTAGAATTATTTGATCTATAGGGCATTGATTTTATGGGACCCTTCCCCCCTTCCTATTCTTTCAAATATATCTTGGTAGTAGTGGAATATGTCTCAAAGTGGGTGGAAGCCATAGCCACAACCACCTGTGATGCACAAATTGTCCTTCAATTCCTTAAGAATCACATTTTCACTAGATATAGAGTGCCTAAGGGTAATGGTGGTAGTCATTTTTGCAACAAACAGATGGAGAAACTCCTCCAAAAATATGGAGTCATTCATAAAGTAGCCACACCATATCACCCTCAAACTAATGGCCAGGCTGAATTGGTAGACAGAGAATTGAAGAAGATCCTAAAGAAAACAGTAGGAAGCACAAGAAAAGATTGGGCTAGGAAGCTGGAAAATGCACTCTGGGCATACAGGACAGCTTTCAAAACCCCCAGTGGGAAGTCCCCCATTCAGCTATTGTACGGCAAATCTTGTCACCTCCCTGTAGAGCTTGAACACAAGGCTTTTTGGGCTACTAAACTCCTAAATCTTGACTCTGAAGTAGCAGGGGAGAAAAGGTTGTTGCAACTAAATGAGTTGGATGAATTTAGGCTAGAAGCCTATGAAAATGCTAAAGAGGATTTTCTTATTAGCTTCTCCTTTTAGGTGCTTTGCCCCATGAGTTAATACAAAGCTACGACTCTAAATGCTTTGTTTTCAAGTATTACCACTTGATACATAAGCACCATAAGCATTTGAATTAGAGAACTTCATTAAGCTCATTTGTTTCTTTTCTTGACTCTCTAATCATTGATGCTCAGAACCTTGAGCTTTGAGGGAGTACTTTTGCACTTGAGTTTAGCCTTGACTTCTAAGTGTTTTGTTTTCAAGCATTTGGCTTGATACATAAACACCACAAGTACTTAACAAATAAATTGCCATTGGTACTCAGAGCCTTCAGCTTTCTCATTCTTTCTCTTTTTCTTTTCTTGCCCTTTTTTGCTTTTTTTCAAGATTTTCATGATTTCAAAAGATTTCACAAAATGTCCTAGATGAAAACTTCAATTAAATAAAATCTAATGCAATTGAGCAATAATCAAACGTGCTAGCTTTCCAATACTTGCATGCACATGCTAAATTCCTCTTTAATTCCTTGTTTGTTTATGATCACAATAATTTACTGCTTTGAACTTTACAAAATTCGAGTTGGTAGTCATAATGTCACAGCAATATGTTGCAAATCAAAATTCAGGCTATGCTTATTCATACTACACATGCATACAAAGAAGATAATAAGACAATCATGCAATTTAAAGTGCTAGAAACAAATGAGAGGAAAAGGAACTTTACAACCTTGTAGATCATCTTCTCTATTGTTGTCATTTCCCTCCCATTTTTCTCCTTCCCATACCAACTCAGAATGCTTGTTTATCCTCAAGCAACTATTAGAATCGTGGTTATGGGGCTAAGATGGATCATGAATGTCTTACACAATGAAATGTTAGTGATACATATGTTCTAAGCAAGCAAAATTAAAGATATGAAGGCACAGAGAAATAGAGACATTGTGATTGCAAATATAAGTTGGTGTGCATGATACATTGCATAAAATATATGTGGCACACCAAACTTAGTGTGATACTTTCTATTGGAATTGATGCAAGTATCCAGTAAGGATTGGAAGCAAATTTTTGTTGCATAGCAACACCAAACTTAGAATGCAACCATATGTCAATTTATTTAAACTAAAACTAAATGAAACTGTTATATGTTAAATACATTCACTAAGCAAAGAATCTGTCATGAATAAGAATCTCTTGGTGATGTATTCACAAAAACAGTTAATAAAACAAGAAAATGACTCAAACAAAAAGAAAACTAAAATTGTCCAACTAAATGAAAGATAACACTGCAAAGGCATTATGATTATGCAGACAAGTGATGTTGCTGGATGATTTGCATAAAAAATAAGTGACACACCAAACTTAGAATCTTAGTGTGTCACTTCCATGTAAAAGTGATGAAGGATTGAATACAAATTGTTACAGGGAAACACCAAACTTAGAATGTAACCATGTGCCAATTTTTTGAAATTTAAACACAGCAAAGAAAGAGAATAAACCAAGCAGAGAAATGAAATGTTACCTAAGGTTGGGTTACCTCCCAGCAAGCGCTCTTTTAGTGTCATTAGCTTGACATGTTGTTCTTCACTTTCTTTCTCTTCTTCCGGTTTGTTTAGAGGAATGACCTCAAGGGGGGAGAAGATTCAGCTACTGTACCTTGTCTTGGCCTCTCCTTAGCAAGCTTCCTTTTGTACATGGCTTGATTGACCTTGCTTGTTGGACCAGGGACATGATTGGTGATGTTGTTAGTTGCCTTCACTCCTTTGAATTCAAGACTTGGTTGCTGTGTGTTTATTGGAGTTTTCTCCTCATCAAAAGCCTTTTGAATTGGTTGTTCCATGAGCCCTTCATCCATATAATCCTCATCCTTAATTGAGCGTGAATCCCCTTGATTGGTTTCCTCCACTTCTTCTGTTTGATCTTTCATTAAGTCTTTTGGAAGTGAAGTTTTATGTTCCTCTATCACCTCAGTTAGCTTTTGTGAATATGAAGCCACAGGTTCAAACACCTCGACAACCTCCTTTTCCATTGAAATTTCACTTGACACAGGGACCTTTGGTTCTTATTTTTCCACTTCCTCATCCACAAATTAGCCTTCATCCTCACTGTTTGATGGTTCTAAGTTTCTCTTTATTTGCTCTAAATTTCCATCCATCTTCTTGAGAAGGATTTCTTGTTCTCTCCAGGATTGTTGTTGTTCCTCCATGAGTTGTTCTTGTCTTTTCAACAATTCTCTGGATTTTTGGAGGGGATCCTCAGTTAGTTCAGGAGCCTCTTCGTTTTGCTCTTCTACTTCCTCCCTTGCACTTAACATTTGGTTTACCAACACTTCCACATTTTTGAATGAATTCTCCTGCTCATTCCAGGATATCTGTGCCTCCCTCTCATATTTTTCAAACATGGTCTCAAGCTTTGAGAGGCTTTGGTTCATGGAAGCTTGTGTGGACTGTGAGTTTTGGAAGAGATTTTGTGTAGAGGGATAGCTAAATGATGAAGAATTTTCAAATGAGGAACTTAGAGGTGAGGTTGGGTAATTTTGTATGAGTGAATTGAAGGTTTGCTCAAGTGATGATGGCTCTTGATAAGTGGAGTATGAGCTGTCAAATGCTTTCTGATTTTGGTCCTCCCAAGCACAACTTGAAAAATTATTGAATTCATCATAGTATGGATCATCTTGTTCCCTTGGGGGACAATTTTGCATGTACGCATTGACAGCACAATCAAATGATGATGTTCCTTGATGAACAGAAGATGAAACCTTGAAATTCCCTTCCCAGCCATAATTTATGTCAGTATCATAGCAATATGAGTCACTTTGTGGCTCTGGGAAATAGTTCATTTCACTTGATTGTTCATACTCTTGTTGATATGCCCAGCTACCATGAGGATAATGACATAAATCATTTTGTGGTTCTGGACAATATCTCATGTGATTTGCTTGATCATTTATCATTTCTTGGTGACACTCCCAGTCATCATTAGAGATTGGTGATGGTGGGTAATATCCCATAAAATTTGTTTGATCATAAGATGAGTGGAACTCCATTTGAATTTTGTAAAACACACAACCAATGAAAACTGAAATTACTCATATCAGAGATGAGAATTTCTTAGTGAGGCAAAAACACAAACACCTTGGTTTCAACTTAGAACAGAGAACAAAAACAAAAAATGCTTGATCTAGACTTCTCACCCACTTAATCATTGTTGATCTAAATCAATCCCGGTAACGGCGCCAAAAACTTGATGGTGTTTTTGTGGAAAAACGAATTTCCAAACACATAGATCTAACCAGCAAGTATATCGGGTCGCATCAAGTAGTAATAACTCACTTAGAGTGAGGTCGATCCCACAGGGATTGATGGATCAAGAAACTTTAGTGGGTGATTAGTTTAGTCAAGCTAACATTGAGTGAATTGTGTGAAGTTGAGCAACAGAAGGTAAAAATTGCAGGGAAATTAAAGTTGCAGAATGTAAATGGGCAGAAACTTAAAGAGCAAGAAATGTAAATTGCAGAAAATTAAATAGCAAGAAATGTAAATTGCAGTGAATGTAAATGGGCTGGGTGCTGGAAAGTTAAATGGAAGCAGTAAATTAGAACTCATATCAATTGCAGAAAATTAAACTTGCAGGAAAGTAAATTTAGAGCAAATGGAATAGAAGATCAAAATTCAAGCTCAATGTATACTGAAGTGTATAATTGCAGAAAGAAAATTGTAACAGAAGAAGAAATTGTAGCAGAAGAGGAATATATAAAACTGAATTATTTTTTTTGAAATGTAAAAGTGCAGAAAAATTAAAAGTGCTTCAAAGAAGGTTTTCTATTCTACCCTACTCCTAATGCTCTAGCAGAGCCAGCCTCTTTAGTGAAATGAAACTAATGCCTTTATATAGGCTTTTACAAATTGAAAATGAAAAATGAAAACAAAATTTACAAAATGAAACTCTTAATCTAGCTTCTCTGTGTGCCTTTGAGTCATGTGGACTTTGCTTAATTGGGTTGAAGATGGATCCAGATGGCCTTGGTCTTGATGGAATTGGGTTGACAATAGCCTCTGTTGATTGCTCTTGGTGTTGGGAAGAAATCCGTTTGCAACTTGGACCTTGGGGTATTTACGTTTGAGTCAACGTTTGAGGCAAACGTTGACTCAAACGTCCTTGTGTACTAGCCTCATGCAGAATTGCCAATTGCTTTCATCCATGTTTGAGTTCACAATTGAGGTCAAACGTGAGCTCAAACGTGGCTCCTCCCAGGTGAGTTTTTGGCCAACGTTTGACCTCACGTTTGAGGCAAACGTTGGCGCAAACGTTGAGCTCTCCAAGCAGCCATTCACCAGCCAACGTTTGACCTCACGTTTGAGGCAAACGTTGGCACAAAAGTTAGCTCCCCCAGGCAGTCTTCATCAGCCAATGTTTGACCTCACGTTTGAGGCAAACGTTGGCACAAATGTGAGCTCCCTGTTGCACATTAAGTCTTGGGACGCTACTTTGTTCTCTTGTCATTGATGCCAATTTCATGATCACTATACACTATTATATATGGTTGGAAAGCTCTGAATGTCAGCTTTCTAATCCAACTGGAATCATCTCAATTGGACATCTACAACTCAAGTTATGCCCCTTTGAAGGGGACATGATCGCTGGCATCGGTGTGCAACGTTTGAGGCGACGTTAGCACTCAAATGTGGTCGAAAACGCCAGATTCTGGAGGCTCAAACGCATTGTCCACCCCATACTATTATATATTGTTGGAAAGCCCTAAATGTCTACTTTCCAATGCCATTGGGATCGTGTAGTTTGGAGCTTCACAGCTCGAGTTATACTCCATCGAAGGTGCAGAGGTCAGCTGGCCTTACTATAGGTTGACACCATGTTCATCTATGCACTTTCGGGGCAGTTGTCTCCCTCAGATTTAGTGTCCACCATGCAGTGCCATATATGCTTGGAAAGCTCTAGATGTATACTTTCCAATTCCACTAGAATCACCTCATTTGGAGTTTTGTAGCTCAAGTTTTTTTTTTGGAATGTGAAGAGGTCGTATGATTCTTCTTTTTAGTGCTTTTATTGCTTCTTCTTCTATTATTTCCTACAAATTTTATAAAATTAAAAGATCAAGAAAATATACCATTTAAGCACAAAAGAATGCAATATTTAAGCACTAATTATCAATTTCTTGTATGAAAAAGTATAGAAAAACATGACATGGTGATATGTCATCACAACACCAAACTTAAACCTTGCTTGTCCCCAAGCAAGAAAAGAATCATGCAATAGAAATTGACAATCCAAGGTTAGAAGAATAGCAAGTTAATGTTCATGGCAAGCTAGCTTTTTATGCATGCTACAATCACAAAAGAAATGTAAATGATTGATGCTTCTATCTAGCTCACTTTATGAAATCTTTTTCTTATAATTCTTCCTTGAAACAAGCTTTTGATTTTCTTATTAGCTTCTCCTTTTGGGTGCTTTGCCCCATGAGTTAATACAAAGCTACGACTCTAAATGCTTTGTTTTCAAGTATTACCACTTGATACATAAGCACCATGATGATTGGATTTTTGACGGTTTAGAATTTCACTAATGAAATCTCGTTGTAAAGTATAGTTTCTAAACCAAAAATAATCCTTTCATACAAAAGATTGTTTGTCACTAAAACAAACCCCTAAAATTTATAAACCGAAGTATTGGACCTCGGGTCGTTCTCCCTAGGGATTACAATAAAGTGTCTTGTTATTGGTTGTGAGTTATATTTGGGGTTTCGATAAGAAGCATGAAAGATAAATGACAAGAAAGTAAACTAAGGCCTAAAAAGGTCTTGGCAAGGGTTGGTGGTCAAGGATCTCTATCCTAATCACTAACCACAATATGAGAATTGGCAAGGATTAATCTCATTAAATCATCCTCTAACTAATAGTAAAGGAAAGTCAAATGAGCTATATCAATCCTAGTCCATAAGTCCTAATTCTCCACTAATTCAATTAGTGAGAACTAGAGTCAATGGATCCCAATCATCAATTACTTGGACATTAGCAACTCAAGAGTTCCTAAGTTACCTTTCCAAGCCAAGAGTATAAAATTCTACTCTAAAATCCAACCAAGCATTTTATCAAACACTTGGAAGGCACAAAAGAAAAGCATAGTAAATCAACAACAAGAACAAAATCTAACAACAATTATTGCAAAGAATTAGTAACAACAATCAAAAGAAACACATTTATTATGATTTACCTTGAATTGAATTGAAAGAGAAAGGAAAGAACAATAGTAGATCTAATCCTAGAGAGAAGTGAGAGCTTCTCTCTCTAGAAACTAACTCTAACTACTAAACTAAGCTAAACTAAACTAATGGTAACTAGATGCCTCATCCCTCTTCAATCCTTGGCTTAAATAGCATCAGAAATGAGTTGGATTGGGCCCACAAGGCTTTTGAATTAGCTGGCCACGAGTTGCATTTTAAAAAGTGACATGCACCATCAGCGCGTCCACGTACTGTGCGTGTGCGCGCCCCTATGCGCAATGCAACTATGGCAAATCTTATATCGTTTCAAAGCCCCGGATGTTAGCTTTTCAACCCAACTGAAACCGCATCATTTGAACCTCTGTAGCTCAAGTTATGGTTGATTAAGTGCGAAGAGGTCGGCTTGACAGCTTTTTGGTTCCATCATTTCTTCATGAGTTCTCCAACTTTACATGCTTTTCCTTCATTCCCTTAATCCAATCTTTGCCTCCTAAATCTGAAATCATTTAACAAACATATCAAGGCATCTAATGGAATCAAGGTGAATTAAATTTAGCTATTTTAAGACCTAAAAAGCATGTTTTCACTCTTAAGCACAATTGAGGGAGAAGTTATAAAACCGCGTTATTTCAATGAATAAATGTGGGTAAAAGGTTATAAAATCCCCTAAATCAAGCACAAGATAAACCCTACAAATGGGGTTTATCACACCACAAGCATTTGAATTAGAGGACTTCATTAAGCTCATTTGTTTCTTTTCTTGACTCTCTAATCATTGATGCTCAGAACCTTGAGCTTTGAGGGAGTACTTTTGCACTTGAGCCTAGCCTTGACTTCTAAGTGTTTTGTTTTCAAGCATTTGGCTTGATACATAAACACCACAAGTACTTAACAAATAAATTGTCATTGGTACTCAGAGCCTTCAGCTTTCTCATTCTTTCCCTTTTTCTTTTCTTGCCCTTTTTTGCTTTTTTTTTCAAGGTTTTCATGATTTCAAAAGATTTCACAAAATGTCCTAGATGAAAACTTCAATTAAATAAAATCTAATGCAATTGAGCAACAATCAAACGTACTAGCTTTCCAATACTTGCATGCACATGCTAAATTCCTCTTTAATTCCTTGTTTGTTTATGATCATGATAATTTATTGCTTTGAACTTTACAAAATTCAAGTTGGTAGTCATAATGTCACAGCAACATGTTGCAAATCAAAATTCAGGCTATGCTTATTCATACTACACATGCATACAAAGAAGATAATAAGACAATCATGCAATTTAAAGTGCTAGAAACAAATGAGAGGAAAAGAAACTTTACAACCTTGTAGTTCATCTTCTCTATTGTTGTCATTTTCCTCCCATTCTTCTCCTTCCCATACCAACTCAGAATGCTTGCTTATCCTCAAGCAACTATTAGAATCGTGGTTATGGGGCTAAGATGGATCATGAATGTCTTACACAATGAAATGTTAGTGATACATGTGTTCTAAGCAAGCAAAATTAAAGATATGAAGGCACAAAGAAACAGAGACATTGTGATTGCAAATATAAGTTGGTGTGCATGATACATTGCATAAAATATATGTGGCACACCAAACTTAGTGTGACACTTTCTATTGGAATTGATGCAAGTATCCAGTAAGGATTGGAAGCAAATTTTTGTTGCATAGCAACACCAAACTTAGAATGCAACCATATGTCAATTTATTTAAACTAAAACTAAATGAAACTGTTATATGTTAAATACATTCACTAAGCAAAGAATCTGTCATGAATAATGATCTCTTGGTGATGTATTAACAAAAATAGTTAATAAAACAAGAAAATGACTCAAACAAAAAGAAAACTAAAATTGTCCAACTAAATGAAAGATAACACTGCAAAGGCATTATGATTATGCAGACAAGTGGTGTTGCTGGATGATTTGCATAAAAAATAAGTGGCACACCAAACTTAGAATCTTAGTGTGTCACTTCCATGTAAAATTGATGCAATCATCCAAAGGGATTGAATACAAATTGTTACAGGGAAACACCAAACTTAGAATGTAACCATGTGCCAATGTATTGAAATTTAAACACAGCAAAGAAAGAGAATAAACCAAGCAGAGAAATGAAATATTACCTAAGGTTGGGTTGCCTCCCAACAAGCACTCTTTTAGTGTCATTAGCTTGACATGTTGTTCTTCACTTTCTTCCTCTTCTTCCAGTTTGTTAAGAGGAATGACCTCAAGGGGGGAGAAGATTCAGCTACTGTACCTTGTCTTGGCCTCTCCTCAGCAAGCTTCCTTTTGTACATGGCTTGATTGACCTTGCTTGCTGGACCAGGGACATGATTGGTGATGTTGTTAGTTGCCTTCACTCCTTTGAATTCAAGATTTGGTTGCTGTGTGTTTATTGGAGTTTTCTCCTCATCAAAAGCCTTTTGAATTGGTTGTTCCATGAGCCCTTCATCCATATAATCCTCATCCTTAATTGAGCGTGAATCCCCTTGATTGGTTTCCTCCCCTTCTTCTGTTTGATCTTTCATTAAGTCTTTTGGAAGTGAAGTTTCATGTTTCTCTGTCACCTCAATTAGCTTTTGTGAATATGAAGCCACAGATTCAAACACCTCGACAACCTCCTTCTCCATTGAAATTTCACTTGACACAGGGACCTTTGGTTCTTGTTTTTCCACTTCCTCATCCACAAATTGGCCTTCATCCTCACTGTTTGATGGTTCTAAGTTTCTCTTTATTTGCTCTAAATGCCCATCCATTTTCTTGAGAAGGATTTTTTGTTCTCTCCAGGATTGTTGTTGTTCCTCCATGAGTTGTTCTTGTCTTTTCAACAATTCTCTGGATTTTTGGAGGGGATCCTCAGTTAGTTCAGGAGCCTCTTTATTTTGCTCTTCTACTTCCTCCTTTGCACTTAACATTTGGTTTACCAGCACTTCCACATTTTTGAATGAATTCTCCTGCTCATTCCAGAATATCTGTGCCTCCCTCTCATATTTTTCAAACATGGTCTCAAGCTTTGAGAGGCTTTGGTTCATGGAAGTTTGTGTGGATGGTGAGTTTTGTGTTGGATTGTTTTCCACACCCATCAAGTTTTTGGCGCCGTTGTCGGGAATTGATTTAGATCAACAATGATTAAGTGGGTGAGAAGTCTAGATCAAGCATTTTTTGTTTTTGTTCTCTGTTCTAAGTTGAAACCAAGGGGTTTGTGTTTTTGCCTCACTAAGAAATTCTCATCTCTGATATGAGTAATTTCAGTTTTCACTGGTTGTGTGTTTTACAAAATTCAAATGGAGTTCCACTCATCTTATGATCAAACAAATTTTATGGGATATTACCCACCATCACCAATCTCTAATGATGGTTGGGAGTGTCACCAAGAAATGATAAATGATCAAGCAAATCACATGAGATATTGTCCAGAACCACAAAATGATTTATGTCATTATCCTCTTGGTAGCTGGGCGTTGTGCTGACCGTTTTTTTTTTTGCTGACCGATTTTTTCCAGCTTTTTTGTTTTTTTAGGTCGTACTAACCGTTTTTTTTTACCAGTTCCCCCTTTTTTTTTTACGTTGTGCTGACCGGTTTTTTTCTTTTTCTTTACGTTGTGCTGACCGTTTTTTTTACGTTGTGTAGACCATTTTTTTTTGCTAACCGATTTTTTTTCTAGTTTTTTTTGCTGACCGGTTTTTTTCCAGTTTTTTTGTTTCTTTAGGTTGTGCTGACGTTTTTTTTACATTGTGCTGACCGGTTTTTTTCCAGTATTTTTGTTTTTTTAAGTTGTGCTGAACGTTTTTTTTTGCTGACCGGTCCCCCCTTTTTTTTTTACGTTGTGCTGACCGGTTTTTTTCCCTTTTTTTACGTTGTGCTGACCTTTTTTTCGTTTTTTTGTTTTTTTTTGCTGACCGATTTTTTTCCAATTTTTTTTTAGGTTGTGCTGACTGGTTTTTTTTTACCGGTCCCCTTTTTTTTACCTTGTGCTGACCGGTTTTTTTCTCTTTTTTTTACGTTGTGCTGACCGTTATTTTTTTTTTACGTTGTGTATACATTTTTTTTTCTAATTTTTTTTATGACCGGATTTTTTTTCCAGTTTTTTTTAGGTTGTGCTGATCGGTTTTCTTTACGTTGTGCTGACCTGTTTTTTCACTTTTTTTACGTTGTGCTAACCGTTTTTTTTTTGTTGATTGGTTTTTTTTTCAGTTTTTTTAGGTTGTGCTAACGATTTTTTTTTTGCTGACCGGTTCCTTTTTTTTCACGTTGTGCTGACCGGTTTTTTCTCTTTTTTTTACGTTGTGCTGACCGATTTTTTTCCAGATTTTTTGTTTTTTTAGGTTGTGCTGACCGATTTTTTTTTTACGTTGTGTAGTCCGTTTTTTTTGCTGACCGGTTTTTTTCAAGTTTTTTTTCTGACCGGTTTTTTTCCAGTTTTTTTGTTTTTTTAGGTTGTGCTGACCGATTCTTTTTTATGTTGTGCTGACCGGTTTTTTCCTTTTTTTACGTTGTGCTGACCGGTTTTTTTTGCTGACCGATTTTTTTCCAATTTTTTTTAGGTTGTGCTGACCGGTCCCCCCTTTTTTTTTTACGTTGTGCTAACCGGTTTTTTCCCTTTTTTTATGTTGTGCTGACCAATTTTTTTGCTGACCGATTTTTCTCCAGTTTTTTTATTTTTTTAGGTTGTGCTGATCGGTTTTTTTTTACCGGTCCCCCCTTTTTTTTACATTGTCCTGACTATTTTTTTTTTACGTTGTATAGACCGTTTTTTTCTGACCGGTTTTTTTCTAGTTTTTTTTGCTGACCAGTTTTTTCCAGTTTTTTTGTTTTTTAAGGTTGTGCTGACCGTTTTCTTTTGCTGACCGGTCCCCCTTTTTTTTACGTTGTGCTGATCGGTTTTTTTTCCCTTTTTTTACGTTGTGCTGACTGTTTTTCTTTTGTGCTGACCGATTTTTTTTCCAGTTTTTTTGTTTTTTTAGGTTGTGCTGACTGGTTTTTTTTCGTTCTGCTGACCAATTTTTTCCCTTTTTTTACGCTGTGCTGACCTTTTTTTTTGCTGACCGTTTTTTTTGCAGTTTTTTTAGGTTGTGCTGACCGTTTTTTTCGCTAACTGGTCCCCCTTTTTTTTACGTTATGCTGACCGTTTTTTCCCTTTTTTTACGTGCCCTGACCTTTTTTTTGGGCTGACTGATTTTTTTCCAGTTTTTTTGTTTTTTTAGGTTGTGCTGACCGGTTGTTTTTTACGTTGTGTAGACCATTTTTTTGGCTGACCGGTTTTTTTCTAGTTTTTTTTTTCTGACCTGTTTTTTTCATTTTTTTGTTTTTAGGTTGTGCTGACCTTTTTTTACGTTGTGCTGACCGGTTTTTTCCTTTTTTTTACGTTGTGCTGACCGATTTTTTTTGCTGACCGGTTTTTTTTTTGCTGACTAGTCCCCCCTTTTTTTTACGTTATGC
Source organism: Arachis duranensis (assembly GCF_000817695.3). Taxonomy (NCBI): domain Eukaryota; kingdom Viridiplantae; phylum Streptophyta; class Magnoliopsida; order Fabales; family Fabaceae; genus Arachis; species Arachis duranensis. The sequence continues at coordinate 23,794,163 of NC_029778.3, read as the reverse complement.
TGACCGGTTTTTTTTCCCTTTTTTTACGTTGTGCTGAAAGTTTTTTTTGTTTTTTTTTTGCTGACCGACTTTTTTCCAATTTTTTTTAGGTTGTGCTGACCGATTTTTTTTACCGCCCCCCCTTTTTTTTACGTTGTGCTAACTGGTTTCTTTCCTTTTGTTTAGGTTGTGCTGACCGATTTTTTTACGTTGTGCTGACCGGTTTTTTTGTTGACCGATTTTTTTCAAGTTTTTTTATGTTGTGTTGACCGTTTGTTTTTTTATTGCTGATCGGTCCCCCCTTTTTTTATGTTGTGCAGATCGATTTTTTCTTTTTTTTTTTTACGTTGTGCTGACCTTTTTTTTTGTCCTGACCGGTATTTTTCCAGTTTTTTTTGTTCTTTAGGTTGTGCTGACTGGTTTTTTTTTACGTTGTGTAGACCATTTTTTTGTTGACCAGTTTTTTTCTAGTTTTTTTTAGCTGACCGGTTTTTTTCAATTTTTTTTGTTTTTTTAGGTTGTGCTGACCGGTTTTTTTACGTTGTGCTGACCGATTTTTTCCCTTTTTTTACGTTGTGCTGACCGGTTTTTTTTCCAGTTTTTTTGTTTTTTTAGGTTTGCTGACCGTTTTTTTTTGCTAACTGGTCCCCCCTTTTTTTTACGTTGTGCTGACCGGTTTTTTTTTCCGGCCCCCTTTTTTTTACGTTGTGCTGACTGGTTCTTTTCCCTTTTTTTAACGTTGCGCTGACCGTTTTTTTTACGTTGTGTAGAACGTTTTTTTTTTTGCTAACCAGTTTTTTTCTATTTTTTTTGCTGACTGGTTTTTTTCAAATTTTTTTTTAGGTTGTGCTGGCCATTTTTTTTACGTTGTCTGACCGATTTTTTTCCCTTTTTTACGTTGTGCTGACCCTTTTTTTTGCTGACCGGTTTTTTTCCATTATTTTGTTTTTTTAGGTTGTGCTGACCATTTTTTTTTGCTGACCAGTCCCACCTTTTTTTACGTTGTGCTGACCGGTTTTTTTCCCTTTTTTTACGTTGTGCTGACCATTTTTTTGTTTTTTTTTGTGCTCAGCGATTTTTTCCATTTTTTTGTTTTTTTAGGTTGTGCTGACCGGTTTTTTTGACCGGTCCCCCTTTTTTTTTTACGTTGTGCAGACCAATTTTTTTCCCTTTTTTTTATGTTGTGCTGACCGTTTGTTTTTTTACTTTGTGTAGACCTTTTTTTTTTGCTGACCAGCTTTTTTTCTAGTTTTTTTTGCCGCTGATCGGCCCCCTTTTTTTTTACATTGTGCGGACCGATTTTTTCCATTTTTTTTACATTGTGCTGACCTTTTTTTTGTCCTGACCAATTTTTTTCCAGTTTTTTTTTGTTTTTTAGGTTGTGCTACCGGTTTTTTTTTACGTTGTGTTGACCATTTTTTTTTGCTGACCGGTTTTTTTCTAGTTTTTTTTGCTGACCGGTTTTTTTCCAATTTTTTTTAGGTTGTGCTGACCGATTTTTTTTACGTTGTGCTGACCGGTTTTTTTCCCTTTTTTTTACGTTGTGCTGACCTGTTTTTTTTTCCAGTTTTTTTGTTTTTTTAGGTTGTGTTGGCCGTTTTTTTTTTTGCTGACCGGTCCCCCTTTTTTTTTACGTTGTGCTAACCTTTTTTTCTTGCTGACCGATTATTTTTCAGTTTTTTTTTGTTTTTTAGGATGTGGTTACCGTTTTTTTTTTACCAGTCCCACCCTTTTTTTACGTTGTGCTGACCAGTTTTTTTTCTCTTTTTTTACGTTGTGCTGAACATTTTTTTTACGTTGTGTAGACCATTTTTTTGCTGACCGTTTTTTTTCTAGTTTTTTTTGCTGACAGGTTTTTTTTCAAGTTTTTTTATTCTTTTAGGTTGTGCTGATTGGTTTTTTTTATGTTGTGCTGACCGATTTTTTCTCTTTTTTTACGTTGTGCTGACCGATTTTTTTTTGCTGACCGGTTTTTTTCTAGTTATTTTTTTGCTGACCAGTTTTTTCCAGTTTTTTTATTTTTTAGGTTGTGCTGACCGGTTTTTTTTTTACGTTGTGCTGACTGGTTTTTCCTTTTTTGCGTTGTGGTGACCGGTTTTTTTCCATTTATTTTAGGTTGTGCTGACTTTCTTTTTGCTGACCGGTCCCCCCTTTTTTTTACGTTGTGCTGACCGATTTTTTCCCTTTTTTACGTTGTGCTGACCATTTTTTTGTGCTGACCGATTTTTTTCCAGTTTTTTTGTTTTTTTAGGTTGTGCTGACTGGTTTTTTTTACGTTGTGCTGACCGATTTTTTTCCTTTTTTACGTTGTGCTGGCCGTTTTATTTATTTTTTGCGGACCGGTTTTTTTCCAGTTTTTTTAGGTTGTGCTGACCTTTTTTTTCTAACCGGTCCCCCCTTTTTTTTACATTGTGCTGACTAATTTTTTTCCCTTATTTTTTACACTGTGTTGACCTTTTTTTTGTGCTAACCGATTTTTTACCAATTTTTTTGTTTTTTTGGGTTGTGCTGATCGGTTTTTTTTTTACGTTGTGTAGACCGTTTTTTTTTGCTGATCGGTTTTTTCTAGTTTTTTTTGCTGACCATTTTTTTTCAATTTTTTGTTTTTTTAGGTTGTGCTGACCGGTTTTTCCTTTTTTTTACGTTGTGCTGACCGTTTTTTTTTGCTGACCGGTTTTTTTCTAGTTTTTTTATTTTTTTAGGTTGTGCTGACCGTTTTTTATTTGCTGACCGGTCCCCTTTTTTTTTACGTTGTGCTTATCGGTTTTTCCCTTTTTTACATTGTGTTGACCGTTTTTTTTTTGCTACCTGATTTTTTTCTAGTTTTTTTGTATTTTTAGGTTGTGCTTACCGGTTTTTTTTTTACCTGTCCCCCCTTTTTTTTTACGTTGTGCTGACCAGTTTTTTCCCTTTTTTTACATTGTGCTGACCGTTTTTTACGTTGTGTAGACCATTTTTTTTGCTGATCGGTTTTTTTCTAGTTTTTTTTTGCTGACTTGTTTTTTTTCAGTTTTTTTTTTAGGTTGTGCTGACCAATTTTTTTTACGTTGTGCTGATCGGTTTTTTCCCTTGTTTTACGTTGTTCTGACCGAATTTTTTTTTGTGACTGCTTTTTTTCTAGTTTTTTTTGCTGACCGGTTTTTTGGCCAGTTTTTTTGTTTTTTTAGGTTGTGCTGACTGGTTTTCTTTGCTCACCGGTTTTTTTCTAGTTTTTTTGTGTTTTTTAGGTTGTGCTGACCTTTTTTTTTGCTGACCGGTCCCCCCTTTTTTTACGCTGTGCTGACCGATTTTTTCCCTTTTTTTTACATTGTGCTGACCATTTTTTTTGTGTTGACCGATTTTTTTCCAGTTTTTTTGTTTTTTTTGGTTGTGCTGACCTTTTTTTTACGTTGTACTGACCGTTTTTTTTGCAGACCGGTTTTTTTTTTAGTTTTTTTTGTTTTTTTAGGTTGTGATGATCGGTTTTTTTTATGTTGTGCTGACCAATTTTTTTCCCTTATTTTACGTTGTGCTGACCGGTTTTTTTATTTTTTTTACGTTGTGCTGACCAGTTTTTTTCCCTTTTTTTACGTTGTGCTGACCATTTTTTTGTTTTTTTTGTTTTTTTTTTACCGGTTTTTCTCTTTTTTTTTGCAGAGCAGTTTTTTTTCCAGTTTTTTGTTTTTTTAGGTTGTGCTGACCGGTTTTTTTTGTTGACCGGCCCCCCTTTTTTTTTACGTTGTGCTGACCGATTTTTCCCTTTTTTTTTACGTTGTGCTGACCGTTTTTTTTGTGCTGACCAATTTTTTTCCAGATTTTTTGTTTTTTTTAGGTTGTGCTGACCGGTTTTTTTTCTGACCGATTTTTTCCAGTTTTTTTGATTTATTAGGTTGTGCTGACCGTTTTTTTTTGCTGACCGGTCCCCCTTTTTTTTTACATTGTGCTGACCGGTTTTTTTTCCTTTTTTTACGTTGTGCTTAAAGTTTTTTTTGTTTTTTTTGCTGACCGATTTTTTCCCAATTTTTTTTAGGTTGTGCTGACCGATTTTTTTTTACCGCCCCCTTTTATTTTTACGTTGTGCTAACTGGTTTTTTTCCTTTTTTTTACGTTGTGCTGACCGTTTGTTTTTTTTTTTGCTGATCGGTCCCCCTCTTTTTTTACGTTGTGCGGATCGATTTTTTCCCTTTTTTTTACGTTGTGCTGACCTTTTTTTTGTCCTGACCGGTTTTTTTCCAGTTTTTTTTTTGTTTTTTAGGTTGTGCTGACTGGTTTTTTTTACGTTGTGTAGACCATTTTTTTTGCTGACCAGTTTTTTTTCTAGTTTTTTTTAGCTGACCAGTTTTTTTTCAATTTTTTTGTTTTTTTAGGTTGTGCTGACCGCTTTTTTTACGTTGTGCTGACCGGTTTTTTCCCTTTTTTTACGTTGTGCTGACCGGTTTTTTTCCAGTTTTTTTGTTTTTTTAGGTTGTGCTGACCGTTTTTTTTGCTGACTGGTCCCCCCTTTTTTTTACGTTGTGCTGACCGGTTTTTTTTCCGGCCCCCTTTTTTTTACGTTGCACTGACTGGTTTTTTCCCTTTTTTTAACGTTGCGCTGACCGTTTTTTTTTACGTTGTGTAGAATGTTTTTTTTGCTAACCAGTTTTAATCTATTTTTTTTTGCTGATTGGTTTTTTTTCCATTTTTTTTGTTTTTTTAGGTTGCGCTGGCCGTTTTTTTTACGTTGTGCTGACCGATTTTTTTCCCTTTTTTTACGTTGTGCTGACCCTTTTTTTGCTGACCGGTTTTTTTTCCATTATTTTGTTTTCTTAGGTTGTGCAGACCTTTTTTTTTTGCAGACCGGTCCCCCCTTTTTTTACGTTGTGCTGACGATTTTTTCCCCTTTTTTTACGTTGTGCTGACCATTTTTTTTGTTTTTTTTGTGCTCACCGATTTTTTCTAGTTTTTTTGTTTTTTTAGGTTGTGCTGACCGATTTTTTTTTACCGGTCCCCCCTTTTTTTTACGTTGTGCAGACCGATTTTTTTTCCTTTTTTTTTACGTTGTGCTGACCGTTTGTTTTTTTACTTTGTGTAGACCTTTTTTTTTGCTGACCAGCTTTTTTTCTAGTTTTTTTTTGCTGACCGGTTTTTTTCCAGTTATTTTATTTTTTTAGGTTGTGCTGACAGGTTTTTTTTACGTTGTGCTGACCGATTTTTTTATTAACCGATTTTTTTCCAGTTTTTTTAGGTTGTGCTGACCATTTGTTTTTTTTTTGCTGATCGGTCCCCCCTGTTTTTTACATTGTGCGGACCGATTTTTTCCCTTTTTTTTACGTTGTGCTGACCTTTTTTTTGTCCCGACCAATTTTTTTCCAGTTTTTTTTGTTTTTTAGGTTGTGCTACCGGTTTTTTTACGTTGTGTAGACCATTTTTTTGCTGACCGGTTTTTTTCTGGTTTTTTTTTACCGGTTTTTTCCAATTTTTTTTAGGTTGTGCTGACCGATTTTTTTTACGTTGTGCTGACCAGTTTTTTTCCCTTTTTTTTACATTGTGCTGACCTGTTTTTTTTCCAGTTTTTTTGTTTTTTAGGCTGTGTTGACCGTTTTTTTTTTGCTGACCGGTCCCCCCTTTTTTTACGTTGTGCTGACCTTTTTTTTGCTGACCGATTATTTTTCTGTTTTTTTGTTTTTTTAGGTTGTGCTTACCGGTTTTTTTTACCGGTCCCACCCTTTTTTTTACGTTGTGTAGACCATTTTTTTGCTGACCGGTTTTTTTCTTGTTTCTTTTGTTTACAGTTTTTTTTCAAGTTTTTTTATTTTTTTAGGTTGTGCTGACTGGTTTTTTTTATGTTGTGCTGACCGGTTTTTTCCCTTTTTTTACGTTGTACTGACCGATTTTTTTTTGCTGACCAATTTTTTTCTAGTTTTTTTTTGCTGACCAGTTTTTTTCCAATTTTTTTGTTTTTTAGGTTGTGTTGATCGATTTTTTTTTACGTTGTGCTGACTGGTTTTTTCCCTTTTTTACGTTGTGGTGACCGGTTTTTTTCCATTTTTTTAGGCTGTGCTGACCTTTTTTTTTGCTGACAGGTCCCCCCTTTATTTTACGTTGTGCTGACCAATTTTTTCCCCTTTTTTACGTTGTGCTGACCCTTTTTTTTTGTGCTGACCGATTTTTTTCCAGTTTTTTTGTTTTTTTAGGTTGTGCTGACTGGTTTTTTTTACGTTGTGCTGACCGGTTTTTTTCCTTTTTTACGTTGTGCTGGCCGTTTTATTTATTTTTTTGCGGACCGGTTTTTTTCCAGTTTTTTTAGGTTGTGCTGACCTTTTTTTTCTGACCGGTCCCCCTTTTTTTTACATTGTGCTGACTGATTTTTTCCCTTATTTTTTACGATTTGCTGACCTTTTTTTTTGTGCTAACCAATTTTTTACCAATTTTTTTTTGTTTTTTTTGGGTTGGGCTGACCGGTTTTTTTTTTTCGTTGTGTAAACCATTTTTTTTGCTGACCGGTTTTTTTCTAGTTTTTTTGCTGACCATTTTATTTTCTATTTTTTGTTTTTTTAGGTTGTGCTGACCGGTTTTGTTTTTACGTTGTGCTGACCGGTTTTTCCTTTTTTTACGTTGTGCTAGACCATTTTATTTTCAATTTTTTGTTTTTTTAGGTTGTGCTGACCGGTTTTGTTTTTACGTTGTGCTGACCGGTTTTTCCTTTTTTTACGTTGTGCTGACCGTTTTTTTTTTGCTGACCGTTTTTTTTTTGCTGACCGGTCCCTTTTTTTTACGTTGTGCTTATCGGTTTTTTCCCTTTTTTACGTTGTGCTGACCGTTTTTTTTTGCTAACTGATTTTTTTCTAGTTTTTTTGTATTTTTAGGTTGTGCTTACCGGTTTTTTTTTACTGGTCGCCCCTTTTTTTTACGTTGTGCTGACCTGTTTTTTCCCTTTTTTTACGTTGTGCTGACCGCTTTTTTTACGTTGTGTAGACCATTTTTTTGCTGATCGGGTTTTTTTCTAGTTTTTTTTGCTGACTAGTTTTTTTCAGTTTTTTTGTTTTTTTAGGTTGTGCTGACCGATTTTTTTTTAACGTTGTGCTGACCGGTTTTTTCCCTTGTTTTACATTTTGCTGACCGATTTTTTTTTGTGACTGCTTTTTTTCTGGTTTTTTTTGCTGACCGGTTTTTTGGCCAGTTTTTTTGTTTTTTTTAGGTTGTGCTGACTGGTTTTTTTTTTGCTGACCGTTTTTTTTCCAACTTTTTTGTTTTTTTAGGTTGTGCTGACCTTTTTTTTTGCTTACCGGTCCCCCCTTTTTTTTACGTTGTGCTGACCAGTTTTTTTCACCTTTTTTTACATTGTGTTGACCTTTTTTTTTGTGTTGACCGATTTTTTTCCAGTTTTTTTGTTTTTTTTGGTTGTGCTGACCTTTTTTTTACGTTGTACTGACTGTTTTTTTCGCAGACCGGTTTTTTTAGTTTTTTTGTTTTTAGGTTGTGATGACCGGTTTTTTTTTATGTTGTGCTGACCAGTTTTTTTCCCTTATTTTACGTTGTGCTGACCGGTCTTTTTATTTTTTTTACGTTGTGGTGACCGATTTTTTTCCCTTTTTTTACGTTGTGCTGACCATTTTTTTTGTTTTTTTGTTTTTTTTTTATTTTTTTTGGTTTTTCTATTTTTTTTTACCGGTTTTTTCTTTTTTTTTGCTGAGCGGTTTTTTTCCAGTTTTTTTGTTTTTTTAGGTTGTGCTTACCGGTTTTTTTTGTTGACCGGTCCCTCTTTTTTTTATGTTGTGCTGACCGATTTTTTTCCCTTTTTTTACGTTGTGCTGACCGTTTTTTTTGTGCTGACCAATTTTTTTCCAGATTTTTTGTTTTTTTTAGGTTGAGCTGACCGGTTTTTTTTTGTGCTAACCGTTTTTTTGCGGTTTTTTTAGGTTGTGCTGACCGGTTTTTTTTCTGACCGATTTTTTTCCAGTTTTTTTGTTTTATTAGGTTGTGCTGACCATTTTTTTTTGTTGACCGGTCCCCCTTTTTTTTCCATTGTGCTGACCGGTTTTTTCCCTTTTTTTATGTTGTGCTAACCGTTTTTTTTTTTTGCTGACCGATTTTTTTCCAGTTTTTTTGTATTTTTAGGTTGTGCTGACTGGTTTTTTTTTTACCATTTTTTCTAGTTTTATTTTTGACCGGTTTTTTTCTAGTTTTTTTTGTTGACCAGTTTTTTCCATTTTTTTGCTGACCGATTTTTTTCCAGTTTTTTTTGTTTTTTTAGGATGTGCTGACCGGTTTTTGTTCAGTTTTTTTTAGGTTGTGCTGACCCGTTTTTTTTTTGCTGACCGGTCCCCCCTTTTGCTTTTACGTTGTGCTGACCGGTTTTTTCCCTTTTTTACGTTGTGCTGACCGTTTTTTTTGTGCTAACCGGTTTTTTTTCCAGTTTTTTTGTTTTTTTAGGTTGTGCTGACCGGTTATTTTTTTGTGCTGACCGGTTTTTTTGCCAATTTTTTTGTTTTTTTAGGTTGTGCTGACCATTTTTTTTTTGCTGATCGATTTTTTTCAGTTTTTTTTAGGTTGTGCTGACCATTTTTTTTGCTGACCGGTTCCGCCTTTCTTTTTATGTTGTGCTAACCGGTTTTTTCCCTTTTTCTACGTTGTGCTGACCGTTTTTTTTTTTGCTGACCGATTTTTTTCCTGTTTTTTTGTTTTTTAGGTTGTGCTGATCGTTTTTTTTGCTGACTGGTCCCCCGCTTTTTTTTTACGTTGTGCTGACCAGTTTTTTCCCTTTTTTTACGTTGTGCTGACCGTTTTTTTTTGCTGACCGATCCCCCCTTTTTTTTACGTTGTGCTGACCGGTTTTTTCCTTTTTTTTAAGTTATGCTGAACGTTTTTTTTACGTTGTGTAGACCATTTTTTTGTGCTGATCGGTTTTTTTCAGTCTTTTTGTTTTTTTAGGTTGTGCTGACTGGTTTTTTTTGTGCTGACCGGTTTTTTCCAGTTTTTTTAGGTTGTGCTGACCTTTTTTTGTCTGACCGATTTGTTTCCAGTTGTTTTTGTTTTTTTAGGTTGTGCTGACCATTTTTTTTGCTGGCCGGTCCCCCCTTTTTTTTACATTGTGCTGACCGGTTTTTTCCCTTTTTTTACGTTATGCTAACCGTTTTTTTCTGACCGATTTTTTTCCAGTTTTTTGTTTTTTTAGGTTGTGCTGATTGGTTTTTTTACCTGTCCCCCTTTTTTTTACGTTGTGCTGATCGGTTTTTTCCTTTTTTTACGTTGTGTTAACCTTTTTTCTTACGTTATGTAGACCTTTTTTTTTGCTGACTGATTTTTTTGCTAGTTTTTTTTTGCTGACCGGTTTTTTTGCAGTTTTTTTGTTTTTTTAGGTTGTGCAAACCATTTTTTTACGTTGTGCTGACCGGTTTTTTTTGCTGACCGGTTTTTTTTCCAGTTTTTCTGTTTTTTAGGTTGTGCTGACCGGTTTTTTTCACGTTGTGCTGACCACTTTTTTTTTGGTTGACCGGTTTTTTTCCAATTTTTTTAGGTTGTGCTGACCGTTTTTTTTAATATGATCGGTCCCCCCTTTTTTTTTTACATTGTTCGGACCGATTTTTTCCCTTTTTTTACGTTGTGCTAACCTTTTTTTTTGTCTTGACTGATTTTTTTCTAGTTTTTTTTGTTTTTTAGGTTGTGCTGACCGGTTTTTTTTTTACGTTGTGTAGACCATTTTTTTGTTGACCGATTTTTTTTCTAGTTTTTTTTTGCTGACCGGTCCCCCCCTTTTTTTTTACGTTGTGCTGATCGGTTTTTTTCCCTTTTTTACGTAGTGCTGACCGTTTTTTTTTTGCTGACTGATTTTTTTCTAGTTTTTTTGTATTTTTAGGTTTTGCTTACCATTTTTTTTACCGGTCCTCCTTTTTTTTTACGTTGTGCTGACCTGTTTTTTTCCCTTTTCTACATTGTGCTGACCATTTTTTTTACGTTGTGTAGACCATTATTTTTGCTGATTGGTTTTTTTCTAGTTTTTTTTGCTGACCGATTTTTTCCAATTTTTTTGTTTTTTAGGTTGTGCTGACCGGTTTTTTTTCCTTTTTTTACGTTGTGCTGACTGTATTTTTTTTTGCTGACCGGTTTTTTTCTAGTTTTTTTTGCAGACCGATTTTTTTGCCAATTTTTTTGTATTTGGAGGTTGTGCTGACCGGTTTTTTTACGTTGTGCTGATCGGTTTTTTCTCTTTTTTTTTACGTTGTGCTGACCGATTTTTTTTGCTGACCGGTCCCCCTTTTTTTTACGTTGTGCTGACCGGTTTTTTTCCTTTTTTTCTACATTGTGCTGACCATTTTTTTTTGTGCTGGCTGATTTCTTTCCTGTTTTTTGTTTTTTTAGGTTGTGCTGACCATTTTTTTACGTTGTACTGACTGTTTTTTTTGCTGACCGATTTTTTTCCAATTTTTTTTAGGTTGTGATGACCGGTTTTTTTTACGTTGTGCTGACCAGTTTTTTTTCCTTTTTTTACGTTGTGCTGACCAGTTTTTTAATTTTTTAATTTTTTTATTATTTTTTTTACGTTGTGCTGACAAGTTATTTTCCTTTTTTTTACGTTGTGCTGACCATTTTTGTGTTTTTTTTGTTTTTTGACCGGTTTTTTTCTATTTTTTTACCGATTTTTTTCTAGTTTTTTTTGCTGAGCGGTTTTTTTCCAGATTTTATTTCTGAGCAGTTTTTTTCCAGTTTTTTATTTTTTTAGGTTGTGCTGACTGGTTCTTTTTGCTGACCGATCCCCCCATATTTTTACGTTGTGCTGACCGATTTTTTCTCTTTTTTTTACGTTGTGCTGACCGTTTTTTTTGTGTTGACCAGTTTTTTTCTAGTTTTTTTGTTTTTTTTTGTTGTGCTTACCTTTTTTTTGTGCTGACTGTTTTTTTGCAGTTTTTTTTAGGTTGTGTTTACCGGTTTTTTTTGCTGACCGATTTTTTTCCAGTTTTTTTGTTTTTTTAGGTTGTGCTGACCGTTTTTTTTTTGCAGACCGGTCCCCCCTTTTTTTTACGTTGTGCTGACCGGTTTTTTTCCTTTTTTTTACATTGTGCTGACCGTTTTTTTTTGTTGACCGATTTTTTTCAAATTTTTTTTAGGTTGTGCTGACCGGTTTTTTTGACCGATTTTTTTCTAGTTTTATTTTTTGACGAGTTTTTTTCTAGTTTTTTTTGCTGACCGATTTTTTCGATTTTTTTGTTGACCGGTGTTTTTTTCTAGTTTTTTTGTTTTTTTAGGTTGTTCTGACCAATTTTTGTCCAGTTTTTTTTACGTTGTGCTGACCGGTTTTTTTGTAGACTGGTCCCCCATTTTTTTTATGTTGTGCTGACTGGTTTTTTCCCTTTTTTTATGTTGTGCTGACCGTTTTTTTGCTGACCGGTCCCCCTTTTTTTACGTTGTGCTGACCGGTTTTTTTCCTTTTTTTATGTTGTGCTGACCTTTTTTTTTACGTTGTGTAGACCATTTTTTTGTGCTGATCGGTTTTTTTCCAGTTTTTTTGTTTTTTTAGGTTGTGCTGACTATTTTTTTTGTGCTGACCGGTTTTTTTCCAGTTTTTTTTAGGTTGTGGTGACCGTTTTTTTTTTGTTGACTGGTTTTTTTCCAGTTTTTTTTAGGTTGTGCTGACCTTTTTTTTTTTGCTGGCCGGTCCCCCCTTTTTTTTACATTGTGCTGACCGGTTTTTTTCCCTTTTTTTACGTTGTGCTAACCGTTTTTTTCTGACCGATTTTTTTCCAGTTTTTTTTAGGTTGTGCTGATCGGTTTTTTTTTACCGGTCCCCCCTTTTTTTAGGTTGTGCTGACCGATTTTTTTCCAGTTTTTTGTTTTTTTAGGTTGCGCTGACCGGTTTTTTTCACCGGTCCCCCCCTTTTTTTTACGTTGTGCTGACCGGTTTTTTCCCTTTTTTTTACGTTGTGCTGACCTTTTTTTTACGTTGTGTAGACCACTTTTTTTTTGTTGACCGATTTTTTTGCTAGTTTTTTTGCTGACCGATTTTTTTTTGCAGTTTTTTTTTAGGTTGTGCAGACCATTTTTTTACGTTGTGCTGACCGTTTTTTTTTTACGTTGTGCTGACCAATTTTTTCCGTTTTTTTACATTGTGCTAACCGGTTTTTTTTGCTGACCATTTTTTTCCAGTTTTTTTTTTTTAGGTTTGTGCTGACCGATTTTTTCCAGTTTTTTTTTGTTTTTTAGGTTGTGCTGACCGGTTTTTTTTTACGTTGTGCTGACCGTTTTTTTTTGTTGACCATTTTTTTTCTATTTTTTTGCAGACCGATTTTTTTCAGTTTTTTGTTTTTTTACGTTGTGCTGAACGGTTTTTTTTTACATTGTGCTGACCAGTTTTTTCCTTTTTTTACGTTGTGTTGATCGGTTATTTTTTTTACGTTGTGCTGACCGGTTTTTTCCCTTTTTTTACGTTTTGCTGACCGATTTTTTTGTTTTTTTTGTTGTTTTGTATTTTTGTTTATTTTTGACCGGTTTTTCTCTAGTTTTTTTACCGGTTTTTTTCTAGTTTTTTTTGCTGACCAGTTTTTTTCCAGTTTTTTTTCTGACCGGTTTTTTTTTCCAGTTTTTTTGTTTTTTTTAGGCTGTGCTGACCGTTTTTTTTTTGTGCTGACTGGTTTTTTTCCAATTTTTGTTGTTTTTTAGGTTGTGCTAACCATTTTTTTTGCTAACCGGTTTTTTATCCAATTTTTTTTGTTTTTTAGGTTGTGCTGACCATTTTTTTGTGCTGACCGATTTTTTTCCAGGTTTTTTTGCTTTTTTAGGTTGTGCTGACCGTTTTTTTTTGCTGATCGATTTTTTTCCAGTTTTTTTTATTTTTTTAGGTTGTGCTGACCGTTTTTTTGCTGACCGGTCCCCTCTTTCTTTTTACGTTGTGCTAACCGGTTTTTTTCCTTTTTTTACGTTGTGCTGCCTTTTTTTTCCTGACCGATTTTTTTCCTGTTTTTTTGTTTTTTAAGTTTTGCTGATCGGTTGTTTTGCTGACTGGTCCCTCACTTTTTTTTACGTTGTGCTGACCGGTTTTTTTCCTTTTTTTACGTTGTGCTGACCGTTTTTTTTTTTATTTTTTTTTTTGCTGATCGGTCCCCCATTTTTTTTACGTTGTGCTGACCGGTTTTTTTCCTTTTCTTTTAAGTTATGCTGAACCTTTTTTTACGTTGTGTAGACCATTTTTTTGTGCTGATCGATTTTTTTTCAGTTTTTTTGTTTTTTTTGGTTGTGCTGACTGGTTTTTTTTGTGCTGACCAGTTTTTTTCCAGTTTTTTTTTAGGTTGTGCTGACCTTTTTTTGTCTGACCTGTTTTTTTCAAGTTTTTTTTATTTTTTTAGACTTTTTTTTGTTGGCCGGTCCCCCTTTTTTTTTACATTGTGCTGTCCAATTTTTTCCCTTTTTTTACGTTGTGCTAACTGTTTTTTTTTCTGACATATTTTTTCCAGTTTTTTGTTTTTTTAGGTTGTGCTGACCGGTTTTTTTTTACCGGTCCCCCCTTTTTTTTACGTTGTGCTGACCGGTGTTTTTTCCTTTTTTACGTTGTGTTAACCTTTTTTTTACGTTGTGTAGACCTTTTTTTGCTGACCAATTTTTTTGCTAGTTTTTTTTGCTGACCGATTTTTTTGCAGTTTTTTATTTTTTTAGGTTGTGCAGACCATTTTTTTTTACGTTGCGCTTACCGATTTTTTTTGCTAACCGGTTTTTTTCCATTTTTTTGTTTTTTTAGGTTGTGCTGACCGGTTTTTTTTACGTTGTGCTGACCGGTTTTTTTGTTGACCGGTTTTTTTCTAGTTTTTTTAGGTTGTGCTGACCGTTTGTTTTTTTTTTGCTGATTGGTCCCCCCTTTTTTGTACGTTGTGCGGACCAATTTTTTACCTTTTTTTTACGTTGTGCTAACCTTTTTTTTTGTCCTGACTGATTTTTTTCAATTTTTTTTGTTTTTTAGGTTGTGCTGACCGGTTTTTTTCTAGTTTTTTTTGCTGACCTTTTTTTCTTTGCTGACCGATCCCCCTTTTTTTTTACGTTGTGCTTATCGGCTTTTTTTCGTTTTTTACGTTGTGTTGACCGTTTTTTTTACGTTGTGTAGACCATTATTTTTGCTGATCGATTTTTTTTCCAGTTTTTTTGTATTTTTAGGTTGTGCTTATCGGTTTTTTTTACCAGTCCCCCCTTTTTTTTACGTTGTGCTTACCAGTTTTTTTCCCTATTTTTACGTTGTGCTGACCATTTTTTTTACGTTGTGTAGACCATTATTTTTGCTGATCGATTTTTTTTCTAGATTTTTTTTGCTGACCGGTTTTTTCTATTTTTTTGTTTTTTTAGGTTGTGCTGACCGGATTCTTTTACGTTGTGCTGACCGATTTTTTCCTTTCTTTACGTTGTGCTGACTGTATTTTTTTTTTGCTGACCGATTTTTTTCTATTTTTTTTGCAGACCGATTTTTTTCCATTTTTTTGTTTTTGTAGGTTGTGCTGACCGGTTTTTTTACGTTGTGCTGATCGGTTTTTCCCCTTTTTACGTTGTGCTGACCGGTTTTTTTTGCTGACCGGTTTTTTTCCATTTTTTTTGTTTTTTTAGGTTGTACTGACCGGTCCCCCCCTTTTTTTTATGTTGTGCTGACCTATTTTTTTCCCTTTTTTTTACATTGTGCTGACCATTTTTTTTGTGCTGTCCGATTTTTTTTCGGTTTTTTGTTTTTTTAGGTTGTGATGACCATTTTTTTTACGTTGTACTGACCTTTTTTTTGCTGACCGATTTTTTTCCAGTTTTTTTTAGGTTATGATGACCGGTTTTTTTTTACGTTGTGCTGACCAGTTTTTTTCCCTTATTTTACGTTGTGCTGACCGGATTTTTAATTTTTTAATTTTTTAATTTTTTTTTACGTTGTGCTGACCAGTTATTTTCCCTTTTTTTACGTTGTGCTGACACTTTTTTTATTTTTTTCTTTTTTTTGACCGGTTTTTTCTATTTTTTACCGGTTTTTTTTCTAGTTTTTTTTTGCTGAGCGGTTTTTTTCCAGTTTTTTTTTCTGAGCGGCTTTTTTCCAGTTTTTTTTGTTTTTTTAGGTTGTGCTGACCGATTTTTTTTGCTGACCGATCCCCCCATTTTTTTTACGTTGTGCTGACCGGTTTTTCCCTTTTTTTTACGTTGTGCTGACCTGTTTTTTTTCAGTTTTTTTGTTTTTTTTGGTTGTGCTGACCTGTTTTTTTTGTGCTGACATTTTTTTGCAGTTTTTTTTAGGTTGTGCTGAACGATTTTTTTTTGCTGACCGATTTTTTCCATTTTTTTTGTCTTTTTAGGTTGTGCTGACCGTTTTTTTGCTGACCGATCACCCCTTTTTTTTTACATTGTGCTGACCTTTTTTTTTTACTGACCAAATTTTTTCCAGTTTTTTTTTGTTTTTTTAGGTTGTGCTGACCGGTTTTTTTTACCAATTTTTTTCTAGTTTTATTTTTTGACGGGTTTTTTTCTAGTTTTTTTTGCTGACCGATTTTTTCCATTTTTTTGCTGACCGGTGTTTTTTTCCATTTTTTTTAGGTTGTTCTGACCGGTTTTTGTCCAGTGTTTTTTAGGTTGTGCTGACTCGTTTTTTTTCTGACCGGTCCCCCCTTTTTTTACGTTGTGCTGACCAGTTTTTTTCCCTTTTTTACGTTGTGCTGACCATTTTTTTGTGCTGACCGGTTTTTTCCAATTTTTTTATTTTTTTAGGTTGTGCTGACCAATTTTTTTTTGTGCTGACCGGTTTTTTCCAGTTTTTTTTTGTTTTTTTAGGTTGTGCTGACCGTTTTTAGGTTGTGCTGACCGTTTTTTTTTTGCTGACCGGTTCTCCCTTTCTTTTTACATTGTGCTAACATGTTTTTTTCCTTTTTTTAAATTGTGCTGACTGTTTTTTTTTGCTGACCGATTTTTTCCTGTTTTTTTGTTTTTTAGGTTGTGCTGACCGGTTTTTTTGCTGACTGGTCCCCCCTTTTTTTTACGTTGTGCTGACCGGTTTTTTCCCTTTTTTTTACGTTGTGCTGACCGGTCCCCCCTTTTTTTTACGTTGTGCTGACCGGTTTTTTTTCTTTTTTTTTACATTGTGCTAACCATTTTTTTTTACGTTGTATAGACAATTTTTTTGTGCTTATTGGTTTTTTTCCAATTTTTTTTGTTTTTTTAGGTTGTGCTGACTGGTTTTTTTTGTGCTGACCGGTTTTTTTCCAGTTTTTTTTAGGTTGTGCTGACCGTTTTTTTTGTTGACCGGTTTTTTTCCATTTTTTTGTTTTTTTTAGGTTGTGCTGACCGTTTTTTTTGCTGGCCGGTCCCCCCTTTTTTTACATTGTGCTGACCAGATTTTTTCCCTTTTTTTACGTTATGCTGACCGGTTTTTTTCCTTTTTTTACATTATGCTGACCGGTTTTTTTTTTTTGCTGACCAGTTTTTTTCCAATTTTTTTGTTTTTTTAGGTTTTGCTGACCGTTTTTTTTTTTGCTGACCGGTACCCCTTTTTTTTACGTTGTGCTGACCGGTTTTTTTCCCTTTTTTTACGTTGTGCTGACCATTTTTTTTGTGCTGACCGAACTTTTTCCAGTTTTTTTGTTTTTTTAGGTTGTGCTGACCGGTTTTTTTACGCTGTGCTGACCGTTTTTTTTTGCTGACCATTTTTTTCTATTTTTTTTGCTGACCGGTTTTTTTTCAGTTTTTTGTTTTTTTACGTTGTGCTGAATGGTTTTTTTTACATTGTGCTGACTGGTTTTTTCCTTTTTTTACGTTGTGCTGATCGATTTTTTTTACGTTGTGCTGACCGATTTTTTTCCATTTTTTACGTTGTGCTGACCGGTTTTTTATTTTTTTTTGTTTTTTTTGTTGTTTTGTATTTTTGTTTATTTTTGACCGTTTTTTTTTTCTATTTTTTACCGGTTTTTTTCTAGTTTTATTTTGCTGACCGGTTTTTTTCCAGTTTTTTTGGCTGACCGGTTTTTTTCCAGTTTTTTTTGTTTTTTGTTTAGGTTGTACTGACCATTTTTTTTTGTGCTGACTGGTTTTTTTCGAATTTTTTTGTTTTTTTAGGTTGTGCTGACCATTTTTTTTGCTGATCGGTTTTATTTCCAGTTTTTTTATTTTTTTAGGTTGTGCTGACCATTTTTTTTGCTGACCGGTCCCCCCTATCTTTTTACGTTGTGCTAACCAATTTTTTCCCTTTTTTTACGTTGTGCTGACTGTTTTTTTTGCTGACCGATTTTTTTCCTTTTTTTTTAGGTTGTGCTGACCATTTTTTTTGCTGACTGGTCCCCCCTTTTTTTTACGTTGTGCTGACAGGTTTTTTCCCTTTTTTTACGTCGTGCTGACCATTTTTTTTTGCTGACCGGTCCCCCCTTTTTTTTACGTTGTGCTGACCGTTTTTTTTATGTTGTGTGGACCATTTTTTTTGTGCTGATCGGTTTCTTCCAATTTTTTTTGTTATTTTAGGTTGTGCTGACTGGTTTTTTTTGTGCTGACCGGTTTTTTTCCATTTTTTTAGGTTGTGTTGACCATTTTTTTTTACTGACCGGTTTTTTTCCATTTTTTTAGGTTGTGTTTTCCATTTTTTTCTGTTTTTTTGTTTTTTTAGGTTGGGCTGACCGTTTTTTTTTTGCCAGCCGATCCCCCTTTTTTTTTACATTGTGCTGACCGGTTTTTTTCCCCTTTTTTTACGTTGTGCTAACCGTTTTTTTCTGACCGATTTTTTTCCAATTTTTTGTTTTTTTAGGTTGTGCTGATCGGTTTCTTTTACCGGTCGCTCCTTTTTTTTACGTTGTGCTGACTGGTTTTTTTTCCTTTTTTTTACGTTGTGCAGACCTTTTTTTTTACGTTGTGTAGACCATTTTTTTTGCTGACCGATTTTTTTGCATGTTTTTTTGCTGACCCATTTTTTTGCAATTTTTTTGTTTTTTTAGGTTGTGCAGACCATTTTTTTTTACGTTGTGCTGACCGATTTTTTTTACTGATCGGTTTTTGTTGTTTTTTAGGTTGTGCTGACCGGTTTTTTTTACGTTGTGCTGACCGGTTTTTTTGCTGACCAAATTTTTCCAGTTTTTTTTGTTTTTTTAGGTTTTGCTGACCGTTTTTTTTGCTGACCGTTTTTTTTGCTGACCATTTTTTTAGCTGACCGGTCCCCCCTTTTTTTTACGTTGTGCTGACCGGTTTTTTTCCCTTTTTTATGTTGCGCTGACCATTTTTTTTGTGCTGACCGATTTTTTTCCATTTTTTTGTTTTTTAAGTTGTGCTGACCGGTTTTTTTTTACGTTGTGCTGATCGTTTTTTCGCTGACCATTTTTTTTCTATTTTTTTTGCTGACCAGTTTTTTTTAGTTTTTTGTTTTTTTAGGTTGTGCTGAACGTTTTTTTTACATTGTGCTGACCGATTTTTTCCTTTTTTACGTTGTGCTGATCGTTTTTTTTACGTTGTGCTGACCGGTTTTTTTTCCCTTTTTTTTGTTTTGTTTTTTTGTTTATTTTTGACCGATTTTTTTCTAGTTCTTTTTTACCGGTTTTTTTCTATTTTTTTTGCTGATCGGTTTTTTCCAGTTTTTTTGCTGACCAATTTTTTTCCTGTTTTTTTTAGGTTGTGCTGACCGTTTTTTTTTGTGGTGACTGGTTTTTTTCCAATTTTTTTTTGTTTTTTATGTTGTGCTGACCATTTTTTTTTGCTAACCGGTTTTTTTTCCAATTTTTTTTGTTTTTTTAGGTTGTGCTGACCATTTTTTTTTGCTGATCGGTTTTATTTCCAATTTTTTTTAGGTTATGCTTACCGTTTTTTTGCTGACCGGTCCCCCCTTTCTTTTTACTTTGTGCTAACCAGTTTTTTCCCTTTTTTACGTTGTGCTGACTGTTTTTTTGCTGACCGATTTTTTTCCTGTTTTTTTGTTTTTTAGGTTGTGCTGACCAGTTTTTTTTGCTGACTGGTCCCCCTTTTTTTTACATTGTGCTGACCGGTTTTTTCCCTTTTTTTACGTTGTGCTGACCGTTTCTTTTTTGCTGACCGGTCACCGCTTTTTTTTACGTTGTGCTGACCGGTTCTTTTCCTTTTTTTTACGTTGTGCTGACAATTTTTTTTACGTTGTGTAGACCATTTTTTTGTGCTGATCGGTTTTTTCCAATTTTTTTTAGGTTGCGTTGACTGTTTTTTTTGTGCTGACCGGTTTTTTCCATTTTTTTTAGGTTGGGCTGACCGTTTTATTTTGCTGACCAGTTTTTTTTCCTGTTTTTTTGTTTTTTTAGGTTGTGCTGACCGTTTTTTTTTTGCTGGCCGGTCCCCCTTTTTTTTACATTGTGCTGATCGATTTTTTTCCCTTTTTTTTACGTTGTGCTAACCGTTTTTTTTCTCACCAATTTTTTTCCAGTTTTTTTTTTAGGTTGTGCTGACCGATTTTTTTTACCGGTCCCCCCTTTTTTTACGTTGTGCTGACCATTTTTTTCCTTTTTTTTACGTTGTGCTGACCTTTTTTTTATGTTGTGTAGACCATTTTTTTTGTTGACCGATTTTTTTGCAAGTTTTTTTTTGCTAACCGGTTTTTTTTGCAGTTTTTTTGTTTTTTTAGGTTGTGCAGTCCATTTTTTTTACGTTGTGCTAATCGTTTTTTTTTGCTGATCGGTTTTTTTTGGTTTTTTAGGTTGTGCTGACCGGTTTTTTTACGTTGTGCTGACCGGTTTTTTCCCTTTTTTAACATTGTGCTGACCGGTTGTTTTTGCTGACCAGTTTTTTTCCAGTTTCTTTTGTTTTTTTAGGTTTTGCTGACCGTTTTTTTTTGCTGACCGGTCCCCCTTTTGTTTACGTTGTGCTGACCATTTTTTTCCCTTTTTTTTACGTTGTGCTGACCGTTCTTTTTGTGCTGATCGATTTTTTTCCAGTTTTTTTGTTTTTTTAGGTTGTGCTGACCGGTTTTTTTACGTTGTGCAGCCCGTTTTTTTTGCTGACCGGTTTTTTTCTATTTTTTGCTGACCGGTTTTTTTCCAGTTTTTTGTTTTTTTAGGTTGTGCTGAACGGTTTTTTTACATTGTGCTGACCAGTTTTTCTTTGCTGACCGGTCCCTCCTTTTTTTTACGTTGTGCTGACCGATTTTTTTCCTTTTTTTACATTGTGCTGACCATTTTTTTGCTGACCGCTTTTTTCCAGTTTATTTGTTTTTTTAGGTTGTGCTGACCGGTTTTTTTTGCTGACCCGTCCCCCCTTTTTTTTAAGTTGTGCTGACCGGTTTTTTTCCTTTTTTTACGATGTGCTGACCATTTTTTTCGTTGTGTAAACCATTTTTTTTGTGCTGACGGGTTTTTTTCCAGTTTTTTTGTTTTTTTAGGTTGTGCTGACCGATTTTTTTTGTGCTGACCGATTTTTTCCAATTTTTTTTAGGTTGTGCTGACCGTCTTTTTTTGCTTACTGGTTTTTTTTCAAGTTTTTTTTTGTTTTTTTAGGTTGTGCTGACAGTTTTTTTGCTGACCGGTCCCTCTCTTTTTTTTACGTTGTGATGACCGATTATTTCGCTTTTTTTAGGTTGTGCTGACCCTTTTTTTTTCCATTTTTTTGTTTTTTAGGTTGTGCTGACCTGTTTTTTTTGTGCTGACCGGTTTTTTTCCAGTTTTTTTGTTTTTTTAGGTTGTGCTGACCGGTTTTTTTTTGCTGACTGGTCCCCCCTTTTATTTTTACATTGTGCTGACCGGTTTTTTCCCTTTTTTTACGTTGTGCTGATCGTTTTTTTTGCTGACCGGTCCCCCCTGTTTTTAACGTTGTGCTTACCAGTTTTTTTCCTTTTTTTTACGTTGTGCTGATCGTTTTTTTTTCACGTTGTGTAGACCATTTTTTGTGCTGATCGGTTTTTTCCAGTTTTTTTTGTTTTTTTAGGTTGCGCTGACTGGTTTTTTTGTGCTGACCGGTTTTTTTCCAGTTTTTTTAGGTTGGGCTGACCGTTTTATTTTGCTGACCGGTTTTTTCCTTTTTTTTTTTTTTAGGTTGTGCTGACTGTTTTTTTGCCGGCCGGTCCCTCTTTTTTTACATTGTGCTGACCGGTTTTTTCCCTTTTTTTACGTTGTGCTAACCGTTTTTTTCTGACCGATTATTTTCCAGTTTTATTTTTTTAGGTTGTGCTGACCGGTTTTTTTACCGGTCTCCCCTTTTTTTACGTTGTGCTGACCGGTTTTTTCCCTTTTTTTATGTTGTGCTGACCTTTTTTTTACGTTGTGTAGACCATTTTTTTTGCTGACCGATTTTTTTGCAAGTTTTTTTTGCTGACCGGTTTTTTTGCAGTTTTTTTGTTTTTTTAGGTTGTGCATACCATTTTTTTTACGTTATGCTGACTGTTTTTTTTTTGCTGATTGGTTTTTTTTGGTTTTATAAGTTGTGCTGACCGGTTTTTTTACGTTGTGCTGACCGGTTTTTTCCCTTTTTTTACATTGTGCTGACCGGTTTTTTTTGCGGACCAATTTTTTTCCAGTTTTTTTGTTTTTTTAGGTTTTGCTGACCGTTTTTTTGCTGACCGGTCCCCCCTTTTTTTTAAGTTGTGCTGACCGGTTTTTTTCCCCTTTTTTTACGTTGTGCTGACCGTTTTTTTGTGCTGATCGATTTTTTTCCAGTCTTTTTGTTTTTTTAGGTTGTGTTGACCGGTTTTTTTTACGTTATGCTGACCGTTTTTTTGCTGACCGATTTTTTTCTATTTTTTTGCTGACCGGTTTTTTCTAGTTTTTTGTTTTTTTAGGTTGTGCTAAACGGTTTTTTTTTTACATTGTGCTGATCGGTTTTTCTTTACTGACCGGTCCCTCCTTTTTTTTACGTTGTGCTGACCGGTTTTTTTCTTTTTTTACGTTGTGCTGTCTGTTTTTTTTTTGCTGACCAATTTTTTTCCAGTTTATTTGTTTTTTTAGGTTGTGCTGACCGGTCCCCCCTTTTTTACGTTGTGCTGACCGGTTTTTTCCCTTTTTTTTACGTTGTGCTGACCTTTTTTTTTACATTGTGTAGACCTTTTTTTTTGCTGACCGATTTTTTTTGCAAGTTTTTTTTGCTGACCGATTTTTTTTGCAATTTTTTTGTTTTTTTAGGTTGTGCAGACCGTTTTTTTTTACGTTGTGCTGACTGGTTTTTTTTTTCTGATTGGTTTTTTTTAGTTTTTTAGGTTGTGCTGACCGGTTTTTTTTACGTTGTGCTGACCGGATTTTCCCTTTTTTTACATGTGCTGACCGGTTTTTTTTTTGCTGACCAGTTTTTTTGTTTTTTTAGGTTTTGCTGACCATTTTTTTTGCTGACCGGTCCCCCCTTTTTTTTACGTTGTGCTGACCGGTTTTTTTCCCTTTTTTTTGCGTTGTGCTGACCGTTTTTTTTTGCTGACCGATTTTTTCCAGTCTTTTTGTTTTTTTAAGTTGTGCTGACTGGTTTTTTTTACGTTATGCTGACCGTTTTTCATGCTGACCGGTTTTTTTCTATTTTTTTGCTGACTGGTTTTTTTTCTAGTTTTTTGTTTTTTTAGGTTGTGCTGAACGGTTTTTTTTACATTGTGCTGATCGGTTTCTCTTTGCTAACCGGTCCCTCCTTTGTTTTACGTTGTGCTGACCGATTTTTTTCCTTTTTTTACGTTCTGCTGACCTTTTTTTTTGCTGACCGATTTTTTTCCAGTTTATTTGTTTTTTTAGGTTGTTCTGACCGTTTTTTCTGCTGACCGGTCCTCCCTTCTTTTTAAGTTGTGCTGACCGGTTTTTTTCTTTTTTTTTACGATGTGCTGACCATTTTTTTTACGTTGTGTAGACCATTTTTTTTGTGCTGACGGATTTTTTTCCAGTTTTTTTGTTTTTTTGGTTGTGCTGACCGGTTTTTTTTGTGCTGACCGATTTTTTCCAATTTTTTTGTTGTGCTGACCGTCTTTTTTTTGCTGACTGGTTTTTTTTCAAGTTTTTTTTGTTTTTTTAGGTTGTGCTGACAGTTTTTTTTGCTGACCGGTCCCTTCCTTTTTTTTACGTTGTGATGACCGATTATTTCACTTTTTTTAGGTTGTGTTGACTCTTTTTTTTTCCATTTTTTTTGTTTTTTTAGGTTGTGCTGACCTATTTTTTGTGCTGACCGGTTTTTTTCCAGTGTTTTTACGTTGTGCTGATCGTTTTTTTACGTTGTGTAGACCATTTTTTTGTGCTGATCGGTTTTGTCCAGTTTTTTTGTTTTTTTAGGTTGCACTGACTGGTTTTTTTTTGTGCTGATCGGTTTTTTTCCAGTTTTTTTAGATTGGGTTGACCGTTTTATTTTGCTGACCGGTTTTTTTCCTTTTTTTGTTTTTTTAGGTTGTGCTTACCGTTTTTTTGCCGGCCAGTCCCCTTTTTTTTACATTGTGCTGACCGGTTTTTTCCCTTTTTTATCGTTGTGCTAACCGTTTTTTTCTGACCGATTTTTTCCAGTTTTTTGTTTTTTTAGGTTGTGCTGACCAGTTTTTTTTACCTGTCCCCCTTTTTTTACGTTGTGCTGACCGGTTTTTTTCACTTTTTTTACGTTGTGCTGACCTTTTTTTTACGTTGTGTAGACCATTTTTTTTTGCTGACCGATTTTTTTGCAAGTTTTTTTTGCTGACCGGTTTTTTTTGCAGTTTTTTTGTTTTTTTAGGTTGTGCAGACCATTTTTTTTACGTTGTGCTGACCGGTTTGTTTTTGCTGATTGGTTTTTTTTGGTTTTTTAGGTTGTGCTGACCGGTTTATTTTACGTTGTGCTGACCGATTTTTTCCCTTTTTTTACATTGTGCTGACCGGTTTTTTTGCTGACCAGTTTTTTCTAATTTTTTTGTTTTTTTAGGTTTTGCTGACCCTTTTTTTTGCTGACCGGTCCCCCCTTTTTTTTACGTTGTGCTGACCGGTTTTTTTCCTTTTTTTACGTTGTGCTGACCGTTTTTTTTTGTGCTAACCGATTTTTTTCCAGTTTTTTTGTTTTTTTAGGTTGTGCTGACCGGTTTTTTTTATTTTTTTGCTGACCGGTTTTTTTCCTAGTTTTTTTTTGTTTTTTAGGTTGTGCTGAACGGTTTTTTTTACATTGTGCTGATCGGTCTTTTTTGCTGACCGGTCCCTCCTTTTTTTTATGTTGTGCTGACCGGTTTTTTTCCTTTTTTTACGTTGTGCTGACCGTTTTTTTTTTGCTGACCAATTTTTTTCCAGTTTATTTGTTTTTTTAGGTTGTGCTGACCGGTTTTTTTTGCTGACCGGTCCCCCCTTTTTTTTAAGTTGTGTTGACTGATTTTTTCCCTTTTTTTTACAATGTGATGACTGTTTTTTTACGTTGTGTAGACCATGTTTTTTGTGCTGACGAGTTTTTTTCCAGTTTTTTGTTTTTTTAGGTTGTGCTGACCGGTTTTTTCCAATTTTTTTTAGGTTGTGCTGACCGTGTTTTTTTTTGCTGACTGGTTTTTTTCAAGTTTTTTTTTGTTTTCTCAGGTTGTGCTGACAGTTTTTTTGCCGACCGGTCCCTCCCTTTTTTTTACATTGTGATGACCGATTTTTTCGCTTTTTTTAGGTTGTGCTGACCATTTTTTCCATTTTTTTTGCTGATCGATTTTTTTTCAAGTTTTTTAGTTTCTTTTGGTTGTGCTGACCGGGTTTTTTTTTTACGTTGTGCTGACCGTTGATTTTCGCTGACCTTACCCCCCCTTTTTTTTTACGTTATGCTGATCGGTTTTTTCCCTTTTTTTTACGTTTTGCTGACCGTTTTTTTTTACGTTGTGTAGACAATTTTTTTTGCTGGCCGGTTTTTTTCTAGTTTTTTTTGCAGATCGATTTTTTTCCAGTTTTTTTGTTTTTTTAGGTTGTGCTGACCGTTTTTTTTTACGTTGTGTTGACCGGTTTTTCCCTTTTTTTACATTGTGCTGACCAATTTTTTTTGCTGACCGGTTTTTTTCCAGTTTTTATTTTAGGTTGTGCTAACCGCTTTTTTTTTACCGGTCCCTCCTTTTTTTACATTGTGCTGACCGATTTTTTGCCCTTTTTTTTACGTTGTGCTGACCGTTTTTTTTTACGTTGTGTAGACCTTTTTTTTTGTTGACCAGTTTTTTTTCTAGTTTTTTTGCTGACCGGTTTTTTTTCAGTTTTTTTGTTTTTTTAGGTTGTGCTGACCGAATTTTTTTTTACGTTGTGCTGACCGGTTTTTTCCCCTTTTTTAGGTTGTGCTGACCAGTTTTTTTTGCTGACCGATTTTTTTCCAGTTTTTTTTAGGCTGTGCTGACCATTTTTTTTGCTGACCGGTTCCCCCACTTTTTTTAACGTTGTGCTGATCGATTTTTTCACTTTTTTTTGCGTTGTGCTGACCGTTTTTTTTTTGTTGACCGATCTTTTTTCCAGTTTTTTGTTTTTTTAGGTTGTGTTGACCGATTTTTTTTACCGGTCCACCCCTTTTTTTACGTTGTACTGACCGGTTTTTTTACGTTGTGTAGACCATTTTTTTTGGTGACCGGTTTTTTTCTAGTTTTTTTTGCTGACCGATTTTTTTCCAGTTTTTTTGTTTTTTTAGGTTGTGCTGACCGGTTTTTTTTTTATTTTTTTTACATTGTGCTGACCAGTTTTTTCCCTTTTTTACGTTGTGCTGACCGTTTTTTTTGCTGACCGATTTTTTTCCCTTTTTTTTTACGTTGGGCAGACCATTTTTTTTACGTTGTGTAGGCCATTTTTTTTTGCTGATCGGTTTTTTTCAGTATTTTTTGTTTCTTTTGGTTGTGCTGACTGGATTTTTTTTTACGTTGTGCTGACCGGTTTTTTCCCTTTTTTACGTTGTGCTGACCGTTTTTTTTCCATTTTTTTTAGGTTGTGCAGACCATTTTTTTCTTTTTTTGCTGACCGGTTCCCCCTTTTTTTTACGTTGTGCTGATCGATTTTTTTCCTTTTTATACGTTGTGTTGTCCGTTTTTTGACGTTGTGTAGACAATTTTTTTTGCTGACCGGTTTTTTCTAGTTTTTTTTGCTGACCGGTTTTTTTCCAATTTTTTTGTTTTTTTAGGTTGTGCTGACCATTTTTTTTACGTTGTGCTGACCGGTTTTTTCCCTTTTTTTACGTTGTGCTGATCGGTTTTTTTGCTGACCGGTTTTATTCCAGTTTTTTTTTGTTTTTTTAGGTTGTGCTGACCGGTTTTTTTTACTGGTCTCCCCCTTTTATTTACAATGTGCTGACCGGTTTTTTGCCCCTTTTTTTACGTTGTGTTGACCGTTGTTTTTACGTTGTGAAGACCTTTTTTTTTCGCTGACCAGTTTTTTTCTAGTTTTTTTGCTGACTGGTTTTTTCCAGTTTTTTTGTTTTTTTTTAGGTTGTGCTGAGCAGTTTTTTTTTACGTTGTGCTGACCGGTGTTTTTTCCTTTTTTTACGTTGTGCTGACCGTTTTTTTTTGTTGACTGGTTTTTTTCCAGTTTTTTTAGGCTGTGCTAACTGTTTTTTTTTGCTGACCGGTTCCCCCACTTCTACCCCTTTTTTTAGTTCGTGCTGACCGGTTTTTTCTATTTTTTTTACGTTGTGCTGACCGTTTTTTTTACGTTGTGTAGACCATGTTTTTTTTGGTGACCGGTTTTTTTCTAGTTTTTTTTGCTGACCGGTTTTTTTCCTGTTTTTTTTAGATTGTGCTGACCGGTTTTTTTTTTTTTGTTGTGCTGACCGATTTTTTCCCTTTTTTTACATTGTGCTGACCGTTTTTTTGCTGACCAGTTTTTTTCCAGTTTTTTTAGGTTGTGCTGACCATTTTTTTTGCAGACCGGTCTCATTATTTTTTTTATGTTGTGTTGACCAGTTTTTTCCCTTTTTTATTTTGTGCTGACCTTCTTTTTTGTGATGACCGATTTTTTTCCAGATTTTTTGTTTTTTTAGGTTGTGCTGACCGATTTTTTTTACGTTGTGTAGACCTTTTTTTTATGTTGCTAACCGGTTTCTTTTATTTTCTATTTTTTTACGTTGTGCTGATCGGTTTTTCCCTTTTTTTACGTTGTGCTGACCATTTTTTTTTGCTTACCGGTTTTTTCCATTTTTTAGGTTGTGCTGACCATTTTTTTTGCTGAACGGTCCCCCTTTTTTTTACGTTGTGCTGAGCGGTTTTTTCTTTTTTTTTTTTACGTTGTGCTGACCTTTTTTTTTGTCCTGACCGGTATTTTTCCAGTTTTTTTTGTTCTTTAGGTTGTGCTGACTGGTTTTTTTTTACGTTGTGTAGACCATTTTTTTGTTGACCAGTTTTTTTCTAGTTTTTTTTAGCTGACCGGTTTTTTTCAATTTTTTTTGTTTTTTTAGGTTGTGCTGACCGGTTTTTTTACGTTGTGCTGACCGATTTTTTCCCTTTTTTTACGTTGTGCTGACCGGTTTTTTTTTACGTTGTGCTGACCGTTTTTTTTTTGCTGACCCATTTTTTTATTTTTTTTTGTTTACTTGGTTTTTTTCCAGTTTTTTTTGTTTTTTTAGGTTGTGCTTACCGGTTTTTTTCTATTTTTTAAGTTATGCTGACTGTTTTTTTTTTTTTTTTTTTTGTTGTGCTGACCGGTTTTTTTTCCATTTTTTGGGTTGTGCTGACCGGTTTTTTTTTTTTTTACGTTGTGTTGACCCTTGTTCTTTAAATGACGCTATCCAGAGGATGACACCTAAAGGCGAGCCATAATGGCCTCATCTTCGGCAGGCTCCTCCGACTGACTGATCCCCCCATTTTTTTACGTTGTGCTGACCGTTTTTTTCCCTTTTTTTTACGTTGTGCTGAACATTTTTTTTGTGCTGACCGATTTTTTTCCACTTTTTTTTTATTTTTTTAGGTTGTGCTTACCGGTTTTTTTTACGTTGCGCTGACCATTTTTTTGCTGACCGGTTTTTTCTGGTTTTCTTTGCTGACCGATTTTTTTCAATTTTTTTGTTTTTTTAGGTTGTGCTGACCAGTGTTTTTCCCTTTTTTTACGTTGTGCTGACCGTTTTTTTACGTTGTGCTGACCGGTTTGTTTTTTTTTATTTTTTTTACATTGTGCTGACCAGTTTTTTCCCTTTTTTACGTTGTGCTGACCGTTTTTTTTGCTGACCGATTTTTTTCCCTTTTTTTTTTACATTGGGCAGACCATTTTTTTTACGTTGTGTAGGCCATTTTTTTTGCTGACCGGTTTTTTTCAGTATTTTTTGTTTCTTTTGGTTGTGCTGACTGGGTTTTTTTTTACGTTGTGCTGACCGGTTTTTTTCCATTTTTTTAGGTTGTGCAGACCATTTTTTTCTTTTTTTGCTGACCGGTTCCCCCTTTTTTTACGTTGTGCTGATCGATTTTTTTCCTTTTTTTACGTTGTGTTGTCCGTTTTTTTACGTTGTGTAGACAATTTTTTTTGCTGACCGGTTTTTTCTAGTTTTTTTTGCTGACCGGTTTTTTTCCAGTTTTTTTGTTTTTTTAGGTTGTGCTGACCGTTTTTTTTACGTTGTGCTGACCGGTTTTTTCCCTTTTTTTACGTTGTGCTGATCGGTTTTTTTGCTGACCGGTTTTATTCCAGTTTTTTTTGTTTTTTTAGGTTGTGCTGACCGGTTTTTTTTACTGGTCTCCCCCTTTTATTTACAATGTGCTGACCGGTTTTTTGCCCCTTTTTTACGTTGTGTTGACCTTTTTTTTACGTTGTGAAGACCTTTTTTTTCGCTGACCAGTTTTTTTCTAGTTTTTTTGCTGACTGGTTTTTTCCAGTTTTTTTGTTTTTTTTAGGTTGTGCTGAGCAGTTTTTTTTACGTTGTGCTGACCGGTGTTTTTCCCTTTTTTTACGTTGTGCTGACCGTTGTGCTGACCGGTTTTTTCCTTTTTTTACGTTGTGCTGACCGATTTTTTTTGCTGACCAGTTTTTTTCCAGTTTTTTTTAGGCTGTGCTGACTGTTTTTTTTGCTGACCGGTTCCCCCACTTCTTTTTACGTTGTGCTGATCGGTTTTTTCCCTTTTTTTTACATTGTGCTGACCATTTTTTTCTGACCGATTCTTTTCAGTTTTTTTAGGTTGTGCTGACCGGTTTTTTTTACCGGTCCACCCCTTTTTTTAGTTCGTGCTGACCGGTTTTTTCTATTTTTTTTACGTTGTGCTGACCGTTTTTTTTACGTTGTGTAGACCATGTTTTTTTTGGTGACCGGTTTTTTTCTAGTTTTTTTTGCTGACCGGTTTTTTTCCTGTTTTTTTTAGATTGTGCTGACCGGTTTTTTTTTTTTTTACGTTGTGCTGCCCCTTGTTTTTTAAATGACGCTATCCAGAGGAGCACCTAAAGGCGAGCCATAATGGCCTCATCTTTGACAGGCTCCTCCAATTTTTTGCTGACCAGTTTTTTTCCAGTTTTTTTAGGTTGTGCTGACCATTTTTTTTGCAGACCGGTCTCATTATTTTTTTTTATGTTGTGTTGACCAGTTTTTTCCCTTTTTTTATTTTGTGCTGACCTTCTTTTTTGTGATGACCGATTTTTTTCCAGATTTTTTGTTTTTTTAGGTTGTGCTGACCGATTTTTTTTACGTTGTGTAGACCTTTTTTTTATGTTGCTAACCGGTTTCTTTTATTTTCTATTTTTTTACGTTGTGCTGATCGGTTTTTCCCTTTTTTTACGTTGTGCTGACCATTTTTTTTTGCTTACCGGTTTTTTCCATTTTTTTAGGTTGTGCTGACCATTTTTTTTGCTGAACGGTCCCCCTTTTTTTTACGTTGTGCTGAGCGGTTTTTTCTTTTTTTTTTTTACGTTGTGCTGACCTTTTTTTTTGTGCTGACCAATTTTTTCCAGGTTTTTGTTTTTTTAGGTTGTGCTGACCGTTTTTTTTACGTTGTGTAGACTTTTTTTTTGCCGATCGGTTTTTTTGTTTTTTTAGGTTGTGCTGACCGATTTTTTTTACGTTGTGCTGACCGGTTTTTTTTGCTGACCAATTTTTTTCCAGTTTTTTTGTTTTTTTAGGTTATGCTGACCGGTTTTTTTCTGATCGGTTTTTTTCAATTTTTTGTTTTTTCACGTTGTGCTGACCGATTTTTTTTTGCTAACCGGTCCCTCTTTTTTTATGTTGTGCTGACCGGTTTTTTCCCTTTTTTTACGTTGTGCTGACCGTTCTTTTCTGACCGATTTTTTTCCAATTCTTTTGTTTTTTTTACCGGTCCCCGCTTTTTTTTACGTTGTGCTGACCGGTTTTTTCTCCTTTTTTTACGTTGTGTAGACCGTTTCTTTTTTGCTGACTGGTTTTTTTTCTGACCGATTTTTTTACAGGTTTTTTTGCAGTTTTTTTTAGGTTGTGCATACTGATTTTTTTTCACGTTGTGCTGACCAGTTTTTTCCCTTTTTTTACATTGTGCTGACCGGTTTTTTTTGCTGACTGGTTTTTTTCTAGTTTTTTGTTTTTTTAGGTTGTGTTGACCGTTTTTTTTGCTGACTGATCCCCCCATTTTTTTACGTTGTGCTGACCGTTTTTTTCCCTTTTTTTTACGTTGTGCTGAACATTTTTTTTGTACTGACCGATTTCTTTCCACTTTTTTTATTTTTTTAGGTTGTGCTTACCGGTTTTTTTTACGTTGCGCTGACCATTTTTTTGCTGACCGGTTTTTTTCTGGTTTTTTTTGCTGACCGATTTTTTTCAATTTTTTTGTTTTTTTAGGTTGTGCTGACCAGTGTTTTTCCCTTTTTTTACGTTGTGCTGACCATTTTTTTACGTTGTGCTGACCGGTTTTTTTACCTTTTTTTACGTTGTGCTGACCGATTTTTTTTGTTTTTTTGTTTTTTTTTGTTTTTTTACCGGTTTTTTCTAGTTTTTTTAACCGGTTTTTTTCTAGTTTTTTTTGCTGACTGGTTTTTTCCAGTTTTTTTTGCTGACCGGTTTTTTTCCATTTTTTTAGGTTATGCTGACTGGTTTTTTTTGCTGACCGGTCCCCCCTATTTTTTTACGTTGTGCTGACCGATTTTTTTCCCTTTTTTTACGTTGTGCTGACCATTTTTTGTTGTGCTGACCGATTTTTTTCAGTTTATTTTGTTTTTTTAGGTTGTGCTGACCGATTTTTTTTGTGCTGACCGGTTTTTTGCCCGTTTTTTTGCTTTTTTAGGTTGTGCTGACTGGTTTTTTTTTCTGACCGATTTTTTTCCAGTTTTTTTGTTTTTTTAGGTTGTGCTGACCGTTTTTTTTGCTGACCTGTCCCCCTCCACTTATTTTTTACGTTGTGCTGACCGGTTTTTTCCCTTTTTTTACGTTGTGCTGACCGGTTTTTTTTACCGGTCCCCCCTTTTTTTTACATTGCACAGACCGATTTTTTTTACGTTGTGCTGGCAGTTTTTTTTACGTTGTGTAGACCATTTTTTTTGCTGACCGATTTTTTTCTAGTTTTTTTTGCTGACCGGTTTTTTTCCAATTTTTTTGTTTTTTTAGGTTGTGCTAACCAGTTTTTTTTTATTTTCTATTTTTATACGTTGTGATGATTGGTTTTTTACCTTTTTTTACGTTGTGCTGAACGTTTTTTTTTTGCTGACCGATTTTTTTCCATTTTTGTAGGTTGTGCTGACCATTTTTTTTGCTAACTGGTCCCCCCATTTTTTTTACATTGTGCTGACCGGTTTTTTCCCTTTTTTTCACGTTGTGCTGACCTTTTCTTTGTGCTGACTGATTTTTTTGCAGTTTTTTGTTTTTTTAGGTTGTGCTGACCGATTTTTTTTTACGTTGTGTAGACCTTTTTTTTGCTGATCGGTTTTTTTTCTAGGTTTTTTCCAGTTTTTTTTTGTTTTTTTAGGTTGTGCTGACCGGTTTTTTTTACGTTGTGTAGACCTTTTTTTTGTGCTGACCGGTTTTTTTACGTTGTGCTGACCATTTTTTTTGTGCTGACCGATTTTTTCAGTTTATTTTGTTTTTTTTAGGTTGTGCTGACCGATTTTTTTTGTGCTGACCGGTTTTTTTCCAGTTTTTTTTATTTTTTAGGTTGTGCTGTCCGTTCGTTTTTTGCTGACCAGTCCCCCTCCACTTATTTTTTACGTTGTCCTGACCGGTTTTTTCCCCTTTTTTTACGTTGTGCTGACCGGTTTTTTTTACCGGTCCCCCCTTTTTTTTTACATTGCACTGACCGGTTTTTTTACGTTGTGCTGACAGTTTTTTTTACGTTGTGTAGACCATTTTTTTTGCTGACCAATTTTTTTCTAGTTTTTTTTTGCTGACCGGTTTTTTTCCCAGTTTTTTGTTTTTTTAGGTTGTGCAAACCAGTTTTTTTTTATTTTCTATTTTTTTACGTTGTGCTGATCGGTTTTTTACCTTTTTTTAGGTTGTGCTGAACATTTTTTTATTGCTGACCGATTTTTTTCCATTTTTTTAGGTTGTGCTGACCATTTTTTTGCTGACCGGTCCCCCCTTTTTTTATGTTGTGCTGACCGGTTTTTTCCTTTTTTTCACGTTGGGCTGACCTTTTTTTGTGCTGACTGGTTTTCTTTCTGACCGGTTTTTTTCCATTTTTTTGATTTTTTAGGTTGTGCTGACTGATTTTTTGCAGTTTTTTGTTTTTTTAGGTTGTGCTGACCGATTTTTTTTTTTACGTTGTGTAGACCTTTTTTTTGCTGATCGGTTTTTTTTCTAGTTTTTTTCCAGTTTTTTTGTTTTTTTAGGTTGTGCTGACCGGTTTTTTTTACGTTGTGCTCACCGGTTTTTTCCCTTTTTTATGTTGTGCTGACCGATTTTTTTTGCTGACCGGTTTTTTTTCCAGATTTTTTGTTTTTTTAGGTTGTGCTGACCGGTTTTTTTTGCTGACCGGTTTTTTCTATTTTTTTGTTTTTTTATGTTGTGCTGACCGATTTTTTTTTGCTAACCAGTCCCCCCTTTTTTTACGTTGTGCTGACCGATTTTTTTTCCTTTTTTACGTTGTGCTGACCGTTTTTTTCTGACCGATTTTTTTCTAATTCTTTTGTTTTTTTAGGCTGTGCTGACCGGTTTTTTTCCCTTTTTTTACATTGTGTAGACCATTTTTTTGCGGACTAGTTTGTTTTGCTGACTGGTTTTTTTCCCAGTTTTTTTGTTTTTTTAGGTTGTGCAAACCAGTTTTTTTTATTTTCTATTTTTTTACGTTGTGCTGATCGGTTTTTTACCTTTTTTTCCACTTTTTTTATTTTTTTAGGTTGTGCTTACCGATTTTTTTTACGTTGCGCTGACCATTTTTTTGCTGACTGGTTTTTTTCTGGTTTTTTTTGCTGACCGGTTTTTTTCTGGTTTTTTTTGCTGACCGATTTTTTTCAATTTTTTTGTTTTTTTAGGTTGTGCTGACCAGTGTTTTTCCCTTTTTTTACGTTATGCTGACCGGTTTTTTTACGTTGTGCTGCCGGTTTTTTTCCCTTTTTTTACGTTGTGCTGACCGGTTTTTTTACGTTGTGCTGCCGGTTTTTTTCCCTTTTTTTACGTTGTGCTGACCGATTTTTTTTGTTTTTTTTGTTTTTTTACCGGTTTTTTTCTAGTTTTTTTAACCGGTTTTTTTCTAGTTTTTTTTTTGCTGACTGGTTTTTTCTAGTTTTTTTTTGCTGACCGGTTTTTTCCATTTTTTTAGGTTGTGCTGACTGGTTTTTTTTGCTGACCGGTCCCCCCTATTTTTTTACGTTGTGCTGACCGATTTTTTTCCCTTTTTTTACGTTGTGCTGACCATTTTTTGTTGTGTTGACCGATTTTTTTCAGTTTATTTTGTTTTTTTAGGTTGTGCAGACCGATTTTTTTTGTGCTGACCGGTTTTTTTCCAGTTTTTTTGTTTTTTTAGGTTGTGCTGACCGTTTTTTTTGCTGACCTGTCCCCCTCCACTTATTTTTTACGTTGTGCTGACCGGTTTTTTTCCCTTTTTTTACGTTGTGCTGACCGGTTTTTTTTTACCGGTCCCCCCTTTTTTTTACATTGCACTGACCGATTTTTTTTACGTTGTGCTGACAGTTTTTTTTTACGTTGTGTAGACCATTTTTTTTGCTGACCGATTTTTTTCTAGTTTTTTTTGCTGACCAGTTTTTTTCCAATTTTTTTGTTTTTTTAGGTTGTGCTAACCGTTTTTTTTTATTTTCTATTTTTATACGTTGTGATGATTGGTTTTTTTACCTTTTTTTACATTGTGCTGAACGTTTTTTTTTTGCTGACCGATTTTTTTCCATTTTTGTAGGTTGTGCTGACCATTTTTTTTGCTAACTGGTCCCCCCATTTTTTTTACATTGTGCTGACCGGTTTTTTCCCTTTTTTTCACGTTGTGCTGACCTTTTATTTGTGCTGACTGATTTTTTGCAGTATTTTGTTTTTTTAGGTTGTGCTGACCGGTTTTTTTTTACGTTGTGTAGACCTTTTTTTTGCTGATCGGTTTTTTTCTAGGTTTTTTCCAGTTTTTTTGTTTTTTTAGGTTGTGCTGAGTGGTTTTTTTACGTTGTGTAGACCTTTTTTTTGTGCTGACCGGTTTTTTTTACGTTGTGCTGACCATTTTTTTTGTGCTGACCGATTTTTTTCAGTTTATTTTGTTTTTTTAGGTTGTGCTGACCGATTTTTTTTGTGCTGACCGGTTTTTTTTCCAATTTTTTTGTTTTTTTAGGTTGTGCTGACTGGTTTTCTTTCTGACCGGTTTTTTTCCATTTTTTTGATTTTTTAGGTTGTGCTGACTGATTTTTTGCAGTTTTTTGTTTTTTTAGGTTGTGCTGACCGATTTTTTTTTTTACGTTGTGTAGACCTTTTTTTTTGCTGATCGGTTTTTTTGTAGTTTTTTTCCAGTTTTTTTGTTTTTTTAGGTTGTGCTGACCGTTTTTTTTTTTACGTTGTGCTGACTGGTTTTTTCCCTTTTTTATGTTGTGTTGACCGATTTTTTTTGCTGACCGGTTTTTTTCCAGATTTTTTGTTTTTTTAGGTTGTGCTGACCGGTTTTTTTTGCTGACCGGTTTTTTCTATTTTTTTGTTTTTTTATGTTGTGCTGACCGATTTTTTTTTGCTAACTAGTCCCCCCATTTTTTTACGTTGTGCTGACCGATTTTTTTTCCTTTTTTACGTTGTGCTGACCGTTTTTTTCTGACCGATTTTTTTCTAATTCTTTTGTTTTTTTAGGCTGTGCTGACCGGTTTTTTTACCGGTCCTCCCTTTTTTTTTACGTTGTGCTGACCGTTTTTTTCCCTTTTTTTACGTTGTGTAGACCATTTTTTTTGCGGACTAGTTTTTTTTGCTGACTGGTTTTTTCCCAGTTTTTTGTTTTTTTAGGTTGTGCAAACCAGTTTTTTTTTATTTTCTATTTTTTAACGTTGTGCTGATCGGTCTTTTACCTTTTTTTAGGTTGTGCTGAACATTTTTTTATTGCTGACCGATTTTTTTCCATTTTTTTTGGGTTGTGCTGACCATTTTTTTTTGCTGACCGGTCCCCCTTTTTTTTACGTTGTGCTGACCGGTTTTTTCCTTTTTTTTCACGTTGGGCTGACCTTTTTTTTTGTGCTGACTGATTTTGTGCAGTTTTTTGTTTTTTCAGGTTGTGCTGACCGATTTTTTTTACGTTGTTTAGACCTTTTTTTTTCTGATCGGTTTTTTTCTAGTTTTTTTTCCAGTTTTTTTGTTTTTTTAGGTTGTGCTAACCGGTTTTTTTTACGTTGTGCTGACCGGTTTTTTCCCTTTTTTATGTTGTGCTGACCGATTTTTTTTGCTGACCGGTTTTTTTCCAGATTTTTTGTTTTTTTAGGTTGTGCTGACCGGTTTTTTTGCTGACTGGTTTTTTCTATTTTTTTGTTTTTTTATGTTGTGATGACCGATTTTTTTTGCTAACCAGTCCCCCCTTTTTTTTACGTTGTGCTAACCAATTTTTTTCCTTTTTTACATTGTGCTGACCGTTTTTTTCTGACCGATTTTTTTCTAATTCTTTTGTTTTTTTAGGCTGTGCTGACCGGTTTTTTTACCGGTCCTCCCTTTTTTTACGTTGTGCTGACCGGTTTTTTTCCCTTTTTTTACGTTGTGTAGATCATTTTCTTGCGGACTAGTTTTTTTTGCTGACCGGTTTTTTTCTGGTTTTTTTGCAGTTTTTTTAGGTTGTGCTTACCGGTTTTTTATTGCGTTGTGCTGACCAGTTTTTCCCTTTTTTAACATTGTGCTGACCGGTTTTTTTTGCTGACCGGTTTTTTTCTAGTTTTTTTGTTTTTTTAGGTTGTGCTGACCGTTTTTTTATGACTGGTCCCCCCATTTTTTTTTTACGTTGTGCTGACCTTTTTTCCCCTTTTTTTACGCTGTGCTGACCATTTTTTTTGTGCTGACCGATTTTTTTCCAGTATTTTTATTTTTTTAGGTTGTGCTTACCGGTTTTTTTACGTTGTGCTGACCGTTTTTTTGCTGACCGGTTTTTTTCTAGTTTTTTTTGCTGGCCGGTTTTTTTCCAATTTTTTTGTTTTTTTAGGTTGTGCTGACCGGTGTTTTTTTACGTTGTGCTGACCGGTTTTTTTTCCCTTTTTTTACATTGTGTTGACCATTTTTTTTACGTTGTGCTGACCAGTTTTTTTCCCTTTTTTTACGTTATGCTGACCATTTTTTTGCTGACCAGTTCCCCCTTTCTTTTTACGTTGTGCAAACCGGTTTTTTTTCCTTTTTTTACGTTGTGCTGACTGTTTTTTTGGCTGACAAATTTTTTTTCCTGTTTTTTTGTTTTTTAGGTTGTGCTGACCGGGTTTTTTTGCTGACTGGTCCCCCCTTTTTTCTACGTTGTGCTGACCGTGTTTTTCCCTTTTTTTACGTTGTGCTGACCGTTTTTTTTGCTGATCGGTCCCCCCTTTTTTTACGTTGTGCTGACCGGTTTTTTTCTTTTTTTTACGTTGTGCTGACCGTTTTTTTTACGTTGTGTAGACCATTTTTTTGTGCTGATCGATTTTTTCCAGTTTTTTTTTGTTTTTTTAGGTTGTGCTGACTGGTTTTTTTGTGCTAACCGGTTTTTTCCCTTTTTTATGTTGTGCTGACCGATATTTTTGCTGACCGGTTTTTTCCAGATTTTTTTAAATTGTGCTGACCGGTTTTTATTGCTGACCGATTTTTTTCTATTTTTTGTTTTTTTACGTTGTGCTGACCGATTTTTTTTGCTAACCGGTCCGCCCCTTTTTTTTACGTTGTGCTATCCGGTTTTTTCCCCTTTTTTTACGTTGTGCTGACCGTTTTTTTCTGACCGATTTTTTTCCAATTCTTTTGTTTTTTTAGGCTGTGCTGACCGGTTTTTTTACCGGTCCTCCCTTTTTTTTACGTTGTGCTAACCAGTTTTTTTCTCTTTTTTTACGTTGTGTAGACAATTTTTTTTTGCTGACTAGTTTTTTTTTGCTGACCATTTTTTTTGCAGTTTTTTTAGGTTGTGCTTACTGGTTTTTTTTACGTTGTGCTAACCGGTTTTTTCCCTTTTTTAACATTGTGCTGACCGATTTTTTTTGCTGACCGATTTTTTTCTAGTTTTTTTGTTTTTTTAGGTTGTGCTGACCGTTTTTTTATGACTGGTCCCCCCATTTTTTTTACGTTGTGCTGACCTTTTTTCCCCTTTTTTTACGTTGTGCTGACCATTTTTTTTGTGCTGACCGATTTTTTTCCAGTATTTTTATTTTTTTAGGTTGTGCTTACCGGTTTTTTTACGTTGTGCTGACCGTTTTTTTTGCTGACCGGTTTTTTCTAGTTTTTTTTGCTGACCGGTTTTTTTCCAATTTTTTTGTTTTTTTAGGTTGTGCTGACTGGTGTTTTTTTTACGTTGTGCTGACCGGTTTTTTTCCTTTTTTACATTGTGCTGACCGTTTTTTTTACGTTGTGCTGACCAGTTTTTTTCCCTTTTTTACGTTATGCTGACTGGTTTTTTTGTTTTTTTGTTTTTTTTTGTTTTTTTGTTTTTTTACCATTTTTTTCTAGTTTTTTTAATCGGTTTTTTTCTAGTTTTTTTTTGCTGACTGGTTTTTTTCCAGTTTTTTTTTGCTAACCTGTTTTTTTCCATTTTTTTGTTTTTTAGGTTGTGCTGACCGGTTTTTTTTTGCTGACCGATCCCCCCATTTTTTTACGTTGTGGTGACCGGTTTTTTTCCCTTTTTTTAAGTTGTGCTGACCGTTTTTTTTGTGCAGACCAGTTTTTTTCCAGTTTTTTTGTTTTTTTTTGTTGTGCTGACCTGTTTTTTTTTGTGCTGACTATTTTTTTGCAGTTTTTTTTAGGTTGTGCTGACCGTTTTTTTTTGCTGACCGATTTTTTTCCAAGTTTTTTGTTTTTTTAGGTTCTGTTGACCGTTTTTTTTTGCTGACCGATTTTTTTCCAATTTTTTTTTTACCGATTTTTTTCTAGTTTTATTTTTTGATCGGTTTTTTTCTAGTTTTTTTTTGCT
This sequence comes from Arachis duranensis, assembly GCF_000817695.3. NCBI lineage: Eukaryota > Viridiplantae > Streptophyta > Magnoliopsida > Fabales > Fabaceae > Arachis > Arachis duranensis. The sequence goes on along the minus strand of NC_029778.3, from coordinate 23,755,999 downwards.
GACCAATTTTTTCCTTTTTTTTTGCTGACCGGTGTTTTTTTCCAGTTTTTTTGTTTTTTAGGTTGTTCTGACTGGTTTTTGTCCAGTTTTTTTTAGGTTGTGCTGACCCGTTTTTTCTGACCGGTCGCCCGTTTTTTTTACGTTGTGCTAACCATTTTTTCCCTTTTTTTACGTTGTGCGGACCATTTTTTTTGTGCTGACCGGTTTTTTCCCAATTCTTTTATTTCTTTAGGTTGTGCTAACAGGTTCTTTTTGTGCTAACCATTTTTTCCAGTTTTTTTAGGTTGTGCTGACCGTTTTTTTTTTGCTGACCAGTTCCCCCTTTCTTTTTACGTTGTGCTAACCGGTTTTTTTCCCTTTTTTTACGTTGTGCTGACTGTTTTTTTGCTGACTGGTCCCCCCTTTTTTTACGTTGTGCTGACCGGTTTTTTCCCTTTTTTTACGTTGTGCTGACTGTTTTTTTTGCTGACCGGTCCCCCCTTTTTTTACGTTGTGCTGACCGTTTTTTTACGTTGTGTAGACCATTTTTTTGTGCTGATCGGTTTTTTTCCAGTTTTTTTAGGTTGTGCTGACTGGTTTTTTTGTGCTGACCGGTTTTTTCTAGTTTTTTTTAGGTTGTGCTGACCATTTTTTTTGTTGACCGGTTTTCTTCCAGTTTTTTTTGTTTTTTTAGGTTGTGCTGGCCGTTTTTATTTGCTGGCCAGTCCCCCCTTTTTTTTACATTGTGCTGACCGGATTTTTTCTCTTTTTTTAGGTTGTGCTAACCGTTTCTTTTTTTTAGGTTGTGCTGGCCGGTTTTTTTTACCGGTCCCCCTTTTTTTTAGGTTGTGCTGCCGATTTTTTTCCAGTTTTTTGTTTTTTTAGGTTGTGCTGACCGGTTTTTTTTACCGGTCCCCCTTTTTTTTACGTTTAGCTGACCGGTTTTTTTCCCATTTTTTTTACGTTGTGCTGACCTTTTTTTTTTACGTTGTGTAGACCATTTTTTTCTGACCGATTTTTTTGCTAGTTTTTTTTGCTGACCGGTTTTTTTTGCAGTTTTTTTGTTTTTTTAGGTAGTGCAGACCGTTTTTTTTACGTTGTGCTGACCTTTTTTTTTGCTGACCATTTTTTTATTTTTTTGCTGACCGGTTTTTTTCAGTTTTTTGTTTTTTTAGGTTGTGCTGAACGGTTTTTTTTACATTGTGCTGACCGGTTCTTTCCTTTTTTTACGTTGTGCTGATCGGTTTTTTTACGTTGTACTGACCAGTTTTTTTTGTTTTTTTTATTTTTTTGTTGTTTTGTATTTTTGTTTATTTTTGACCGGTTTTTTTCTAGTTTTTTTACCGGTTTTTTTCTAGTTTTTTTTGCTGACCGATTTTTTTTAGTTTTTTTTACTGACCGATTTTTTTCCAGTTTTTTTTGTTTTTTAGGTTGTGCTGACCGATTTTTTTTGCTGACTGGTCCCACCTTTTTTTACGTTGTGCTGACCGGTTTTTTCCCTTTTTTTTACATTGTGCTGACCATTTTTTTGCTGACCGGGCCCCCTTTTTTTACGTTGTGCTGACCGGTTTTTTCCTTTTTTTACGATGTGCTGACCATTTTTTTTACGTTGTGTAGACCATTTTTTTGTGCTGATCAGTTTTTTTCCAGTTTTTTTAGGTTGTGCTGACTGGTTTTTTTTGTGCTGACCGGTTTTTTCTAGTTTTTTTTAGGTTGTGCTGACCGTTTTTTTTGTTGTCCGGTTTTTCTCCAGTTTTTTTTGTTTTTTTAGGTTGTGCTGACCGTTTTTATTTGCTGGCCAGTCCCCCCTTTTTTTTACATTGTGCTGACCAGATTTTTTCTCTTTTTTTATGTTGTGCTAACCGTTTCTTTTTCTGACCGATTTTTTTCCAGTTTTTTTTTAGGTTGTGCTGGCCGGTTTTTTTTACCGGTCCCCTTTTTTTTAGGTTGTGCTGACCGATTTTTTTCCAGTTTTTTGTTTTTTTAGGTTGTGCTGACCGGTTTTTTACCCGGTCCCCCTTTTTTTTACGTTTAGCTGACCGGTTTTTTTCCCTTTTTTTTACGTTGTGCTAACCTTTTTTTTTACGTTGTGTAGACCATTTTTTTCTGACCGATTTTTTTGCAAGTTTTTTTTGCTGACCGGTTTTTTTTGCAGTTTTTTTGTTTTTTTAGGTAGGGCAGACCATTTTTTTTACGTTGTGCTGATCGGTTTTTTTTACATTGTACTGACTGGTTTTTTCCCTTTTTTTACATTGTGCTGGCCGGTTTTTTTTGCTGACCAGTTTTTTTCCAATTTTTTTGTTTTTTTAGGTTTTGCTGACCGTTTTTCTTTGCTGACCGGTCTCCCCCATTTTTTACGTTGTGCTGACCGGTTTTTTTCCCTTTTTTTACGTTGTGCTGACTATTTTTTTTGTGCTGGCCGGTTTTTTTCCAGTTTTTTTGTATTTTTTGGTTGTGCTGACCGGTTTTTTTACGTTGTGCTGACCTTTTTTTTTGCTGACCATTTTTTTATTTTTTTTGCTGACCGGTTTTTTTCAGTTTTTTGTTTTTTTAGGTTGTGCTGAACGGTTTTTTTACATTGTGCTGACCGGTTCTTTCCTTTTTTTACGTTGTGCTGATCGGTTTTTTTTACGTTGTACTGACCGGTTTTTTTTGTTTTTTTTATTTTTTTGTTGTTTTGTATTTTTGTTTATTTTTGACCGGTTTTTTTCTAGTCTTTTTTACCGGTTTTTTTCTAGTTTTTTTTGCTGACCGATTTTTTTCGAGTTTTTTTTACTGACCGGTTTTTTTCCAGTTTTTTTTGTTTTTTAGGTTGTGCTGACCGATTTTTTTTGCTGACTGGTCCCACCTTTTTTTACGTTGTGCTGACCGGTTTTTTCCCTTTTTTTTACATTGTGCTGACCATTTTTTTGCTGACCGGCCCCCCCTTTTTTTACGTTGTGCTGACCGGTTTTTTCCTTTTTTTACGATGTGCTGACCGTTTTTTTACGTTGTGTAGACCATTTTTTTGTGCTGATCGGTTTTTTTCCAGTTTTTTTTTAGGTTGTGCTGACTGGTTTTTTTGTGCTGATCGGTTTTTTTCTAGTTTTTTTAGGTTGTGCTGACCATTTTTTTTGTTGAGCAGTTTTTTTTCCAGTTTTTTTTGTTTTTTTAGGTTGTGCTGACCGTTTTTATTTGCTGGCCGGTCCCCCCTTTTTTTTACATTGTGCTGACCGGATTTTTTCCCTTTTTTTACGTTGTGCTATCCATTTTTTTTCTGACCGATTTTTTTCCAGTTTTTTGTTTTTTTAGGTTGTGCTGGCCTGTTTTTTTTTACCGGTCCCCCCTTTTTTTTTAGGTTGTGCTGACCGATTTTTTTTCAGTTTTTTGTTTTTTTAGGATGTGCTGACCAGTTTTCTTTACCGGTCCCCCTTTTTTTTTACATTGTGCTGGCCGGTTTTTTTCCCTTTTTTTTACGTTGCGCTGAACTTTTTTTTTACGTTGTGTAGACCATTTTTTTTCTGCCCGATTTTTTTGCTAGTTTTTTTTGCTGACCGACTTTTTTTGCAGTTTTTTTGTTTTTTTAGGTTGTGCAGACCGTTTTTTTACGTTGTGCTGACCGTTTTTTTTTTACGTTGTGCTGACCGGTTTTTTCCCTTTTTTTACATTGTGCTGGGCTGTTTTTTTTGTTGACCAGTTTTTTTCCAGTTTTTTTTAGGTTGTGCTGACCATTTTTTTTGCTGAATGGTTTTTTTCCTTTTTTTTGTTATTTTAGGTTGTGCTGACCGGTTTTTTCCCTTTTTTTACGTTGCGCTAATCGTTTTTTTTCTGACCGATTTTTTCCAGTTTTTTGTTTTTTTAGGCTGTGCTGACCCTTTTTTTTACCGGTCCCCTTTTTTTTTTACGTTGTGCTGACCGGTTTTTTTCCCTTTTTTTAACGTTGTGCTGACCTTTTTTTTGACATTGTGTAGAACATTTTTTTTTGCTGACCAATTTTTTTGCAAGTTTTTTTTGCTAACCGGTTTTTTTTGCAATTTTTTTGTTTTTTAGGTTGTGCAGACTGTTTTTTTACGTTGTGCTGACCGTTTTTTTTGCTGATCGGTTTTTTTTGTTTTTAGGTTGTGCTGACCGGTTTTTTTACGTTGTGCTGACCGATTTTTTCCTTTTTTTTACATTGTGCTGACCGGTTTTTTTTTGCTAACCAGTTTTTTTTCCAGTTTTTTTTGTTTTTTTAGGTTTTGCTGACCCTTTTTTTTGCTGACCGGTCCCCCCTTTTTTTACGTTGTGCTGACCGGTTTTTTCCCCTTTTTTTACGTTGTGCTGACCGTTTTTTTTTGTGCTGACCGATTTTTTTCCAGTTTTTTTGTTTTTTTAGGTTGTGCGGATCGTTTTTTTTTACGTTGTGCTGACCATTTTTTTTTCTGACCGTTTTTTTTCTATTTTTTTTGCTGACCAGTTTTTTTTTACTTTTTTGTTTTTTTAGGTTGTGCTGAACGTTTTTTTTTACATTGTGCTGACCGATTTTTTCCTTTTTTACGTTGTGCTGATCGGTTTTTTTTATGTTGTGCTGACCGATTTTTTCCCTTTTTTTACGTTGTGCTGACTGGTTTTTTTTGGTTTTTTGTTTTTTTTTGTTGTTTTGTTTTTTTGTTTATTTTTGACCGGTTTTTTTCTAGTTTTTTTACCGGTTTTTTTCTAGTTTTTTTTGCTGATCGGTTTTTTTCCAGTTTTTTTGCTGACCAGTTTTTTTCCAATTTTTTTGTTTTTTTAGGTTGTGCTAACCATTTTTTTTTGTGCTGACTGGTTTTTTTCCAATTTTTTTTGTTTTTTAGGTTGTGCTGACCATTTTTTTTGCTAACCGGTTTTTTTCAATTTTTTTTTAGGTTGTGCTGACCATTTTTTTTGCTGATCGGTTTTATTTCCAGTTTTTTTTTATTTTTTTAAGTTGTGCTTACCATTTTTTTTTTGCTGACCGGTCCCCCCTTTCTTTTTACGTTGTGCTAACCAGTTTTTTTCCTTTTTTTACATTGTGCTGACTATTTTTTTTTGCTGAATGATTTTTTTCCTATTTTTTTGTTTTTTAGGTTGTGTTGGCCGGTTTTTTTTTGCTGACTGGTCCCCCCTTTTTTTTTACATTGTGCTGACCGATTTTCTCCCTTTTTTTACGTTGTGCTGACTGTTTTTTTTTTTGCTGACCGGACCCCCTTTTTTTTACGTTGTGCTGACCGGTTTTTTTCTTTTTTTTACGTTGTGCTGACCATTTTTTTTTACGTTGTGTAGACCATTTTTTGTGCTGATCGGTTTTTTTCCAGTTTTTTTGTTTTTTTAGGTTGCGCTGACTGGTTTTTTTGTGCTGACCGATTTTTTTCCAGTTTTTTTTAGGTTGTGCTGACCGTCGTTTTTGCCAGCCGGTCCCCCCTTTTTTTTACATTGTGCTGACCGTTTTTTCTCTTTTTTTATGTTGTGCTAACCGTTTTTTTTCTGACCGATTTTTTTCCAGTTTTTTTGTTTTTTTAGGTTGTGCTGACCGGTTTTTTTTACTGGTCCCACCCTTTTTTTTACGTTTTGGTGACCAGTTTTTTTTTTCCTTTTTTTTACGTTGTGCTGACCTTTTTTTTACGTTGTGTAGATCATTTTTTTTGCTTACCGACTTTTTTGCAATTTTTTTTGCTGACCAGTTTTTTTTTGCAGTTTTTTTTGTTTTTTTAGGTTGTGCAGACCTTTTTTTTTTACGTTGTGATGACTGGTTTTTTTTTTGCTGATTGTTTTTTTTGCTTTTTTAGGTTGTGCTGACCGGTTTTTTTTACGTTTTTTACAATGTGCTGACCGGTTTTTTTTGCTGACCGGTTTTTTTTCCAATTTTTTTGTTTTTTTAGGTTGTGCTGACTGGTGTTTTTTTACGTTGTGCTGACCGGTTTTTTTCCTTTTTTTACATTGTGCTAACCGTTTTTTTACGTTGTGCTGACCAATTTTTTCCCTTTTTTACGTTATGCTGACCGATTTTTTTGTTTTTTTTGTTTTTTTTGTTTTTTTGTTTTTTTGTTTTTTTTTACCGTTTTTTTCTAGTTTTTTTAATCGGTTCTTTTCTAGTTTTTTTTTTTGCTGACTAGTTTTTTCCAGTTTTTTTTGCTAACCAGTTTTTTTCCATTTTTTTGTTTTTTAGGTTGTGCTGACCGATTTTTTTTGCTGACCGATCCCCCCATTTTTTTAACGTTGTGGTGATCGGTTTTTTCCCCTTTTTTTTACGTTGTGCTGACCGTTTTTTTGTGCTGACCAGTTTTTTTTCCAGTTTTTTTGTTTTTTTTTTGTTTGTGCTGACCTGTTTTTTTTTGTGCTGACTGTTTTTTTGTAGTTTTTTTTAGGTTGTGCTGACCGGTTTTTTTTTGCTGACTGATTTTTTTCCAAGTTTTTTGTTTTTTTAGGTTGTGTTGACCGTTTTTTTTGCTGACCGGTCCCCCCTTTTTTTTACGTTGTGCTGACCGATTTTTTCCCTTTTTTTACGTTGTGCTGACCGATTTTTTTCCAGTTTTTTTTAGGTTGTGCTGACCGTTTTTTTTTACCGATTTTTTTCTAGTTTTATTTTTTGACCGGTTTTTTTCTAGTTTTTTTTTGCTGACCAATGTTTTTCCATTTTTTTTGCTGACCGGTGTTTTTTTCCAGTTTTTTTGTTTTTTTAGGTTGTTCTGACTAGTTTTTGTCCAGATTTTTTTAGGTTGTGCTGACCCGTTTTTTTCTGACCGGTCCCCCCTTTTTTTTACGTTGTGCTAACCAGTTTTTTTCCCTTTTTTTACGTTGTGCGGACCATTTTTTTGTGCTGACCGGTTTTTTTCCAATTTTTTTATTTTTTTAGGTTGTGCTGACCGGTTTTTTTTGTGCTGGCCATTTTTTCCAGTTTTTTTTAGGTTGTGCTGACCATTTTTTTTGCTGACCGGTTCCCCCTTTCCTTTTACGTTGTGCTAACCGATTTTTTTCCCTTTTTTTACGTTGTGCTGACTGTTTTTTTGCTGACTGGTCCCCCCCTTTTTTTACGTTGTGCTGACCGGTTTTTTCCCTTTTTTTACGTTGTGCTGACGGTTTTTTTTTGCTGACCAGTCCCCCCTTTTTTTACGTTGTGCTGACCGGTTTTTTTCCTTTTTTTTACGTTGTGCTGACCGTTTTTTTACATTGTGTACACCATTTTTTTGTGCTGATCGGTTTTTTTCCAGTTTTTTTTAGGTTGTGCTGACTGGTTTTTTTTGTGCTGACCGGTTTTTTTCTAGTTTTTTTTAGATTGTGCTGACCGTTTTTTTCGTTGACCGGTTTTTTTCCAATTTTTTTTGTTTTTTTAGGTTGTGCTGACCGTTTTTATTTGCTGGCCAGTCCCCCCTTTTTTTTACATTGTGCTGACCGGATTTTTTCCCTTTATTTACATTGCGCTAACCGTTTTTTTCTGACCGATTTTTTTCTAGTTTTTGGTTTTTTTAGGTTGTGCTGGCCGGTTTTTTTTACCGATCCCCCCTTTTTTTAGGTTGTGCTGACCGATTTTTTTCCAGTTTTTTGTTTTTTTAGCTTGTGCTGACCGGTTTTTTTTACCGGCCCCCCTTTTTTTTACGTTGTGCTGACCGGTTTTTTTCCCTTTTTTTACGTTGTGCTGACCTTTTTTTTACGTTGTGTAGACCATTTTTTTTCTGACCGATTTTTTTGCTAGTTTTTTTTTGCTGACCGGTTTTTTTTGCAGTTTTTTCGTTTTTTTAAGTTCTGCAGACCGTTTTTTTTTACGTTGTGCTGACCGATTTTTTTTACGTTGTGTTGACCGGTTTTTTCCCTTTTTTACATTGTGCTGGCCGGTTTTTTTGCTGACCAGTTTTTTTCCAGTTTTTTTGTTTTTTTAGGTTTTGCTAACCGTTTTTCTTTGCTGACCGGTCTCCCCCTTTTTTTACGTTGTGCTGACCGATTTTTTTCCCTTTTATTACGTTGTGCTGACCATTTTTTTGTGTTGACCGGTTTTTTCCAGTTTTTTTTGTATTTTTAGGTTGTGCTGACCGGTTTTTTTTACGTTGTGCTGACCTTTTTTTTGCTTACCATTTTTTTCTATTTTTTTGCTGACCGGTTTTTTTCAGTTTTTTGTTTTTTTAGGTTGTGCTAAACGGTTTTTTTTACATTGTGCTGACCGGTTTTTTCCTTTTTTTACGTTGTGCTGATCGGTTTTTTTTACGTTGTGCTGACCGGTTTTTTTCCCTTTTTTTACGTTGTACTGACCGGTTTTTTTTGTTTTTTTTTGTTGTTTTGTATTTTTGTTTATTTTTGACCGGTTTTTTTCTAGTTTCTTTTACCGGTTTTTTTCTAGTTTTTTTTGCTGACCGGTTTTTTTCCAGTTTTTTTACTGACCGGTTTTTTTCCAGTTTTTTTGTTTTTTTAGGTTGTGCTGACCGTTTTTTTTTGTGTTGACTAGTTTTCTTCCATTTTTTTTTGTTTTTTAGGTTGTGCTGACTGGTCCCCCCTTTTTTTTACGTTGTGCTGACTGGTTTTTTTCCCTTTTTTTTTTACGTTGTGCTGACCTTTTTTTTTACGTTGTGTAGACCATTTTTTTCTGCCCGATTTTTTTGCAAGTTTTTTTTGCTGACTGGTTTTTTTTTGCAGTTTTTTTGTTTTTTTAGCTTGTGCAAACCGTTTTTTTACGTTGTGCTGACCAATTTTTTTTTACGTTGTTCTGACCAGTTTTTTCCCTTTTTTTACATTGTGCTGGCCTGTTTATTTTGCTGACCAGTTTTTTTCCAGTTTTTTTTAGGTTGTGCTGACCGTTTTTTTTGCTGAATGGTTTTTTTCCTATTTTTTTTGTTATTTTAGGTTGTGCTGACCGTTTTTTTTGCCGGCCGGTCCCCCTTTTTTTTTACATTATGCTGACCGGTTTTTTTCCCTTTTTTTACGTTGCGCTAACCGTTTTTTTCTGACCGATTTTTTCCATTTTTTATTTTTTTTAGGCTGTGCTGACCGGTTTTTTTACCGGTCCCCTTTTTTTAACGTTGTGCTGACCGGTTTTTTTCCCATTTTTTTACGTTGTGCTGACCTTTTTTTTGACATTGTTTAGACCATTTTTTTTGCTGACCAATTTTTTTGCAAGTTTTTTTTGCTAACCGGTTTTTTTTGCAATTTTTTTGTTTTTTAGGTTGTGCAGACTGTTTTTTTTACGTTGTGCTGACCGGTTTTTTTTGCTGATCAGTTTTTTTTGTTTTTTAGGTTGTGCTGACCGGTTTTTTTTACGTTGTGCTGACCGATTTTTTCCTTTTTTTTACATTGTGCTGACTGGTTTTTTTTTGCTAACCAGTTTTTTTCCAGTTTTTTTTTTAGGTTTTGCTGACCCTTTTTTTTGCTGACCAGTCCCCCCTTTTTTTTACGTTGTGCTGACCGATTTTTTCCCTTTTTTTTACATTGTGCTGACCGTTTTTTTTGTACTGACCGATTTTTTTCCAGTTTTTTTTGTTTTTTTAGGTTGTGCGGACCGTTTTTTTTTACGTTATGCTGACCATTTTTTTTTCTATTTTTTTTGCTGACCAGTTTTTTTTAGTTTTTTGTTTTTTTAGGTTGTGCTGAACGTTTTTTTTTTACATTGTGCTGATCGGTTTTTTCCTTTTTTACGTTGTGCTGATCGGTTTTTTTTTACGTTGTGCTGACCGATTTTTTCCCTTTTTTTACGTTGTGCTGACTGGTTTTTTTTGTTTTTCTGCTTTTTTTTGTTGTTTTATTTTTTGTTTATTTTTGACCGGTTTTTTTCTAGTTTTTTTACCGGTTTTTTTCTATTTTTTTTGCTGATCGATTTTTTTCCAGTTTTTTTGCTGACCGGTTTTTTCCAATTTTTTTGTTTTTTTAGGTTGTGCTGACCATTTTTTTTGTGCTGACTGGTTTTTTTCCAATTTTTTTTGTTTTTTAGGTTGTGCTGACCATTTTTTTTGCTAACCGGTTTTTTTCAGTTTTTTTTTTGTTTTTTTAGGTTGTGCTGACCATTTTTTTTTGCTGATCGGTTTTATTTCCAGTTTTTTTTTTATTTTTTTAAGTTGTGCTTACCGTTTTTTTTTTGCTGATCGGTCCCCCCTTTCTTTTTACGTTGTGCTAACCAGTTTTTTTCCCTTTTTTTACGTTGTGCTGACTGTTTATTTTGCTGAATGATTTTTTTCCTTTTTTTTTGTTTTTTAGGTTGTGTTGACCAGTTTTTTTTGCTGACTGGTCCCCCTTTTTTTTACATTGTGCTGACCGGTTTTCTCCCTTTTTTTACGTTGTGCTGACTATTTTTTTTTGCTGACCGGTCCCCCCTTTTTTTTACGTTGTGCTGACTGGTTTTTTTCCTTTTTTTTATGTTGTGTTGACCGTTTTTTTTACGTTGTGTAGACCATTTTTTTGTGCTGATCGGTTTTTTTCAAGTTTTTTTGTTTTTTTAGGTTGCACTGACTGGTTTTTTTGTGCTGACCGGTTTTTTTCCAGTTTTTTTTAGGTTGTGCTGACCATTTTTTTTGCTGGCCGGTTCTTTTTCCTGTTTTTTTATTTTTTTAGGTTGTGCTGATCCTCCTTTTTGCCGGCCGGTCCCCCCTTTTTTTACATTGTGCTGACCGTTTTTTTCTCTTTTTTTACGTTGTGCTAACCGTTTTTTTTTCTGACCGATTTTTTTCCAGTTTTTTTGTTTTTTTAGGTTGTGCTGACCGGTTTTTTTTACTGGTCCCACCCCTTTTTTTTACGTTGTGGTGACCAGTTTTTTTCCCTTTCTTTTACGTTGTGCTGACCTTTTTTTTACGTTGTGTAGATCATTTTTTTTGCTTACCGACTTTTTTGCAATTTTTTTTTGTTGACCAGTTTTTTTTGCAGTGTTTTTGTTTTTTTAGGTTGTGCAGACAGTTTTTTTTACGTTGTGATGACTGGTTTTTTTTTTTTGCTGATTGGTTTTTTTTGCTTTTTTAGGTTGTGCTGACCATTTTTTTTTTACGTTGTGCTGAACGATTTTTTCCCTTTTTTACAACGTGCTGACCGGTTTTTTTGCTGACCAGTTTTTTTCCAGTTTTTTTGTTTTTTTTTTTGTTTTGCTGACCGTTTTTTTGCTGACCGGTCCCCCCTTTTTTTACGTTGTGCTGACCGATTTTTTTCCCTTTTTTTATGTTGTGCTGACCGATTTTTTTCAGTTTTTTTGTTTTTTTAGGTTGTGCTGACCGGTTTTTTTTACGTTGTGCTGACCGTTTTTTTGTTTACCGGTTTTTTTCTATTTTTTTGCTGACCGGTTTTTTCCAGTTTTTTGTTTTTTTAGGTTGTGCTGAACGGTTTTTTTTTACATTGTGCTGACCGGTTTTTCTTTGCTGACCGGTCCCTCCTTTTTTTTACGTTGTGCAGATCGGTTTTTTCCTTTTTTTTATGTTGTGCTGACCGTTTTTTTTGCTGACAGATTTTTTTCCAGTTTATTTGTTTTTTTAGGTTGTGCTGACCATTTTTTTTTGCTGACCGGTACCCCCCTTTTTTTTAAGTTGTGCTGACTGGTTTTTTCCCTTTTTTTTTACGATGTGCTGACCATTTTTTTTACGTTGTGTACACCATTTTTTTTTGTGCTGACGGCTTTTTTTCCAGATTTTTTGTTTTTGTAGGTTGTGCTGACCGTTTTTTTGTGCTGACCAGTTTTTTCCAATTTTTTTAGGTTGTGCTGATCGTCTTTTTTTTGCTGACTTTTTTTTTCAACTTTTTTTTTGGTTTTTTAGGTTGTGCTGACAGTTTTTTTCGCTGACCAGTCCCTCCCTTTTTTTTTACGTTGTGATGACCGGTTTTTTCACTTTTTTTTAAGTTGGGTTGGCCGTTTTTTTCATTTTTTTTGTTTTTTTAGGTTGTGCTGACATGTTTTTTTGTGCTAACCGGTTTTTTTCCAGTTTTTTTTGTTTTTTTAGGTTGTGCTGACCGTTTTTTTGCTCACCGGTATTTTTCCTGTTTTTTTGTTTTTTTAGGTTGTGCTGACCGTTTTTTTTACTGACCGGTCCCCTTTTTTTTTTACGTTGTGCAGACCAGTTTCTTTTCCCTTTTTTTACGTTGTGCTGACCATTTTTTTTGCTGACCAATTTTTTCCATTTTTTTTGTGTTTTTTAGGTTGTGCTGACTGGTTTTTTTTTGCTGACCGGTCCCCCCCTTTTTTTAAGTTGTGCTGACCGGTTTTTTTCCCTCTTTTTTTTTACGTTGTGCTGACCTTTTTTTTACGTTGTGTAGACCATTTTTTTTAGCTGACTGGTTTTTTTCCAGTTATTTTGTTTTTTTTAGGTTGTGCTGACCGGTTTTTTTTGTGCTGACCGATTTTTTTCCTGTTTTTTTAGCTTGTGCTAACCATTTTTTTTCCAGTTTTTTTTGTTTTTTTAGGTTGTGCTGACCGTTTTTTTTGCTGACCAGTCCCCCTTTTTTTTTACGTTGTGCTAACCAATTTTTTCCCTTTTTTTACGTTGTGCTGATCGTTTTTTTTGCTGACCATTTTTCCAGTTTTTTTAGGTTGTGTGGAACATTTTTTTCTTTTTTTGCTAACCGGTACCCCCTTTTTTTTTACGTTGTGCTGATCGGTTTTTTCCTTTTTTTACGTTGTGCTGACCGTTTTTTTACGTTGTGTAGACAATTTTTTTGCTGACCGATTTTTTCTAGTTTTTTTGTTGACCAATTTTTTTCCAGTTTTTTTTTTTTAGGTTGTGCTGACCGTTTTTTTTACGTTGTGTTGACCGGTTTTTTCCCCCGTTTTTTTCCAGTTTTTTTAGGCTGTGCAGACTATTTTTTTTGCTGACCGGTTCCCCCACTTTTTTTTACGTTGTGCTGACCGATTTTTTATTGCTGACCGATTTTATTCCAGTTTTTTGTTTTTTAGGTTGTGCTGACGGGTTTTTTTTTTCGGTCCCCCCTTTTTTTTACAATGTGCTGACCGGTTTTTTGCCCCTTTTTTTTACGTTGTGCTGACCGTTTTTTTTACGTTGTGTAGACCTTTTTTTTTGTTGACCGGTTTTTTTCTAATTTTTTTTGCTGACCGGTTTTTTTCCAATTTTTTTATTTTTTTAGGTTGTGCTGACCGGTTTTTTTACCGGTCCAACCCTTTTTTACGTTGTGCTAACCGTTTTTTTTTACGTTGTGTAGACCATTTTTTTTTGCGACCGATTTTTTTCTAGTTTTTTTTGCTGACCGGTTTTTTCCCATTTTTTTGTTTTTTTAGGTTGTGCTGATCGGTTTTTTTATTTTTTTTACATTGTGCTGACCAGTTTTTTCCCTTTTTTACGTTGTGCTGACCGTTTTTTCTTTGCTGACCAATTTTTTCCCTTTTTTTACGTTGGGCAGACCATTTTTTTTACGTTGTGTAGGCTATTTTTTTTGCTGACCGGTTTTTTTCAGTTTTTTTGTTTCTTTTGGTTGTGCTGACCGGGTTTTTTTTTACTTTGTGCTGACCGGTTTTTTCCCTTTTTTTACGTTGTGCTGACCGATTTTTTTTTGCTGACCATTTTTCCAGTTTTTTTAGGTTGTGCGGAACATTTTTTTCTCTTTTTTTGCTGACCGGTTTTTTGCCTTTTTTTTTTACGTTGTGCTGACCGTTTTTTTTACGTTGTGTAGACCTTTTTTTTGTTGACCGGTTTTTTTCTAGTTTTTTTTTGCTGACCGGTTTTTTTCCAGTTTTTTTTGTTTTTTTAGGTTGTGCTGACCGGTTTTTTCCTTTTTTTTACATTGTGCTGACCAGTTTTTTTTGCTGACCGATTTTTTTCCAGTTTTTTTTAGGCTGTGCTGACCATTTTTTTGCTGACCGGTTCCCCCACTTTTTTTAACATTGTGCTGATCGGTTTTTTCCCTTTTTTTGCGTTGTGCTAACCGTTTTTTTTTGCTGACCCGTTTTTTTCAAGTTTTTTGTTTTTTTAGGTTGTGTTGACCGATTTTTTTTTACCGGTCCACCCCTTTTTTTACGTTGTGCTGACCATTTTTTTTTACGTTGTGTAGACCATTTTTTTTTGTGACCGGTTTTTTTCTAGTTTTTTTTGCTGACTGGTTTTTTATCCAGTTTTTTTGTTTTTTTAGGTTGTGCTGACCGATTTTTTTATTTTTTATTTTTTTTACATTGTGCTGACCAATTTTTTCCCTTTTTTACGTTGTGCTGACCTTTTTTTGCTGACCGGTTTTTTTCCTTTTTTTACGTTGGGCAGACCATTTTTTTTACGTTGTGTAGGCCATTTTTTTGCTGACCGGTTTTTTTCCAGTTTTTTTTGTTTCTTTTGGTTGTGCTCACCGGGTTTTTTTTTACGTTGTGTAGACCGGCTTTTTCCCTTTTTTTATGTTGTGCTGACTGTTTTTTTTGCTGACCGTTTTTTTCCATTTTTTTAGCTTGTTCGGACCATTTTTTTCTTTTTTTGCTGACCGGTTCGCCCTTTTTTTTATGTTGTGCTGATCAATTTTTTCCTTTTTTTTTACGTTGTGCTGTCCATTTTTTTACGTTGTGTAGACAATTTTTTTTGCTGACTGATTTTTTTCTAGTTTTTTTGCTGACCGGTTTTTTTCAGTTTTTTGTTTTTTTAGGTTGTGCTGACCGTTTTTTTTACGTTGTGCTGACCGGTTTTTTCCCTTTTTTTACGTTGTGCTGATCAGTTTTTTTGCTGACCGGTTTTTTTCCATTCTTTTGTTTTTTTAGGTTGTGCTGATCGGATTTTTTTACCAGTCTCCCCCTTTTTTTTACATTGTGTTGACCGGTTTTTTGCCCTTTTTTTACGTTGTTCTGACCGTTTTTTTTACGTTGTGAAGATCTTTTTTTTGCTGACCAGTTTTTTTTCTAGTTTTTTTTGCTGACCAGTTTTTTTCCAGTTTTTTTGTTTTTTTATGTTGTGTTGACCGGTTTTTTTTACGTTGTGCTGACCGGTATTTTTCCCTTTTTTTACATTGTGCTGACCGGTTTTTTTTGCTGACCATTTTTTTCCAGTTTTTTTAGGCTGTGCAGACTATTTTTTTTGCTGACCGGTTCCCCCACTTTTTTTTACGTTGTGCTGACCGATTTTTTATTGCTGACCGATTTTATTCCAGTTTTTTGTTTTTTAGGTTGTGCTGACGGGTTTTTTTTTTCGGTCCCCCCTTTTTTTTACAATGTGACCGGTTTTTTCCTTTTTTTTACATTGTGCTGACCAGTTTTTTTTGCTGACCGATTTTTTTCCAGTTTTTTTTAGGCTGTGCTGACCATTTTTTTGCTGACCGGTTCCCCCACTTTTTTTAACATTGTGCTGATCGGTTTTTTCCCTTTTTTTGCGTTGTGCTAACCGTTTTTTTTTGCTGACCCGTTTTTTTCAAGTTTTTTGTTTTTTTAGGTTGTGTTGACCGATTTTTTTTTACCGGTCCACCCCTTTTTTTACGTTGTGCTGACCATTTTTTTTTACGTTGTGTAGACCATTTTTTTTTATGACCGGTTTTTTTCTAGTTTTTTTTGCTGACTGGTTTTTTATCCAGTTTTTTTGTTTTTTTAGGTTGTGCTGACCGATTTTTTTATTTTTTATTTTTTTTACATTGTGCTGACCAATTTTTTCCCTTTTTTATGTTGTGCTGACCTTTTTTTGCTGACCGGTTTTTTTCCTTTTTTTACGTTGCGCAGACCATTTTTTTTACGTTGTGTAGGCCATTTTTTTGCTGACCGGTTTTTTTCCTGTTTTTTTTGTTTCTTTTGGTTGTGCTCACCGGGTTTTTTTTTACGTTGTGTAGACCGGCTTTTTCCCTTTTTTTATGTTGTGCTGACTGTTTTTTTTGCTGACCGTTTTTTTCCATTTTTTTTAGCTTGTTCGGACCATTTTTTTCTTTTTTTGCTGACCGGTTCGCCCTTTTTTTTATGTTGTGCTGATCAATTTTTTCCTTTTTTTTTACGTTGTGCTGTCCGTTTTTTTACGTTGTGTAGACAATTTTTTTCCAGTTTTTTTGTTTTTTTAGGTTGTGCTGACCGATTTTTTTATTTTTTATTTTTTTTACATTGTGCTGACCAATTTTTTCCCTTTTTTACGTTGTGCTGACCGGTTTTTTTTCAAGTTTTATTTTGACCGGTTTTTTTCTAGTTTTTTTTACCAGATTTTTTCTAGTTTTTTTTGCTGACCGATTTTTTTCCGGTTTTTTTTTCAGTTTTTTTGACCGGTACCCCCTTTTTTTACATTGTGCTGACCGGTTTTTTTTATTTTTTTACGTTGTGCTGACCGTTTTTTTTACGTTGTGTAGACCATGTTTTTTTTGTGACCGGTTTTTTCCTTTTTTTTACATTGTGCTGACCAGTTTTTTTTGCTGACCGATTTTTTTCCAGTTTTTTTTAGGCTGTGCTGACCATTTTTTTGCTGACCGGTTCCCCCACTTTTTTTAACATTGTGCTGATCGGTTTTTTCCCTTTTTTTGCGTTGTGCTAACCGTTTTTTTTTGCTGACCCGTTTTTTTCAAGTTTTTTGTTTTTTTAGGTTGTGTTGACCGATTTTTTTTTACCGGTCCACCCCTTTTTTTACGTTGTGCTGACCATTTTTTTTTACGTTGTGTAGACCATTTTTTTTTGTGACCGGTTTTTTTCTAGTTTTTTTTGCTGACTGGTTTTTTATCCAGTTTTTTTGTTTTTTTAGGTTGTGCTGACCGATTTTTTTATTTTTTATTTTTTTTACATTGTGCTGACCAATTTTTTCCCTTTTTTACGTTGTGCTGACCTTTTTTAGCTGACCGGTTTTTTCCTTTTTTTACATTGGGCAGACCATTTTTTTTACGTTGTGTAGGCCATTTTTTTGCTGACCGGTTTTTTTCCAGTTTTTTTTGTTTCTTTTGGTTGTGCTGACCGGGTTTTTTTTTACTTTGTGCTGACCGGTTTTTTCCCTTTTTTTACGTTGTGCTGACCATTTTTTTGCTGACCGATTTTTTTCTAGTTTTTTTGTTTTTTTAGGTTGTGCTGATCGGTTTTTTTACCGGTCCACCCCCTTTTTTTACATTGTGCTGACCGGTTTTTTTTATTTTTTTACGTTGTGCTGACCGTTTTTTTTACGTTGTGTAGACCATGTTTTTTTTGTGACCGGTTTTTTCCTTTTTTTTACATTGTGCTGACCAGTTTTTTTTGCTGACCGATTTTTTTCCAGTTTTTTTTAGGCTGTGCTGACCATTTTTTTGCTGACCGGTTCCCCCACTTTTTTTAACATTGTGCTGATCGGTTTTTTCCCTTTTTTTGCGTTGTGCTAACCGTTTTTTTTTTGCTGACCCGTTTTTTTCAAGTTTTTTGTTTTTTTAGGTTGTGTTGACCGATTTTTTTTTACCGGTCCACCCCTTTTTTTACGTTGTGCTGACCATTTTTTTTTACGTTGTGTAGACCATTTTTTTTTGTGACCGGTTTTTTTCTAGTTTTTTTTGCTGACTGGTTTTTTATCCAGTTTTTTTGTTTTTTTAGGTTGTGCTGACCGATTTTTTTATTTTTTATTTTTTTTACATTGTGCTGACCAATTTTTTCCCTTTTTTACGTTGTGCTGACCTTTTTTAGCTGACCGGTTTTTTCCTTTTTTTACATTGGGCAGACCATTTTTTTTACGTTGTGTAGGCCATTTTTTTGCTGACCGGTTTTTTTCCAGTTTTTTTTGTTTCTTTTGGTTGTGCTCACCGGGTTTTTTTTACGTTGTGCTTTTTTTCCTGTTTTTTTTGTTTCTTTTGGTTGTGCTCACCGGGTTTTTTTTTACGTTGTGTAGACCGGCTTTTTCCCTTTTTTTATGTTGTGCTGACTGTTTTTTTTGCTGACCGTTTTTTTCCATTTTTTTTAGCTTGTTCGGACCATTTTTTTCTTTTTTTGCTGACCGGTTCGCCCTTTTTTTTATGTTGTGCTGATCAATTTTTTCCTTTTTTTTTACGTTGTGCTGTCCGTTTTTTTACGTTGTGTAGACAATTTTTTTTGCTGACTGATTTTTTTCTAGTTTTTTTGCTGACCGGTTTTTTTCAGTTTTTTGTTTTTTTAGGTTGTGCTGACCGTTTTTTTACGTTGTGCTGACCGGTTTTTTCCCTTTTTTTACGTTGTGCTGATCAGTTTTTTTGCTGACCGGTTTTTTTCCATTCTTTTGTTTTTTTAGGTTGTGCTGATCGGATTTTTTTACCAGTCTCCCCCTTTTTTTTACATTGTGTTGACCGGTTTTTTGCCCTTTTTTTACGTTGTTCTGACCGTTTTTTTTACGTTGTGAAGATCTTTTTTTTGCTGACCAGTTTTTTTTCTAGTTTTTTTTGCTGACCAGTTTTTTTCCAGTTTTTTTGTTTTTTTATGTTGTGTTGACCGGTTTTTTTTACGTTGTGCTGACCGGTATTTTTCCCTTTTTTTACATTGTGCTGACCGGTTTTTTTTGCTGACCATTTTTTTCCACTGACCGGTTTTTTTTTGCTGACCGTTTTTTTCCAGTTTTTTTAGGCTGTGCAGACTATTTTTTTTGCTGACCGGTTCCCCCACTTTTTTTTACGTTGTGCTGATCGGTTTTTTTCCCTTTTTTTACATTGTGCTGACCATTTTTTTCTGATCGATTTTTTTCCAATTTTTTTGTTTTTTTAGGTTGTGCTGACTGGTTTTTTTACCGGTCCACCCCCCTTTTTTCATGTTGTACTGACCGGTTTTTTCTATTTTTTTTACGTTGTGCTGACCACTTTTTTTACGTTGTGTAGACCATGTTTTTTTTGTGACCGGTTTTTTTTAGTTTTTTTGCTGACCGGTTTTTTTCCTGTTTTTTTAGGTTGTGCTGACCGATTTTTTTATTTTTTATTTTTTTTATGTTGTGCTGACCGGTTTTTTCCCTTTTTTACGTTGTGCTGACCGTTTTTTTTTGCTGACCAGTTTTTTTCCAATTTTTTTAGGTTGTGTTGACCATTTTTTGTGCTGACCGGTCCCCCTTTTTTTTATGTTGTGTTGACCAGTTTTTCCCTTTTTTTATTTTGTGCTGACCTTCTTTTTTGTGCTGACCGATTTTTTTCCAGATTTTTTGTTTTTTAG
>NC_029778.3:23736377-23736992 GCF_000817695.3 Arachis duranensis | reverse complement strand
TGGACTTTATTTTATTTTTTAATTTTCAATAAAAAAATTTAAATTTTAAATTTAAAAATTCATAAAAATGAAAAATTTTGTGTTTTCAAATTCTAATTTTTTTCAAGAACATTTTTTTATTTTTTTATTCATAGGATAATGCTATTTTTTCACAAATACAGAAAAAATTAATTTTAAAATTTAAATTTTTTAAATTTTTGTTTATTGGATATTTTTGAAAATCTTTATTTTTCAACTTTTTGGTATTTTTAAAATCTTTATTTTTTAACTTTTTGGTAAAAAGATTATTTTTAGTTTCAAAATTTAAAAATAAAAAGTTTTCATCTTATTTTTTTGTCTTCCTAATAATGCTGGACTTTATTTTATTTTTTAATTTTCAAAAAAAATTTAATTTTTAAATTTAGAAATTCAAAAAATGAACATTTTTGTCTTATCAAATCCAAAATTTTTTTTCAAGAACATTTTTTTATTTTTTAATTCATCGGATAATGCTAATTTTTCATAAATACAGAATAAATTAATTTCAAAAATTTAAAATTTTTAAATTTTTATTTATTGGATGTTTTTAAAAATCTTTGTTTTTCAACTTTTTGGTAAAAAGATTTTTTTTTAGTT
>NC_029778.3:23734742-23736051 GCF_000817695.3 Arachis duranensis | reverse complement strand
GTTTCAAAATTTAAAAATAAAAAGTTTTCATCTTTTTTTTGTCTTCCTAATATTGCTGGTGTTTATTTTATTTTTTAATTTTCAATAAAAAAATTTAAATTTTAAATTTAAAAATTCATAAAAATGAAAAATTTTATCTTTTCAAATCCTAAATTATTTTCAAAAATATTTTTTAATTTTTTTAATCACCAGATAATGCTATTCTTTCATATATACGAAATAAATTAACTTTAAAAATTTAAACTTTTTAAATTTTTTATTGGATATTTTTTAAAATCTTTAATTTTCAACTTTTTGGTAAAAAGATTATTTTTTTTGTTTAAAAATTTAAAAATAAAAAGTTTTCACCTTTTTTTTCCTTCCTAATATTGCTGGACTTTATTTTATTTTTTAATTTTCAATAAAAAAATTTAAATTTTAAATTTAAAAATTCATAAAAATGAAAAATTTTGTCTTTTCAATTTCTAAATTTTTTCAAGAACATTTTTTTATTTTTTTATTCATTGGATAATGCTATTTTTTCACAAATACAGAATAAATTAAGTTTAAAATTTAAACTTTTTAAATTTTTGTTTATTGGATATTTTTGAAAATCTTTATTTTTCAACTTTTTGGTAAAAAGATTATTTTTTTATTTTCAAAATTTAAAAATAAAAAGTTTTCATCTTATTTTTTTGTCTTCCTAATAATGCTGGACTTTATTTTATTTTTTAATTTTCAAAAAAAATTAATTTTTAAATTTAGAAATTCAAAAAATGAACATTTTTGTCTTTTCAAATACAAATTTTTTTTTCAAGAACATTTTTTTATTTTTTAATTCACCGGATAATGCTAATTTTTCATAAATACAGAATAAATTAATTTCAAAAATTTAAAATTTTTAAATTTTTATTTATTGGATGTTTTTGAAAATCTTTATTTTTCAACTTTTTGGTAAAAAGATTATTTTTTTAGTTTCAAAATTTAAAAATAAAAAGTTTTCATCCTTTTTTTCTTCCCAATATTGCTGGACTTTATTTTATTTTTTAATTTTCAATAAAAAAATTTAAATTTTAAATTTAAAAATTCCTAAAAATGAAAAATTTTATCTTTTCAAATCCTAAATTATTTTCAAAAATATTTTTTAATTTTTTTAATCACCAGATAATTCTATTTTTTCATATATAAGAAATAAATTAACTTTAAAAATTTAAACTTTTTAAATTTTTTTATTGGATATTTTTTAAATTCTTTATTTTTCAACTTTTTGGTAAAAAGATTATTTTTTTAGTTTCAAAATTTAAAAATAAAAAGTTTTCATCCTTTTTTT
>NC_029778.3:23726856-23731317 GCF_000817695.3 Arachis duranensis | reverse complement strand
TTTCATCTTTTTTTTGTCTTTCCAATATTGCTGGACTTTATTTTATTTTTAATTTCAATAAATAAATTTAATTTTTAAATTTAAAAATTCATAAAAAAAATTTTTGTCTTTTCAAATCCAAAATTTTTTTTCAAGAACATTTTTTTATTTTTTTAATCACCGGATAATGCTATTTTGTCATAAATACAGAATAAATTAATTTTAAAAATTTAAACTTTATAAATTTTTATTTATTGGATATTTTTGAAAATTTTATTTTTCAAATTTTTGGTAAAAAGATTATTTTTTTTAGTTTCAAAATTTAAAAATAAAAGGTTCTCGTCTTTTTTGTCTTCCTAATATTGTTAGACTATATTTTATTTTTTAATTTTATTCAAAAGAATTTAAATTTTTAAATTTAAAAATTCATAAAAATGAAAATTTTTATCTTTTCAATTCCTAAATTATTTTCAATAACATTTTTTAATTTTTTTAATCACCAGATAATGCTATTTTTTCATATATACGAAATAAATTAACTTTAAAAATTTAAACTTTTTAAATTTTTTATTGGATATTTTCTAAAATTTTTATTTCTCAACTTTTTGGTAAAAAGATTATTTTTTAGTTTCAAAATTTAAAAATAAAAAGTTTTTACCTTTTTTTTCCTTCCTAATATTGCTGGACTTTTTTTATTTTTTTATTTTCAATAAAAAAATTTAAATTTTAAATTTAAAAATTCATAAAAATGAAAAATTTTGTCTTTTCAAATTCTAAATTTTTTTCAAGAACATTTTTTTATTTTTTTATTCATAGGATAATGCTATTTTTTCACAAATACAGAATAAATTAATTTTAAAATTTAAAGTTTTTAAATTTTTGTTTATTGGATATTTTTGAAAATCTTTATTTTTCATTTTTTTGGTAAAAAGATTATTTTTTTAGTTTCAAAATTTAAAAATAAAAAGTTTTCATCTTATTTTTTTGTCTTCCTAATAATGCTGGACTTTATTTTAGTTTTTAATTTTCAAAAAAAATTAATTTTAAAATTTAAAAATTCAAAAAATGAACATTTTTGTGTTTTCAAATCCAAAATTTTTTTCAAGAACATTTTTTTATTTTTTAATTCACGAGATAATGCAAATTTTTATAAATACAGAATAAATTAATTTAAAAAATTTAAAATTTTAAAAATTTTTATTTATTGGATGTTTTTGAAAATCTTTATTTTTCAACTTTATGGTAAAAAGATTATTTTTTTAGTTTCAAAATTTAAAAATAAAAAGTTTTCATTTTTTTGTCTTCCTAATATTGTTGGACTATATTTTATTTTTTAATTTTCAGTAAAACATTTAATTTTTAAATTTAAAAATTCATAAAAAAAATTTGTCTTTTCAAATTCTAAATTTTTTTCAAGAATATTTTTTTATTTTTTTATTCATAGGATAATGCTAGTTTTTCACAAATACAGAATAAATTAATTTTAAAATTTAAACTTTTTAAATTTTTGTTTATTGGATATTTTTGAAAATCTTTATTTTTCATATTTTTGGTAAAAATATTATTTTTTTAGTTTCAAAATTTAAAAATAAAAAGTTTTCATCTTATTTTTTTATCTTCCTAATAATGCTGGACTTTATTTTATTTTTTAATTTTCAAAAAAAATTAATTTTTAAATTTTAAAATTCAAAAAATGAACATTTGTGTCTTTTCAAATCCAAAATTTTTTTCAAGAACATTTTTTTATTTTTTAATTCACCAGATAATGCAAATTTTTCATAAATACAGAATAAATTAATTTCAAAAAGTTAAAATTTTTAAATTTTTATTTATTGGATGTTTTTGAAAATCTTTATTTTTCAACTTTATGGTAAAAAGATTATTTTTTTAGTTTCAAAATTTAAAAATAAAAAGTTTTCTTCGTTTTTTTCTTCCTAATATTACTGGATTTTATTTTATTTTTTAATTTTCAATAAAAAATTTAAATTTTAAATTTAAAAATTCATAAAAATGAAAAATTTTATCTTTTCAAATCCTAAATTATTTTCAAGAACATTTTTTAATTTTCTTAATCAACGGTTAATGCTATTTTTTTATATATACGAAATAAATTAACTTTAAAAATTTAAACTTTTTAAATTTTTTTATTGGATATTTTTTAAAATCTTTATTTTTCAAAATTTTGGTAAAAAGATTATTTTTTTAGTTTCAAAATTTAAAAATAAAAAGTTTTCACCTTATTTTTTTGACTTTCTAATAATGCTAGACTTTATTTTATTTTTTACTTTTAAAAAAAAAATTTAATTGTTAAATTTAAAAATTCAAAAAAATGAACATTTTTGTCTTTTCAAATCCAAAATTTTTTTTCAGGAACATTTTTTTATTTTTTAATTCACCGAATAATGCTATTTTTTCACAAATATAGAATAAATTAATTTTAAAATTTAAACTTTTTAAATTTTTCTTTATTGGATATTTTTCAAAATCTTTATTTTTCAACTTTTTGGTAAAAATATTATTTTTTTAGTTTCAAAATTTAAAAATAAAATGTTTTCATCTTTTTTTTTTCTTCCTAATATTGCTGGACTTTATTTTATTTTTTAATTTTCAATAAAAAATTTAACTTTTAAATTTAAAAATTCATAATAATGAAAAATTTTGTCTTTTCAAATTCTAAATTTTTTTAAGAACATTTTTTTATTTTTTTATTCAAAGGATAATGCTATTTTTTCACAAATATAGAATAAATTAATTTTAAAATTTAAACTTTTTAAATTTTTGTTTATTGGATATTTTTGAAAATATTTATTTTTAAACTTTTTGGTAAAAAGATTATTTCTTTAGTTTCAAAATTTAAAAATAAAAAGTTTTCATCTTTTTTTTTCTTCCTAATATTGCTGGACTTTATTTTATTTTTTAATTTTCAATAAAAAATTTAAATTTTAAATTTAAAAATTCATAAAAATGAAAAATTTTGTCATTTCAAATTCTAAATTTTTTTCCAAGAACATTTTTTTATTTTTTTATTCAAAGGATAATGCTATTTTTTCACAAATACAGAATAAATTAATTTTAAAATTTAATCTTTTTAAATTTTTGTTTATTAGATATTTTTGAAAATCTTCATTTTTTATCTTTTTGGTAAAAAGATTATTTTTTAAGTTTCAAAATTTAAAAATAAAAAGTTTTCATCTTTTTTTTGTCTTCCTAATAATGTTGGACTTTATTTTATTTTTTAATTTTCAAAAAAAATTAATTTTTAAATTTAAAAATTCAAAAAAAGTCTTATCAAATCCAAAAAATTTTTTCAAGAATATTTTTTTATTTTTTAAATCACCGGATAATGCAAATTTTTCATAAATACAAAATAAATTAATTTCAAA
Source organism: Arachis duranensis (assembly GCF_000817695.3). Classification (NCBI taxonomy): domain Eukaryota; kingdom Viridiplantae; phylum Streptophyta; class Magnoliopsida; order Fabales; family Fabaceae; genus Arachis; species Arachis duranensis. Next base: position 23,727,955 of record NC_029778.3, on the reverse strand, counting down.
AATTTAAACTTTTTAAATTTTTATTTATTGGATATTTTTGAAAATCTTTATTTTTCAACTGTTTGATAAAAAAGATTATTTTTTAAGTTTCAAAAGTTAGAAATAAAAAGTTTTCATCTTTTTTTTGTCTTCCTAATATTGCTGGACTTTATTTTATTTTTTAATTTTCAAAAAAATTTAATTTTTAAATTTAAAAATTGAAAAAAATAAAAATTTTTGTCTTTTCAAATCCAAAATTTTTTTTCAAGAATATTTTTTATTTTTTAATCACCGGATAACGCTATTTTTTCATAAATACAGAATAAATTAATTTTAAAAATTTAAACTTTTTAAATTTTTATTTATTGGATATTTTTGAAAATCTTTATTTCTCAACTTTTTGGTAAAAAGATTATTTTGTTAGGTTCAAAATTTTAAAATAAAAAGTTTTCATTTTTTTTCTTTCTTCCTAATATTGTTGGACTTTATTTTATTTTTTAATTTTCAATAAAAAATTTAATTTTTAAATTTAAAAATGCATAAAAATAAAAAATTTTGTCTTTTCAAATTCTAAAATTTTTTTCAAGAACATTTTTTTATTTTTTTCACCGGATAATGCTATTTGTTCAAAAATACAGAATAAATTAATTTTAAAATTTAAAATTTTTAAATTTTTGTTTATTGGATATTTTTGAAAATCTTTATTTTTCAACTTTTTGGTAAAAATATTATTTTTTTAGTTTCAAAAATTAAAAATAAAAAGTTTTCATTTTTTTGTCTTCCTAATATTGTTGGACTATATTTTATTTTTTAATTTTCAGTAAAACATTTAATTTTTAAATTTAAAAATTCATAAAAATGAAAAATTTTATCTTTTCAAATCCTAAATTATTTTCAAGAACATTTTTTTTATTTTTTTACTCACTGGATAAGGCTATTTTTTCACAAATACAGAATCAATTAATTTTAAGAATTTAAACTTTTTAAATTTTTGTTTATTGGATATTTTTGAAAATCTTTATTTTTCATCTTTTTAGTAAAAATATTATTTTTTAGTTTCAAAATTTAAAAATAAAAAGTTTTCATCTTTTTTTTGTCTTCTTAATTTGCTAGACTTTAT
>NC_029778.3:23725382-23726606 GCF_000817695.3 Arachis duranensis | reverse complement strand
ATACTATAAAAATTTGTAACATTCTAGTGACTTAGGTAAATACATGCATGTACTCAAATTTTAAATAAAATACTCTACATAGTCTTCTAAATCTTTTTTCAAGTACATTTTTTTATTTTTTTATTCAAAGGATAATGCTATTTTTTCACAAATACAGAATAAATTATTTTTAAAATTTAATGTTTTTAAATTTTTGTTTATTAGATAGTTTTGAAAATCTTCATTTTTCAACATTTTGGTAAAAAGATTATTTTTTAAGTTTCAAAATTTAAAAATAAAAGGTTTTCATCTTTTTTTTGTCTTCCTAATAATGCTGGACTTTATTTTATTTTCTAATTTTCAAAAAAAATTAATTTTTAAATTTAAAAATTCAAAAAAAGTCTTATCAAATCCAAAAAAATTTTTCAAGAACTTTTTTTTATTTTTTAAATCACCGGATAATGCTATTTTTTCATAAATACAGAATAAATTAATTTCAAAAATTTAAACTTTTTAAATTTTTATTTATTGGATATTTTTGAAAATCTTTATTTTTCAACTTTTTGGTGAAAAGATTATTTTTTAAGTTTCAAAATTTAAAAATAAAAAGTTTTCATCTTTTTTTGCCTTCCTAATATTGCTGGCCTTTATTTTATTTTTTAATTTTCAAAAAAATTTAATTTTTAAATTTAAAAAGTCAAAAAAATAAAAATTTTTGTCTTTTCAAATCCAAAATTTTTTCTAGAATATTTTTTTATTTTTTTAATCACCGGATAATGCTAATTTTTCATAAATACAAAATAAATTAATTTCCAAAATTTAAACTTTTTAAATTTTAATTTATTGGATATTTTTGAAAATCTTTATTTTTCAACTTTTTGGTAAAAAGATTATTTTTTTAGTTTCAAAATTTAAAAATAAAAGGTTTTCATCTTTTTTTGTCTTCCTAATATTGTTAGACTATATTTTATTTTTTAATTTTATTTAAAAAAATTAAAATTTTTAAATTTAAAAATTCATAAAAATAAAAAATTTTATCTTTTCAAATCCTAAATTATTCTCAAGAACAATTTTTAATTTGTTTAATCACCAAATAATGCTATTTTTTCATATATACGAAATAAATTAACTTTAAAAATTTAAACTTTTTAAATTTTTTTATTGGATATTTTTTGAAATCTTTATTTTTCAAGTTTTTGGTAAAAAGATTATTTTTTTAGTTTCAAAATTTAAAAATAAAAAGTT
>NC_029778.3:23715862-23725162 GCF_000817695.3 Arachis duranensis | reverse complement strand
TATTTGTCTTTTCAAATTCTAAATTTTTTTTCAAGAACTTTTTTTATTTTTTTATTCAAAGGATACTGCTATTTTTTCACAAATACAGAATAAATTAATTTTAAAATTTAATCTTTTTAAATTTTTGTTTATTAGATATTTTTGAAAATCTTCATTTTTCAACTTTTTGGTAAAAAGATTATTTTTTAAGTTTCAAAATTTAAAAATAAAAAGTTTTCATCATTTTTTTGTCTTCCTAATAATGCTGGACTTTATTTTATTTTTTAATTTTCAAAAAAATTTTAATTTTTAAATTTAAAAATTCAAAAAAAGTCTTATTAAATCCAAAATTTCATTTTCAAGAACATTTTTTTAAATCACCGGATAATGCTATTTTTTCACAAATACAGAATAAATCAATTTTAAAATTTAAACTTTTTAAATTTTTGTTTATTGGATATTTTTGAAAATCTTTATTTTTCAACTTTTTGGTAAAAAGATTATTTTTTAAGTTTTAACATTTAAAAATAAAATGTTTTCATCTTATTCTTTTGTCTTCCTATTAATGCTGGACTTTATTTTATTTTTTAATTTTCAAAAAAAATTAATTTTCAAATTTAAAAATTCAAAAAAAGTCTTATTAAATCCAAAAATAATTTTCAAGAACATTTTTTTATTTTTTAAATCACCGGATAATGCTATTTTTTCACAAATACAGAATAAATCAATTTTAAAATTTAAACTTTTTAAATTTTTGTTTATTAGATATTTTTAAAAATCTTTATTTTTCAACTTTTTGGTAAAAAGATTATTTTTTAAGTTTCAAAATTTTAAAATAAAATATTTTCATCTTTTTTTTGTCTTCCTAATAATGCTGAACTTTATTTTATTTTTTAATTTTCAAAAAAAATTAATTTTTAAATTTAAAAATTCAAAAAAAGTCTTATCAAATCCAAAATTTTTTTCAAGAACATTTTTTTATTTTTTAAATCACCGGACAAATGCAAACGGCTCGTCAATCGGAGCTCCGTAACTCAAGTTATGGTGGTTTGAAGATCAAAGAGAGTTAGGTTTTCTCTCTTCTCTTCTCTCTTCTCAATTTCAGTGCCCTAACCCTTCCTTTTAGGGTAAAATGAGCTGAAATGCTCATAACTAATGTTTATATATGTTGGGTCTTGGGCCCACTTAGGCCCGGTTCACTTATTTTTGTCCGTTGGCCCAATTTTGGACCAAAACCTTTAAGATTAGCGCTCTAAATCGCACTTCAAATATTTCTACCTCCCTTAATTATAATTCCTCATTTCTTAATCCTATTTACTCATAATCAATTTTCTCAGCTACAGTACCAGACAGGTCTCAACCGGTACTGCCGGTCAAAATTTCACTGCGCGCTTTTACGCAGAAAACTATGTCTTCCGACTCGGAAAAATTCACTGAATCCAAATATCATATTTAAATAATCAAATTCCAATTGCCAAATCTTCCAACCATATTCTCTCCTACTTAACTTATTATTTAATTAATTTCGGTTAGACCGGGTATTACATTCTATCCCCCTAACAGAAATTTTTACCCTCGAAAATTCCATCCATCACTACGAGTACGCGAGCATAGTCTGCCTTTATATCAAACGCATAACAGTTCCAAGGTCCTTTTACTCTGCGTGCTTCCGTTACCGCGCTCTGATTTCTCTCTCCCTGAGGGTCTCGGTCGTTCGTTCAACGCCGACCAACAGCTCGTTCCTTACTTTTACCATACTATGCTAACACTTTAGCAAGCTTTCACTATGCCACTTTGATTTCTCGTCAAGTATTAGTTCCATCACTTATTTCCTCAAGTACTCAACCACAACTTAGCATGACTGGCATTTCAAATCAACGTTTCCAAATCCATCATTTAGGACCATTCCTTATCTATTTAAATTAAAGGAACTAAAAGTCACGGGCTCAATCCATTTCACTAAAAATCCAGAAATCAACCAACTACATAACAAACACAACACATCATTCTCAACAGAAAATCATTTACATCTCAGGCATTTATCCATTTGTATTAAGGCAAATCCTTACTCGGACCATCCGGTTTGCTTCTCAGTCTAATATTAAGCTTGACATTCCCAGTTTTACTGTACAGGCGGTATTATAAAATCACGCACTGTCCTTTAAGCCTGATTATTGCAATTACCTCAATCTTACTGTCATAATCGGCCCGTATCTTGACTCTCTCCTTGTTGGCAATTTCTTGATACATGCCCTAGTAACCCGCACTTGCAACATACACCTAACCCCAATCGGCACGGCCTATTTGGGAGATGACTTCCACATCTCTGATAGCTCAAAACATTAGAAGCAGCCGCTGCCCATTTTCCCTTACCGTTTCTTTGGGACTGCTCACTCGTCATAAAGTTATTCCGTCCTTGGAGAAAGTGTTGTACGTATCCTCTCTCCTCAAACTCTCAACCCCTTCGTGCGAATCCTTGGTTGTGCTCTCTATGACTTCCTTTCTCTGCAACCATCCTCTTCACACACTCTTCAGCAATTCTGCTCTTATTCACCAACTCTGAAAAAGTTCGGATCTCCATTGGTCCCATTGAACTTAAGATGTCGCTCCGGAGCCCTCCTTCATACTTAATGCATTTCCATTCCTCGAAGTCTCCTGGAGCTCCCTGACACATGCGGAAAAACCTGAATAGCTCCTCAAATTTGTCTGTATACTCAGATACGGACATAGCACCTTGCTTCAGCTACAGTAACTCCAATTCCTTGGCTGTCCTGGCGGAATTCGGAAAGTACTTCTTATAGAATTCCACCTGGAAGGCATCCCAAGTGATAGGATCATTCCCCTGTTGTAGGAGACGTTGAGCCCCTTGCCACCAATGCGATGCTTCCCCCGTGAGCAGATAGGTAGCAATTTCAACACACTGCTCTTCAGGCACCAACTGCGCTTGTAGTGCTTGCTCCATGGCCTGAAACCAAGTATCAGCTTCAGTCGGATTGGTGGTTCTCTTGAACTTAGGTGGATTAACCTTTAAGAAGGTTGCCAGTGTCATCGGGCCCTGAGCTTCCCTTTCGTCATTGCCATTATTGTTTATCTGTTGCCCAAGAGCCTCCGCAGTGGCCTGCATAGCAGCAGCCATATTCTCCAACACCGCCATAAGGTTTACCGGGTTATTCGGGTTGATTTCCGGTTCCTGTGTACTAGTACGATCTCTCTCACGTCTCCGACCGGGTCTACGAGGCGCCATCTGGTTCTTATACACACCAAACAATCAATATCGGAAGTATAGTGCTTCAAAGTACCAAAGGTACACTCATGGACTTCATGCTAGATGTATCGGTTAGATACCCTAACTAGCACAGACACAGACTCAGAGTATGCATTGAAGCATAAGCAGTTCCATCCCTCAGGCTCACGAGGACAAACTGCTCTGATACCATAATGTAACACCCTAATATTCAAATCTTTATGCTCGAGTCATAAGTCAATGATATTACGGTGGTACGACACTCAGGTGGATTTTTAATATATAAATATAGGTAATTTCGAAAGGAGTATTAATCGAGAAGCCTGAAAAGAGTAGAAATAAAATTGCGAAAACGTATCACTCACGTTTCGACAATGAAAAGTTAAACTGTGAAGCCGAAAGTGATATACGGACAAGGCATAAAGGAGATTAAGATATAGATAACAGATAGATATATATAACATAAGTAATAGCCACTAGTCGCGACCCGCGAAGTTTAAGCCGGCTAGGGTACAGTATGAAAGTAGTTGACAACAGTATATCCTAATCTCTCCCAAAGGAAACATAAGAGCCTCTATAGGCAAGTTCCAAAAGAGTTCAATACATAATATAATCTTTTCAAAACAAAGGTGGAGAGATTCTAAGCAAAACACAAAGTAGAGAAAATAAATCAGACGAACCACAGCTCACTTCTGAGCATCTGGACCTGTATCTGAAAAACAAGAGATATATACGGAATGAGAACTCTGGGCCCATGGGTTCCCAGTACGGTAAAGGTTCCAAATAAATACAATGCATTGCAATAAAAACTCACTAAGCATCCTAAACTTCTTCACCAAATATCCAGCCTAGATTCTCACTAATCCATGAATAGGCAACTGTCATAAGGGGATACTAAATCTAGTTCATGTTACACATGTTTCCCAACTCGCTGACTCTTTCATGAATCAGACTCAGAATCATAAGCAAAACCATCACCAGTTGTTCTACCTCAGCAATTTTGTATCAATACATCATACCCTCACCTGGAGCTAGTGAAACCACATCACTGCGTCTCCCCAGGGAGCTCAAATTATCTCATTCAATGATCATCATTATCATACAATCGTATCATCAAATTATCTCATCAAGAACAGCCCCCAACTTTCACCGACACCAGTATGAGGGGCCTCTCAGTTGTACAAACACAAGCAATACAGGCAAGCTAAGTAATACACAAATAAGGTACTAGTAGAACAAGTAGCACATAATCAGGTAACATAGCATATATGATGTAGATATCCAAAACAATTAGGCAAACCCAAACAATTCAAACATATGCAAATGATGTATGCCTACCCTGTAGCTGATGATATCATCTGTCGGTTATATAGCCAACCCGACATGTCCTGGTAGCTAACCATTGGACAAAAACACCCCTTGCGGAGAAAGTAGATTTGAGCTACAACCCCCTTGCTACTACCCGCTCAACCCAGAGCCAGTGGAATAACCACTACTGCGGCTACTACCCAGGCGGGTGTTTAAAAGCTCAACCTGGAGCGAGTGGATTCACCACTACTGCCGCTACTACCCAGGCATCACAATCTCTGACCTGGAGCAAATGGGACGAACCACAACCCTTGCTACTGCCCAGGATCTCAAAACATACATTCGTTCAGTTTAAAAGCAATCATCATTGTTATCAAATCTCAAACATTAACCTGGAGCAAGTGGGACGAACCACAACCCTTACTACTACCCAGGTATCACAAATACATTCATTCAAAACTCCATAATTAAACTCATTTATCATAAACATCCTTTTCCGTCTCATACCCGGAGCAAGTGGACAACGTCACTGCCTACTATCCGGGGTTACACATCACATTTCAACATCTTCCATTATTATCCATTTAACACATTCATTCATTAATCATATATGAATTTATACTCAGCCATAATCAATAATGGCTTTGCCGTAACCCGGCAATAACTCAGCCATCCAGCTCATGGTTCAATCAAGAACCAGCCATTTATCAATAAATATAGCCCTTCGGCTCATGGCATACACGGTACTTCTACCGTCATCCTCCATATCTCATATAATCATCTTTGATCATCATTGATCACAACTTCTCCCCTTGCTTCATTCGCAAGTTACCACATCCCCTAGCTCCTTCCTCTTTGCTAGGCATATCATAATGATTTAATACATAAGGGGTGAGATCGGAGGCTTAGAAGTATGAGATTTAATTTTTAAAACTCAAAAAATCAACTTTGGGATGAAAACAGGGCCATGCGTACGCGTACTCCACGCGCATGCGTGGATGGCCACAAAGCTCATCGACGCGTATGCGTCATACACGCAGACGCGCGAATTAAAACACAGCCAGACGATGCATACGCGTCAGCCACGCGTTCGCGTGGGTGCATTTGCGCCCCAAGCACAAAACTGGCACAACTCTGGCACAACTCTCAGGAAAATGGCTGGGCATTAGGTGCAGCGCATCGACGCGCACGCGCACACCACGCGCACGCGTGGATGGTGCCTGTAATACCCGGTCTAACCGAAATTAATTAAATAATGAGTTAAGTAGGAGCGAATATGGTTGGAAGATTTGGCAATTGGAATTTGATGATTTAAATATGATATTTGGATTCAGTGAATTTTTCCGAGTCGGAAAACATAGTTTTCTGCGTAAAAGCGCGCAGTGGAATTTTGACCGGCAGTACCGGCTGAGACCTGTCTGGTACTGCAGCTGAGAAAATTGATTATGGGTAAATAAGATTAAGAAATGAGGAATTATAATTAGGGGAGGTAGAAATATTTGAAGTGTGATTTAGAGCGCTAATCTTAAAGGTTTTGGTCCAAAATTGGGCCAACGGACAAAAATAAGTTAATTGGGCCTAAGTGGGCCCAAGACCCAACATATATAAACATTAGTTATGAGCATTTCAGCTCATTTTTACCCTTAAAAAGGGTTGGGGCGCTGAAATTGAGAAGAGGGAAGAGAAGAGAGAAAACCTAACTCTCTTTGATCTTCAAACCACCATAACTTGAGCTACGGAGCTCCGATTGACGAGCCGTTTGCGGCCACGCGTCGCTTTTCTCATCCTCTACAATTTTATCTAAGTTTTGTGGTGATTAATTCACTGTCCTCTACCCAGTTTTCATTTTTCTCTTCAAATTCGAATTTAGTTTGGGTTTTGAGGAAACCTTGTGATTTTGGTTGTTTAGGAGTGCTCTAGTATGAGCCATGGGTGATATTCGTCACAAACTTCAGTGGGTAAAGGTAAGAAACCCTCCAACCCTTGTGAATTGTCATTTTTATGAGCCCTAGATTGATGTATGTATGTAATATTGGTTATGTTATTGCATTTGATGGTTTTGGTGCACAATTGGGAGATTGGTGTTGCTTGAGGAGCTTTGGTGAGGCTTGGGGCTAAGGTTGGTGGAGACTTCTAAAGAAGAGGCTCAATTGGTTTGGCTACAAGAGGTACGGTTTAAGTTTCATTTAAGTACCGTGTGGTGTGATGAGAATTCCTAGGCTAGATGTCCCTAGGATTAAGTTTGGATTGTGTAAATGGTTGGTGCTATATGCATAGTTGGTATGTAATGTGAATTGATGATTGGGTTGAGAATTGTGTGGCCTTGTATGCTTGGTGTATTGAAAATTTGATGTATTGGGTAATGAGTATTAATTTGTGGTTTATGCATTTAAATTGTGAAATTGGGCCGGAGGCCGTGAATTTTGGGCCGGAGGCCGGAAAGAGGTAAGAAAGGTAAGTTGATGTGTGCATTTTATGATGACACAAGTGATTGGATGAATTTCAGATAATGAATATATGAATGATTGGGTTGGTTATTGAATAATGAGGTTTGAGGAGTTGAAGTGTGGAAATTGGTAATTTTGGGTGAAATTGTATAGATGAGGTATGTTTGGTTTTGGTTGAGGTATGTTATGTGGTCATATATGTAATCATGATTATTGATGTCTTGATGGTATGATGATGCATAAGAGATATGTATGTTGTGATATATACTTGAGAAATGATTAAGGTTGATTTGTGGGTGAAACCATGTGACAGTGAGTACAATATTGATTATGTGTAATGATGATTGATTGGAAATATTATTGTTGGAAATTGGGATGAGGAAAGATGTATGACATGTTAATGTGTTTGTAATTTAGCCATTTGTTTGAAATGGGTAAAAATGGTTATATGGCGGTTTTGTGAATCGTGGCAAAGCGTTAATGTATGAGTTGAGGAGGCTTGATGTTGATTTTGGTATATTTTGATTGATTTCAAAAAGGGTTGAAACTAGCATGTTTTGGTTGATTTTAAAAAGGGTTGAAAATGGCTTGTTTTGAAAAGGGCACCTTGTGGTTTTGTATGAAAACATGGTTTTTGGGCATACTTTGATGAGACATAACTTGGAGTCTGGATATTCGTTTTGTGCCAAACTTGTTTAGAAGTGAAACTGGATCCGGAATGTCCATGCCGTTCGAAGAACGGGCGAAAAACGATTTAAAATGAGAAAGTTATGTCCGTCGGAAGATTGGGGTTGAATATGTGAATTCTGCAGCTTTTAACTTAGAAAATTTTTAGCAGAATGACCCTCCACGCGTAGGCGCACTTGGCGCGTACGCGTCGTTCTTCCAGAAGGCACCATCCACGCATGCGCATGATGTGCGCGTGCGCGTCGATGCGCTGCACCCAATTCCCAGCCATTTTTCCGAGAGTTGTGCCAGTTTTGTGCCTGGGGCGCAAATGCACCCACGCGTACGCGTGGCTGACGCGTACGCATCGTCTGGCTGTGTTTCAATCTGCGCGTCCGCGTGAATGATGCATACGCGTCGATGAGCTTTGTGGCCATCCACGCGTGCGCGTGGAGTACGCGTACGCGTGGCCCTGTTTTCATCCCAAAGTTGATTTTTGAGTTTTAAAAGCCAAATCTCATACTTCTAAGCCTCCGATCTCACCACTTATGTCTTAAATCTTTATGATATGTCTAGCTATGAGAAGAAGGGCTAGTGAATGTGGTAACTTGCGAGTGGAGCAAGGAAAAAATGAATGATCAAAGAGGATCAAAGATGATTATGTGAGAGGTGGAGGATGGTGGTGGAAGTGCTTGTTGTGCCATGGGCCGAAAGGCTGTGATTGATAATGAAACGGCTGGTTATGGATTTAACCGTGAGTCGGGTGGCTGGTTATGGATTTAACCGTGAGCCGGATGGCTGGATTATTGCCGTGTTACGGCGGAGCCATGATTATGGCTATGTATAAATGCACATATATATATATATATATATGCTGTGGAATAAATTGTGAATGTTGTACTTCCATTATCGGAGATGAGAGTTTTCCTGGGAGAAAGCAGTGGCTAGCCACCACGTGCTTCAGGTCGAGACTTGAAGCTCTTTTGACCCTATGTCGTCAGGGTGGCCGGGCACTGTGAAATTCCCGGACGAGCTCACCCCCATAAATATTCACCAGTGATGGTGATGGATAAATATTCACCAATGATGGTGATGGATAAATATTCACCAGTGAGAGTGATGGATATGGATCATGATTATGATCAAGTTTATTTTGAGTATGACTCAAGTTGGGGAGACACGACAGAGGGACAGTCTAATGGTTAACTGCCAGGACTTGTCGGGTTGGCTCTATAACCGACAGATGATATCATCAGCCATAGGGCAAGCATACATCATTTGCATATGTTTGAATTGTTTGGGTTTGCCTATTTGTTTTGGATTTCTACATCATATATGCTATGTTACCTGATTATGTGCTACTTGTTCTACTTGTACCTTATTTGTGTATTACTTGTCTGTATTGCTTGTGTTTGTACAACTGAGAGATCCCTTATGTTGGTGTCGGTGGATGTTGTGGGCTGTTCTTGATGAGATGAATTGATGATGCGATTGCATGATGATGATGATTTTTGAATGAGATAATTTGAGCCCCCTGGGTAGACGCAGTGATGTGATTTTACTAGCTCCAGGCGAGGGTATGATGTATTGATATAGAGTTGCTGAGGCAGAACAACTGGTGATGGTTTGCTTATGATTCTGAGTCTGATTCGTGGA
>NC_029778.3:23706710-23715564 GCF_000817695.3 Arachis duranensis | reverse complement strand
AAACCCATGGGCCCGGGGTTCTCATTCCGTATATATCTCTTGTTTTTCAGATACAGGTTCAGGTGCTCAAAAGTGAGCTGCGGTTCGTCTGAGAGACGGCGAAGATCGTTATTTTCTCTACCTTGTGTTTTGCTTAGAATCTCTCCACTTTTGTTTTGAAAAGATTATATTATGTATTGAACTCTTTTGGAACTTGCCTATAGAGGCTCTTATGTTTCCTTTGAGAGAGATTAGGATATACTGATGTTAGTTACTTTCATACTGTACCCTAGCCGGCTTAAACTTCGCGGGTCGCGACTAGTGGCTATTTACTTATGTTATATATATATCCATCTGTTATCTATCTCTTAATCTCCTTTATGCCTTGTCCGTATATCGCTTTCGGCTTCACAGTTTAACTTTTCGTTGTCGAAATGTGAGTGATACATCTTCGCGATTTTATTTCTACTCTTTTCAGGCTTCTCGATTAATATTCCTTTCGAAATTACCTATATTTATATATTAAAAATCCACCCGTGAGTCGTACCACCGTAATATCATTGACTTATGACTCGAGCATAAGGATTTGAATATTAGGGTGTTACAGTGCCTTCTTGAAAAACGACGCGTACGCGCCAAGTGCGCCTACGCGTGGAGGGTCATTCTGCTAAAAATTTTCTAAGTTAAAAGCTGCAGAATTCACAGATTCAACCCCCAATCTTCCGACGAACATAACTTTCCCATTTTAAATCGTTTTTCGCCCGTTCTTCAAACGGCATGGACATCCCGGATCTAATTTCACTTCTAAACAAGTTTGGCACAAAATGGGGATCCAGAGTCCAAGTTATATCCCATCAAAGTATGCCCAAAAACCATGTTTTCATACAAAATCACAAGGTGCCCTTTTCAAAACAAGCCATTTTCAACCCTTTTCAAAATCAACCAAAACATGTTAGTTTCAACCCTTTTTGAAATCAATCAAAATATACCAAAATCAACATCAAGCCTCCTCAACTCATACATTAACACTTTACCACGATTCACAAAATCGCCATATAACCATTTTTACCCATTTCAAACAAATGGCTAAATTACAAACACATCAACATGTCATACATCCTTCCTCATCCTAATTTCCAACAATACTATTTCCAATCAACCATCATTATACATAATCAATGTCATACTCACTATCACGTGGTTTCACCCACAAATCAACTTTAATCATTCCTCAAGCATATATTACAACATACATATCTCTCATGCATTATCATACCATTAAGACATCAATAATCATAATCACATATATGACCACATAATATTTCTCAACCAAAACCAAACATACCTCATCTACATAAGTTCACCCAAAATTACCAAATTCCACACTTCAACTCCTCAAACCTTATTATTCAATAACCAACCCAATCATTCACATATTCATTATCTGAAATTCATCCAATCATTTGTGTCATCAGACAATGTACACATCAACTTACCTTTCTTACCTCTTTTCGGCCTCCGGCCCAAAATTTACGGCCTCCTGCCCAATTTCACAATTTAAATGCATAAACCATAAATCAATACTCATTACCCAATACATCAAATTTTCAATACATCAAGCATACAAGACCACACAATTCTCAATCCAATCATTAATTCACATTACATACCAACTATGCATATTAGCACTAACCATTTACACAATCCAAACTTAATCCTAAGGGCATCTAGCCTAGAAATTCTCATCACACCACACGGTACTTAAATGAAACTTAAACCGTACCTCTTGTAGCCAAATCAATTGAGCCTCTTCTTTAGAAGTCTCCACCAACCTTAGCCCCAATCCTCACCAAAGCTCCTCAAGCAACATCAATCTCCCAATTGTACACCAAGATAATCAAATACACTAACATAACCAATATCACATACATACATCAACCTAGGGCTCATAAAAAATGACAAATCACAAGGGTTTGAGCACTTCTTACCTCAGCCCATATGAAGTAGGAATGGAACCCACTTGGAATCTATGTTGGAGTATCCCTAAACACCCAAAATCACAAGATTTCAACACTAACTACCCAAAAATATGTAACAGTAGAGAATTTCGAAAATTGGACAGAGATGAATGGAATACTCACCACAAAACTTAGATAGAATTATAGAGGATGAGAAGAGTGACGCGTGGCCGCAAATGGCTCGTCAATCGGAGCTCCGTAGCTCAAGTTATGGTAATTTGAAGATCAAAAAGAGTTAGGTTTTCTCTCTTCTCTTCTCTCTTCTCAATTTCAGCGCCCCAACCCTTCCTTTTAGGATAAAATGAGCTGAAATTCTCATAACTAATATTTATATATGTTGGATCTTGGACCCACTTAGGCCCGGTTCACTTATTTTTGTCCGTTGGCCCAATTTTGGACCATAACCTTTAAGATTAGCGCTCTAAATCGCACTTCAAATATTTCTACCTCCCCTAATTATAATTCCTCATTTCTTAATCCTATTTACTCATAATCAATTTTCTCAGCTGCAGTACCAGACAGGTCTCAACCGGTACTACCGGTCAAAATTCCACTGCGCGCTTTTACGCAGAAAACTATGTCTTCCGACTCGGAAAAATTCACTGAATCTAAATATCATAATTAAATAATCAAATTCCAATTGCCAAATCTTCCAACCATATTCGCTCCTACTTAACTTATTATTTAATTAATTTCGGTTAGACCGGGTATTACACATTAAATAAATCTCATGCAAATACAAAGAGGGCAATCACAATTTCGTCCACCAGTATACATTCATCCTCAGCATTGGTTTCACATCCGATGGAATAAGCTTCAACAAGATTCTTATTGTCACTTGGTGTAGTTATTTTTAAATTTTGAAACTAAAAAAATAATCTTTTTACTAAAAAGTTGAAAAATAAAGATTTTAAAAAATATCCAATAAAAAAATTTAAAAAGTTTAAATTTTTAAAGTTAATTTATTCCGTATATATGAAAAAATAGCATTATCTGGTGATTAAAAAAATTAAAAATTGTTCTTGAAAATAACGCGTCATTCTTCTCATCTTCTACAATTCTATCTAAGTTTTGTGGTGAGTATTCCATTCATCTCTGCCGAGTTTTCAAAATTCTCTACTGTTACACATTTTTGGGTAGTTAGTGTTGAAATCTTGTGATTTTAGGTGTTTAGGGATACTCCAACATGGATTCCAAGTGGGTTCCATCCCTACTTCATATGGGCTGAGGTAAGAAGTGCTCAAACCCTTGTGATTTGTCATTTTTTATGAGCCCTAGGTTGATGTATGTATGTGATATTGGTTATGTTAGTGTATTTGATTATCTTGGTGCACAATTGGGAGATTGGTGTTGCTTGAGGAGCTTTGGTGAGGCTTGGGGCTAAGGTTGGTGGAGACTTCTAAAGAAGAGGCTCAATTGATTTGGCTACAAGAGGTACGGCTTAAGTTTCATTTAAGTACCGTGTGGTGTGATGAGAAATCCTAGGCTAGATGCCCTTAGGATTAAGTTTGGATTGTGTAAATAGTTGGTGCTAATATGCATAGTTGGTATGTAATGTGAATTAATGATTGGGTTGAGAATTGTGTGGTCTTTTATGCTTGATGTATTGAAAATTTGATGTATTGGGTAATGAGTATTGATTTGTGGTTTATGCATTTAAATTGTGAAATTGGGCTGGAGGCCATAAATTTTGGGCCGGAGGCCGGAAAGAGGTAAGGAAGGTAAGTTGATGTGTACATTGTCTGATGACACAAGTGATTGGATAAATTTCAGATAATAAATATGTGAATGATTGGGTTGGTTATTGAATAATAAGGTTTGAGGAGTTGAAGTGTGAAATTTGGTAATTTTGGGTGAAATTATGTAGATGAGGTATGTTTGGTTTTGGTTGAGAAATATTATATGGTCATATATGTGATTATGATTATTGATGCCTTGATGGTATGATAATGCATGAGAGATATGTATGTTGTGATATATGCTTGAGAAATGATTAAGGTTGATTTGTGGGTGAAACCACGTGATAGTGAGTATGACATTGATTATGTATAATGATGGTTGATTGGAAATAGTATTGTTGGAAATTGGGATGAGAAAGGATGTATGACATGTTGATATGTTTGTAATTTAGCCATTTGTTTGAAATGGGTAAAAATGGTTATATGGCGGTTTTGTGAATCGTGGTAAAGTGTTAATGTATGAGTTGAGGAGGCTTGATGTTGATTTTGGTATATTTTGATTGATTTCAAAAAGGGTTGAAACTAGCATGTTTTGGTTGATTTTGAAAAGGGTTGAAAATGGCTTGTTTTGAAAAGGGCACCTTGTGGTTTTGTATGAAAACAAGGTTTTTGGGCATAATTTGATGGGACATAACTTGGACTCTGGATCCCCGTTTTGTGCCAAACTTATTTAAAAGTATTGGATCCGGGATGTCCATGTCGTCCGAAGAACGGGCGAAAAACGATTTAAAATGGGAAAGTTATGTTCGTCGGAAGATTGGGGGTTGAATCTATGAATTCTGCAGCTTTTAACTTAGAAAATTTTTAGCAGACTGACCCTCCACGCGTAGGCGCACTTGGCGCGTACGTGTCGTTTTTCAAGAAGGCACCATCCACGCGTGCGCGTGGTGTGCGCGTGCGCGTCGATGCGCTGCACCCAACGCCCAGCCATTTTCCCGAGAGTTGTGCCAGTTTTGTGCTTGGAGCGCAAATGCACCCACGCGAACGCGTGGCTGACGCGTACGCATCGTCTGGCTGTGTTTTAATTCGCACGTCCGCGTGTATGACGCATACGCGTCGATGAGCTTTGTGGCCATCCACGCGTGCGCGTGGAGTACGCGTATGCGTGGCCTTGCTTTCATCCCAAAGTTGATTTTTTGAGTTTTAAAAACTAAATCTCATACTTCTAAGCCTCTGATCTCACCCCTTATGTATTAAATCATTATGATATGCCTAGCAAAGAGGAAGGAGCTAGGAGATGTGGTAACTTGCGAATGAAGCAAGGGGAGAAGTTGTGATCAATGATGATCAAAGATGATTATATGAGATATGGAGGATGACGGTAGAAGTACCGTGTATGCCATGAGCCGAAGGGCTATATTTATTGATAAATGGCTGGTTCTTGATTGAACCATGAGCCGGATGGCTGAGTTATTGGCGGGTTACGACAAAGCCATTATTGATTATGGCTGAGTATAAATGCATATATGATTAATGAATGAATGTGTTAAATGGATAATAATGGAAGATGTTGACATGTGATGTGTAACCCCGGGTAGTAGGCAGTGGCGTTGTCCACTTGCTCCGGATATGAGACGAAAAATGATGTTTATGATAAATGAGTTTAATTATGGAGTTTTGAATGAATGTATTTGTGATACCTGGGTAGTAGTAAGGGTTGTGGTTCGTCCCACTTGCTCCAGGTTAATGTTTGAGATTTGATAACAATGATGATTGCTTTTAAACTGAACGAATGTATATTTTGAGATTCTGGGCAGTAGCAAGGGTTGTGGTTCGTCCCACTTGCTCCAGGTTAGAGATTTTGACGCCTGGGTAGTAGCGGCAGTAGTGGTGAATCCACTCGCTCCAGGTTGAGCTTTTAAACACCCGCCTGGGTAGTAGCCGCAGTAGTGGTTATTCCACTGGCTCTGGGTTGAGCAGGTTGTAGCAAGAGGTTGTAGCTCAAACCTACCTGCTCCGCAAGGGGTGTTTCTGTCCAATGGTTAGCTACCAGGACATGTCGGGTTGGCTATATAACCGACAGATTATATCATCAGCCATAGGGCAGGCATACATCATTTGCATATGTTTGAATTGTTTGGGTTTGCCTAATTGTTTTGGATATCTACATCATATATGCTATGTTACCTGATTATGTGCTACTTGTTCTACTTGTACCTTATTTGTGTATTACTTGCCTGTATTGCTTGTGTTTGTACAACCGAGAGGTCCCTCATACTGGTGTCGGTGAAAGTTGGGGGCTGTTCTTGATGAGATGATTTGATGATACGATTGCATGATGATGATGATCATTGAATGAGATAATTTGAGCTCCCTGGGGAGACGCAGTGATGTGGTTTCACTAGCTCCAAGTGAGGATATGATGTATTGATACAAAATTGCTAAGGTAGAACAATTGGTGATGATTTTGCTTATGATTCTAAGTCTGATTCGTGGAAGAGTCAGCGAGTTGGGAAACATGTGTAACATGAACTAGATTTAGTATCCCCTTACGACAGTTGCCTATTCATGGATTAGTGAGAATCTAGGCTGGATATTTGGTGAAAAAGTTTAGGATGCTTAGTGAGTTTTTATTGCAGTGCATTGTATTTATTTGGCACTTTTACCGTACTGGGAACCCATGGGCCCGGGGTTCTCATTCCGTATATATCTCTTGTTTTTCAGATACAGGTCCAGGTGTTCAGAAGTGAGCTATGGTTCGTCTGAGAGACGGCGAAGATATTTATTTTCTCTACTTTGTGTTTTGCTTAGAATCTCTCCACCTTTGTTTTGAAAAGATTATATTATGCATTGAACTCTTTTGGAACTTGCCTATAGAGGCTCTTATGCTTCCTTTGGGAGAGATTAGGATATACTGTTGTCAACTACTTTCATACTGTACCCTAGCCGGCCTAAACTTCGCGGGTCGCGACTAGTGGCTATTACTTATGTTATATATATATATCTGTTATCTATCTCTTAATCTCCTTTATGCCTTGTCCGTATATCACTTTCGGCTTCACAGTTTAACTTTTCATTGTCGAAACGTGAGTGATACGTTTTTGCGATTTTATTTCTACTCTTTTCAGGCTTTTCGATTAATACTCCTTTCGAAATTACCTATATTTATATATTAAAAATCCACCTGAGAGTCGTACCACCGTAATATCGTTGACTTATGACTCGAGCATAAGGATTTGAATATTAGGGTGTTACACAAGAACATTTTTTTATTTTTTTATTCACAGGATAATGCTATTTTTTCACAAATACAGAATAAATCAATTTTAAAATTTAAACTTTTTAAATTTTTGTTTATTGGATATTTTTGAAAATCTTTATTTTTCAACTTTTTGTTAAAAAGATTATTTTTTTAGTTTCAAAATTTAAAAATAAAAAGTTTTCATCTTTTTTTTTCTTCCTAATATTGCTGGACTTTATTTTATTTTTTAATTTTCAATAAAAAATTTAAATTTTAAATTTAAAAATTCATAAAAATGAAAAATTTTTTCTTTTCAAATTCTAAATTTTTTTTCAAGAACATTTTTTTATTTTTTTATTCAAAGGATAATGCTATTTTTTCAAGTTTCAAAATTTAAAAATAAAAAGTTTTCATCTTTTTTTTATCTTCCTAATAATGCTGGACTTTATTTTATTTTTTAATTTTCAAAAAAAATTTAATTTTTAAATTTAAAAATTCAAAAAAAGTCTTATTAAATCGAAAATTTTTTTTCAAGAATATTTTTTTATTTTTTAAATCACCGGATAATGCTATTTATTCACAAATACAGAATAAATCAATTTTAAAATTTAAACTTTTTAAATTTTTGTTGATTCGATATTTTTGAAAATCTTTATTTTTCAACTTTTTGGTAAAAAGATTTTTCTTAAGTTTCAAAATTTAAAAATAAAAAGTTTTCATCTTATTTTTTTGTCTTCCTAATAATGCTGGACTTTATTTTATTTTTTAATTTTCAAAAAAAATTTAATTTTTAGATTTAAAAATTCAAAAAATTAAAATTTTTTCTTTTCAAATCCAAAATTTTTTTTCAAGAACATTTTTTTATTTTTTAATTCACCGGATAATGCTAATTTTTCATAAATACAGAATAAATTAATTTCAAAAATTTAAAATTTTTAAATTTTTATTTATTGGATATTTTTGAAAATCTTTATTTCTCAATTTTTTGGTAAAAAGATTATTTTTTTAGTTTCAAAATTTAAAAATAAAAAGTTTTCATCTTTTTTTTTCTTTCTAATATTGCTGGACTTTATTTTATTTTTTAATTTTCAATAAAAATTTAAATTTTAAATTTAAAAATGAAAAATTTTGTCTTTTCAAATTCTAAATTTTTTTTCAAAAACATTTTTTTATTTTTTTATTCAAAAGATCATGCTATTTTTTCACAAATATAGAATAAATTAATTTTAAAATTTAAACTTTTTAAATTTTTGTTTATTGGATATTTTTGAAAATCTTTATTTTTCATTTTTTTGGTAAAAAGATTATTTTTTTAGTTTCAAAATTTAAAAATAAAAAGTTTTCATCTTTTTTGTCTTCCTAATATTGCTGGACTAAATAAAAAATTTAGTTTTTAAATTTAATATTCATAAAAATGAAATATTTTATCTTTTCAAATCCTAAATTATAATCAGGAATATTTTTTTATTTTTTAATCACCAGATAATGCTATTTTTCACAAATAGAGAATAAATTAATTTTAAAAATTTAAACTTTTTAAATTTCTGGTTATTTTGGATATTTTTAAAAATCTTTATTTTTCAACTTTTTGGTAAAAAGATTATTTTTTTAGTTTCAAAATTTAAAAATAAAAACTTTTCATCTTTTTCTTTGTCTTCCTAATATTTCTGGACTTTATTTTATTTTTTATTTTCAATTAAAAAATTTAATTTTCAAATTTAAAAATTCATAAAAATAAAAAATTTTGTCTTTCCAAATCCTAAATTTCTTTTTCAATAACATTTTTTATTTTTTGAATCACCGGATAATGCTTTTTTTTTCACAAATAAACAATAAATTAATTCTAAGAATTTAAACTTTTTAAATTTTTGTTTATTGGATATTTTTTAAAATCTTTATTTTTCATCTTTTTGGTAAAAAGATTTTTTTTTAGTTTC
>NC_029778.3:23691989-23706693 GCF_000817695.3 Arachis duranensis | reverse complement strand
TTCTCATCACACCACACGGTACTTAAATGAAACTTAAACCGTACTTCTTGTAGCCAAACCAATTGAGCCTCTTCTTTAGAAGTCTCCACCAACCTTAGCCCCAAGCTTCACCAAAGCTCCTCAAGCAACACCAATCTCCCAATTGTGCACCAAGATCATCAAATACACTAACATAACCAATATCACATACATACATCAACCTAGGGCTCATAAAAATGACAAATCACAAGGGTTTGAGAACTTCTTACCTCAGCCCATATGAAGCAGGGATAGAACCCACTTGGAATCCATGTTGGAGTATCCCTAAACACCTAAAATCACAAGATTTCAACACTAACTACCCAAAAATGTGTAACAGTAGAGAATTTTGAAAACTCGGCAGAGATGAATGGAATACTCACCACAAAACTTAGATAGAATTGATTTTATCTTTTCAAATCCTAAATTATTTTCAAGAACAATTTTTAATTTTTTTTAATCACCAGATAATGCTATTTTTTCATATATACGGAATAAATTAACTTTAAAAAATTAAATTTTTTAAATTTTTTTATTGGATATTTTTTAAAATCTTTATTTTTCAACTTTTTAGTGAAAAGATTATTTTTTTAGTTTCAAAATTTAAAAATAAAAAGTTTTCACCTTTTTTTTTCCTTCCTAATATTGTTGGACGTTATTTTATTTTATAATTTTCAATAAAAAATTTAAATTTTAAATTTAAAAATTCATAAAAATGAAAAATTTTGTCTTTTCAAATTCTAAACTTTTTTTCAAGAATATTTTTTTATTTTTTTATTCATAAGATAATGCTATTTTTTCATAAATACAGAATAAATCAATTTTAAAATTTAAACTTTTTAAATTTTTGTTTATTGGATATTTTTGAAAATCTTTATTTTTCAACTTTTTGATAAAAAGATTATTTTTTAAGTTTCAAAATTTAAAAATAAAAAGTTTTCATCTTATTTTTTTGTCTTCCTAATAATGCTAGACTTTATTTTATTTTTTAATTTTCAAAAAAAAATTAATTTTTAAATTTAAAAATTAAAAAAAATAAACATTTTTGTCTTTCCAAATCCAAAATTTTTTTTCAAGAATATTTTTTTATTTTTTAATTCACCAGATAATGCTAATTTTTCATAAATACAGAATAAATTAATTTCAAAAAATTAAAATTTTTAAATTTTTATTTATTGGATATTTTTGAAAATCTTTATTTTTCAAGAACATTTTTTTTATTTTTTTATTCAAAAGATAATGCTATTTTTTCACAAATATAGAATAAATTAATTTTTAAGATAACTTGTGATGCCACTATATATTCATCAAGGCTGTGCTGTAGTGATTCCTCCTTGGTCCGTCACTTGCTGCGAATTGTTTGCCATGTGGAAGGACTTGTTTTGGCTTAAGAATATGGATTGAAGTGAGTAATTTATGAAACTGATTTTAGCTATACTTTCATGGTTGTTCATAAAGGTCCATAAGTGAATCTTGGAGAAGAGGCACATTTGACTATTAAGATTCATGAGTTGTTGTGCAAAGATTGGAATGTTCAGTTCAGTCTAACGACTCAAGAAACTAATTCCATAGTTGATTTGCTTGCAATGAGGGAGCACATAATGTTGGTGAATATGTAGAGTGGAATTTCCTATGAAAGGACCTTTATATAGTTGTTTTTAGCGAGGCATAACTATAAAGTTCTGTTTGATTGATGTATAGAATAACACATAAACATAAAAATATAGACATTAAAAATATAAATATAAAATATTTATGTATATATTGTGTTTAGCAAAAATAATGAATAAGACAAATATTTGAAAAAGATTAAATTATTCTTCATTCAAAAAAGATTTAAAGAGATAAGAAGATAAATTTTGAAAATTTAAAAATTAAATAAGGGTGATTTAAAGAGATAAGAAGACAAATTTTGAAAATTTAAAAATTAAATAAGAGTAAAAGAGTAAAAAATTAGTTTATTATAAGTTGTATCTCAACGTCTCACCAAATTAGAGACACACAAATTTAATGTTTCTATGTTTATCTGTATCTTCCTGTGTCTTTCCAAAATTTATGTCTCATCAAACCAAATAATAGACATGTGTCACTGTGTTCATGTCTCATTAAGACATAAACACTAATCAAACGCTAAACTACCTAGGCGAAGGCTCTTTTGTATTCTCTTTTTTTTTTTGGCTTTATTTCATGTCATAGAAAAACTTAATTTCTTTTTAGTACCATAATAAATTTGCATTAAAATACAAGTTTTATGAGCTGCTTCTTTGTCATGAGCTGTCTCACAAGTTAAAGGGTCAGAGTTTATCCAAGTTAAAGCTCTATTTATTTAATATATGAATTCAAATTTTAGCTTAACAAATTCATGAGTTCAACTAATTAAATTGTTAACAAGTTAAGATTGAGTTGGCTTACAGTTGATTTAACTCAATTTTAACCTTATAAAAAAATCAAATTCATGATGCAATTATGTTAATTCAATAATAATTTATCTTAAAATTAATTTTTTTTAATACTTGATTAAATTCTCGTTAATTTTTTTTTATTTTAAACTTGCTCTTGATTAAAATTATTATCTAAATTATAAAAATAAAATTCTACCATAATTTAACATTTATTAACCTAAACATTAAGTAAAACAAAAGCAATTAAAAGGGTTAGTTTTTTTCTTCTACTTGAATTAATTGTTGGTGTGGCTAATATTTTTTTTAACTAATTAAGAAATTATGTCCAAATACTTTTTTAATTAAAAGAAAGTATTTTTCTAAAAAATGTATTTTTTTTTAATATTACCAATCCAAACGAACAATAAATAATCTAGATAATTCAAAAAAAAATAAAATTATACAAATTAAATTGAACAAAAAAACTATTAACATTTTTAAAAAATATATAATATTATAACTATTAATAAAATCTCATTTTTTATTTTTATTAAAAAAAAGAATCTTTTGGACAACAAAAAGAGCAAAAGCCCACAAGAATTTGAAAAAACAAACACAAAGAAAAACAGTTAAAATTATATAAAAAAAATAGGCCCATGAAATACAATAAAATTTGGCGTCATACCATTAATTGGTTCCGACAAGAAAAAAACCAAATAAAAAACTGTTCATGACAAAAAAAAAATCGTTTTTCCCATCTTGAGATGAGTGGTGTGTCCTTTGATCAAAGAATGTTTAGAGGAAAATAATACAAGCACGGCTTGATCTAGTAGGCCGAACATTCAGGGCTAGTTTGAACGTTATTTTCAAAAAAAAAAATTAATGATATTTTTTAGAATATTTTTTATAAAAATAAAAATAATTTTATATTTAGATATTTTATGTAAAAAGATTTTTTTATTTATCAATTATATTTGAATAAAATAAGATAAAAGTACTTTTTTATTCATTTATTATGTGAAAAATATTTTTTTAAAAAAAAATTAAAAGATGTAAATTGTAACTTCTCAAAAAAGATATTTCTTTTTTATTTTTCTAATGCTTTTACTTTTACTATTAAAAATTTGCCAAACACACTAAAAATTAAAAAAAATTCATTGAAAAAATATCTTTTTTTATCGATTTAATGGTGTTCAAACAAGCACTCAATATGTAACAAATTAGTAATAATGTTCGAAATTATGGACTTACTTCCGACAAGATGTGGTGTAACTTGAAATTTCGATAAACCGGTAATCTCTTTAAAATTGAACCAATTCGGTAGGGTATTTGTAAGAGGACTTTAATGCTCAAGTTAAATTAATGTTTGAATTTCTGTATTTTTCATTAGGAAAATCTTACCTTATTCTAAAATTATCATCTTTTTGTTCGTGCTCGAAGCGAATTTACGAATTGAAGAGGTGAAGATTGGAGATTTCAACTTCGTCACGTGTAGAACCAGACCGTGTAGACAACTTGTAAGACTCTCCGATGCTAAAGTCAGTAATGTATTTGGTGGGGGAAGCCTTTCTTTCGTGTGCTTACCTATTGGTTGCTTTACCCTTTTAACTTTGCCCTGTGAAACTGTCGTTTTTTCGGTATTTACTGTTTATTGTCGTATATTATTGTCGAGAATCAATGGTTATAGGGTTTAATGGTATAGCCATTATGGTAAACTTGCCGTTATCTCATGACGTCGGTTATGAGTTAATTGCTTCATTAGTTATGCTTTCTCCTGTCTAGAACAGTGCCCCCAACTTGAATTCCTAGATTTGGATCTTTGGGTCGGGGGCATCCGAGTTCATGAAGTCAGGCACACCTTTAGATTAGAATTTTAAGTGGTTCATTAAAAGAAACTGAGGGATAATAACTCTCTCGTT
Source organism: Arachis duranensis (assembly GCF_000817695.3). Lineage (NCBI taxonomy): Eukaryota > Viridiplantae > Streptophyta > Magnoliopsida > Fabales > Fabaceae > Arachis > Arachis duranensis. The sequence goes on along the minus strand of NC_029778.3, from coordinate 23,702,375 downwards.
CTACGAACCGTCAGTGTTATTCTCTTACTATAATAAATGCAACATTAGTTTAAAACATGGCCTTTTATCTTTACTTTACTTTTCATTTTCCATCATTTTCCAAAACTTCTCCATACGCGAATGGTCTTCTCCCTCTCCACATACGAACAATTTTCTCCTTTTTCTCAGTGCACTTCTCGTTCGCCTGCATTTCCTCTCCGTCGAGTTTTTCGCCGCCGGTCACTTCTTCTACTAAAATCCGTAACATCTTTGTTTGAGGTTAGTAATTTTGGTCTCCTTCTATTTTTACATGTGTGCTTTTGTAGTTTTTCATTCGTTGAGGTTTTCTTCCATCTGTGAATCCTTGCGCATTTTTCATGTTTGTTAGCACTGTTTGAAGTTTTTCCTCGCGTTTTCCTTTGCTCATTTCTTTTTCGATTAGGCTCAATGTAGTTTGGGCACCACTATTTTGAGTTTTCCCCCCAAATAATCGACGATTTTTCTTGCCCTCATTTCTGTGCTTTCTAGGCTTCGTTTTGTATCCTTAAGTGACCCGTAGATTTCGTAGTTTTATGATTTTTGCTTTCTGGTAACGTAGTGATAGTGGTGCCCCTATAGGTGATGGCTAGAAAAAAGGTTATCGCAACACGTGGGTGTGACAGTGCAAACTTGTCGAGACCCCGAATTGCCCCTATCCAAAGAATGAACAACGAGCTTGAGGTGGACATCTACTTGTGGGTGTCTGAGAAGATTAAAACTACTCCCTCCACAATTACACAAGAAGAGCTTGACAATCTGCGAGAGGCTCAAAATCTTTTTTTATTCTGACATTAGTAATTTACAGCAAATGTTTAGCAAAGATTAGTAAAAGTTTAGCAAAAGTTTGATTCTGACATTAGTAATTTAAGACAAATCTAACAATAATGCATAAAAATTATGCTTGATTTGCTTGTGTTGGGGGTTGTTCTTATGAAATTGTTGTTGAATTAGTCTTATATTTTTTGAAAAATTAGCCGTCAGGGGTATATTTGATGCAAATCAAAAACTTCTGGGACAAAATTGAAACAAAATAAAACTTAAGGGTATTTTTGAAACTTTTGTCAAACTTCAAGGACAAAAAGTATACTTTACCCTAATTTATATGTTTTTTCTATACCGAGGTCCGGGGACCATTTTTGCCACATAAATGAGCATGCTGGTACTGTTCCAAACTGGTTATGGATGTATCTCCACTGTTTTTCAGGATTGGGGTTCGCTTACCCTTTTTTTTTTACTTTCATGTGAGTGTTCTGACTCATACTAGATGTGCTCATTTGCAGCTTCATCCTAATACCTGGGTGATTATCCGAGGTTTCGAGCTTCTGTGCTCGTTCTTGGATATTGAACATATCTTTAGGGTCTTTTTCTATTTCTTTATTTGACAATCCCGTTTAAGTCTTAGAGTTATGGGTTCATCTCTTTTCGAGGTGTTCTGAACAGAAAAATCTTCACTTTATTTGAGGAATCCTATCATGGATTCAAAGAAAAATATTTTAAGATCGAAAGGGTAGAGGGAACCACTCCCTTTTTCCTGACTTTGGAGGGTGCTAAAAGATTTAATCTTTATTGAAATTAAGTTTTTTCACTAAAAATCTTACTTTCGCCGTGAATGCTAATAAACTCCTCAGTATCAATTTGTTAATGATGTTGTGGAATGAGCTGTTTGCTAGTTCTAAGGACATCCTTATAAACGAGCAGGCTGCTCGAAATGCTATCAGTAAGCCTCATACTCTTTGTGTTTTTATTTTATTTTAGGTTTTGTCATCTTATGAGTTACCTTCTATTTTTGTTTTCCAAATGACATAGTCAGGAGACTTGCTGCTATTGCCGAGATGAATAGGAGGCTGGCAACCCAACCTCCGATCACAGCTGGTGACGATAGGGTTTCCTCTTTCGTCATTGTCAGTCGTCAGCAACAGCCTCGGCGGGTCAAAGAAAGTGGGGAAGGGCAAGGTCCCAAAGTCCACATTATGGAAGGGATTCTCCTACCAACTACTTAGCCAAAAAAAAAGCTTAACATTGGTCCGAATGATGTTGCTGCTTTAGCCCCCACCACTTTCAGGCATGTCCAGAATAAGGGATTCCGAGCTTTTGGATTCGTGGATCAGCAGTTTATGGGTGAGGATACCAGGGCAGTTTTCGCTAAGATGCCTCTGGAAGATACTCTTCCTCGAGTTCAGAGGATACTATTGCGTTCTGTGACTTACGTTTGGGATGCAGAGGTGGAGATCATGAGCCTTCGTTCGAAATTTCTTTCCAAGGACAAAATGATTGCTGAGACCAACACTCGAATCCAGGAACTCAATAGTTCAATTACTGATCTCCATTAAACAGTCTTCCCTAGAGAATGAAGTAAAACATCTGAAGTCAGTCCAAGCTACTTCTGACTTAAGGGAGGGAGCCTTGAAGAAGCAGGTTTCCGAACTGATAAAAAAGATTGAAGAGTTTGATCTTTCATTTAGGAAGGCCGAGTAGGCTGCTATTGACGGCATTTTTTATGTCGAGAAGAATATTTTGGACTAAATCAAATTGAAGGCTCCCGACTTGGACGTCTTTGAAGTCAACGCTTTCAAGATGGTGGTCGATAGGAAGGTTGTTTTAATAGTGTAATTTACATACAATTTATTTTACTTATATTTCTAAGTGTTTTGAAGTTGCCACTTCGAAATTTGTGACACTTTTTACAGTATCTTCTCCCGTTGTTTCTTTGGAATTTAACGTTATTTGTCACACTTATTAATTGTTAGCGTTTCATCATTTTACTGCCCATTGTATATCCTTTTTTCGTTAGATCGTTTTACCTTGAACTTCATTTTTAGTTCGACTTCGATTTTCAACGAATGAAAAAACATTTCCACGCGTAACATTGGATTCATCATAGGATTTAGAAAAAAATTTCAATAATTCAAATAATTATATAAAAATTGCAAAGAAAGTTTCTGGATACAAGTGAGGCCTCAACAAAAACCTAAATCCCTGGGAAAAGAGCACCCTTATTTGGAAAAGGAAAAGAAAGTTTCTAGAAGGTCCCATCATCTCCTAAGAAAAGTACCTCTTTAAGTGAGTTGCATTCTAGCTTCTCAGGGTTTTGGTGACATCCAAGGTCTCTAACTTGTATCCTCTTTTCCCTGGCATTACTTTCACTCTAAAGGGTCCCTTCTAGGTTGGGGCTAGTGGTGCGCTATTTTGTAACCCACAAACTAACCGGCAAGTGCATCGGGTCGTACCAAGTAATACCTCATGTGAGTGAGTGTCGATACCACGAGGATTGATTGATCAAGCAACAATAATTGAGTGATAGGCTTAGTCAGGCAAACATAAAGTAATGTCTGGGCAATATAAAAGACATTAAACAATATAAAGAATATTGAAGGAAGGCAAGTAAATAAATTGGGAAGAAAATATGGATAATATTTCAGAGTTATCTATTCTTCCGGATTAACTTTTCTTACTAACTATTTTAATCATGTAGGATTTAATTTATGGCAAACTATATGTGACTAGACCCTAATTTCTTAGACCTTTCTAGTCTCCTCTAAAATTCATTAACTGCCAATTCCTTAGTCAATTAATTCCAATTAGAAGCTGCATGATCAAATTCCAATTTATATGCCACAAAATCTCCAATTACCTAAAAATAAAAGGATTATATGTCGCGTATCCCGTTAAATCCAGATAATTAAAATTTAGGAGAATATGTTTTCAAGCTGTTGTTCAAGTAAAGAGCTTTTCCAAGTTTTACAAGAACTCAAATAGAAAGAGGGTCATACTTCCGTTCCACCCAAATTCATAGGATAAAGAGCGAAGACAATTCTTAAATTATAAATCCATACATGAATTAAAATAGAAAAAGTAATAAAATCAATCCATACAAATAGACAGAGCTCCTAACCTTAACAGTGGGGGTTTAGTTGCTCATGGAATGTGGAATGTAAATTGGTATAGAATTCCCTAATGGAATCCCTCTTTTATAACTAATCCTAATTAATTTAAAAATCTAAAATTAAAATCATATCTTTTCCTATTTTAAAAATCAAATTTAAATTTAAATCAGAATTAATTATAGCAATCAGCAAGTCTTCAATTTTTGGATGGGGACCACTTGATTCCTTCACTCTGCAACCACTGATCTGTACTTTCTGAGCTGAAAACTGGGTCAAAAGTAGCCTAGAAATCGCCCCCAGCATTTTCTGCATTTTCTACACGTGGCGCATGTCACGCATACGCGCGTACGTGATGGTCTTTTTCGCAAGTCATGCGGACGCGTCAGTCACACGCACGCGTCGCTGTGCAATTCTTCAATTCACGCGTACGTGTCAATCACGCGCACGCGTTGCCATAGAAAGCTCCAAATCACGCGCACGCGTCAGTCACGCGTACGCGTCGCTCCTCGCTGCCATCTCCTTTGATTCTTGTGCTGCAAAACTCCACCAAATCCATCCGAATGTTACATAAAATAAACAAAATTGCAAAAGACTCAAAGTAGCATCCATATTGGCTAAAAGATAATTAATTCTTTATTAAACTCAATAAATTAGATGCAAATTCACTAGGAAAAGATAGAAAAGATGCTCATGCATCAGCTAGCTTACCCCGTGTTTCCAGTATCAGCTTGCCTTAGAACTAGGTCCCCTACTTGAGAACTCTTATGCCGAACTTTTGCATTGTACCTCTTGGCCACCCTTTACTTTAGGACTTGTTCTGCTAGGTTAGCCATACCCCTGACTTTGTCAATTAGGTCCAAGCATTGATGGGTTGTAAACATTCTTAAAAGCATTCTCGAGTTTGGCTCTCCAAGTTCTACCGGGATTATTGCCTCTTCACTATAGATGAGCCTGAATGGAGTCTCGTTGATAGTAGAGTGTACTGTAGTTCGGTATGACCACAACACTGACCACACCTCGTCAGCCCAAGATCCCAGGTGTTCATCCAATCTATTCTTTAGCCTATTTAAAATTAACTTGCTCACAACTTCGGCTTGCCCGTTCGCCTGTGGATGTTCTACCGACGCGAATATTTGTCGGATCCCCAGGCCGGACAATAATTCTCAGAATCTTGAGTCTGTGAACTGGGTCCCATTATCTGTGACAATAGACTCGGGAATTTTGAGCCTCGCTATAATCTCTTTCTAAAGAAATTTTTGACATTAGACGGAGCTGATGCTGGACAACAACACAGCTTCGATCCACTTGGTAAAAAATCTATAGCAACTATAAGATATTTTACCTGGTCGTGCCCTTGTAGGAAAGGTCCCAATAGGTCCAACCCCCACTTAGCCTATGGCTGCATCGGAATGACGGATACGAGCTCATGGGGAGGCGCTTGATGGAGGTTGCTGTGTTGCTGACACTTATCATATCTTTTTACGTACTCCATGGCATCTTTGATGAGTATCGGCCAGTAGTATCTGGCTTTGATGACTTTCTGTGCCAATAATTTTCCTCTTATGTGATGTTCACAACAACCTTCATGAACTTTTTGCAATACATACATTTTTTGTTGGTTATTTAAGCACTTCAATAGTGATTGGGACACGCCCCTTTTGTATAATTGTCTATTTATCATAGTGTATTTGACTGCTTTAAGCCGTAATTTTTTGCTTCCTTAGGATCACTGGGCAAAGTCCCGTGTTCTAAATATTCACAAATCGGGTTCATCCACGTGTTGACCGTGGATGAACAAAGGGTTGGAACATCGGGTTTCATCATAGTGGATTTTGTGAGCACCTCCTGTATCAAACTACGATTTCCTATACCGGGCTTAGTGCTTGTGAGCTTAGACAACATATCAGCTCGGGTATTCTGTTCTCTAGGTACATGCTTGATTAGAAAAGAATCGAAGAATTGTACCTCTTATACTTTTTTTCAAGTACTGTTCTAATAACGGGTCCCATGCTTGGTATTCCCCATTAACTTGGAAGGTCACAAACTGTGAATCACTAAACACAGTCATTTTCGTTGCTCCGACATCCAGAGCTAGCGTCAACCTTTCAAACAAAGCCTCATACTCAGCTTGATTATTTGAGATAGAAAAATCAAATTTAATAGAGGCCTCGATCACCAAGTCTTCTCCTTTGGTTAAGATGAGGCCTGCTACCCCATACTGGACATTGGAAGCTCCATCCATATGAAGCTCCCATATCGGGACGTCGGAATCAGAGTGCGTCGTTTCTGCCAGGAAATTGACCATCGCTTGAGCCTTGATGGCTGAGCGTGGTTCAAAACACATATCAAATTGGGATAATTCAATAGACCAATTCATCATCCATCCTGTGAGGTCAGGTTTCTGTAAAACCCTCTTGATCGGTTAGTTGATTCGCACAATTACAAAGTAGCTTTGGAAATATTGGCGTAACCGATGGGCCGACGTAAGTAATGCAAAAGCAAGTTTTTTCAATTTTTGAATATCGTAGCTCAGAACTTTGAAGAATCCTGCTAACAAAGTATACTAGACGTTAATGTTTATCCTAATCTCCTAAAACAAAGGCTGAAACCAAGGTTTCTTCGGTCACGGATAAATACAGGAGTTTATTGTGCTTAGGTTTTGCCAAAATAGGAGGAGATGAGAGCAAATTTTTAAAATGTTGAAAGGCAGCCTAACATTCCTCTGTCTAAGCAATGTCAACACCTTTCCTCATCAAATTAAAAAATGGTTTGGCCTTAGTGGCAGAAGCCCCCAAGAATCTTGACAGAGCAGCCAGCCGACCTGTAAGTCTTTAAACCTCTTTGAGATTGCAAGAACTCGACATGTTTAAGACTGTCTGGCACTTCTCGGGGTTAGCCTCTATGTCCCTTTAGGTTACTATGAATCCTAAGAATTTATCTCCCCAAACTCCAAATGCATACATCGCCAGATTGAACCTCATCCTGTGAAGTCAGAGACAATCAAATACTTCCTTCAAGTCATTGATCAAGTCGGAATATTCGTTGATTTTTGTCAGCATATCATCAATGTAGACCTCCATATTCCTCCTGATCTGTTGCTTGAAAATTTTTGCCATTAACCTCTAATACGTTGTCCCTACATTTTTTAAACCAAAAGGTATTACAGTGTAGCAGTAAATCCCTTCGGGAGTGATGAAAGCTGTTTTATCCTCGTCAGCTTTATGCATCGGGATTTGGTTATAACCACTATAAGCATCCAAGAAGCTTAGTATCCGATATCCTGAGGAGAAATCAATCATGTTATCTATGTTAATTAAAATAAAATAGTCCTTTGGGCAGGCTTTGTTCAAATCTGTGTAGTCTATATACATTCGCCACTTTCTATTAGACTTTTTTACCATTACCACATTCGACAACCAAGTGGAATAAGTTAATTCTTGGATGAACCCGGTATCCAATAGCCCCTAGACTTGGCTTTTGACCTCGGCTGCCCGGTCGGGATACATCTTTCGATGTCGCTGTGCAACCGGCTTGAAGTTAGGGTTAATAGCTAGTTGATGGGACATAAATGCAAGGTCTATTCTGGGCATATCATCAGATTTTCAAGCAAAAAAATTTATGTTACCTCTCAAGAAATTCTGAATCTCTTATTTCAAGGGATAAGGCAGTTATTTATTTATCATGGTGTATTTCTCTAGCTTGCCCCTGATTTGAAATTTTTCTAGCTCTCCATTAGGCTCCGGCCTCGGGTTCTCTTGGATTCGAGAGTCTAAGTCAACAAGAAAGACCCCAATGAACTCTTTAGCCTTATCTCGAAGTGTAAGGCTAGCTTTATTGCATTTGACTGCAGACACCTGATCTCCTCGAATCGTTGAGACCCAATTTTCTGCCGTCAAGAACTTCATGACCAAAAATTTGGTTGAGATGAATCCGCACAGATTATCGAGTGTCTGCCTCCCCAAGATTACATTGTAGGCTGTAGAATCTTGAAGAACGACAAACTCGGCCTATACTAACCTTATATTAACACCTTCCCCTATAGTGAAAAGGAGGTCAACCGCCCCATCAGACTTGATATAGTGATCTCCAAGCCCAATAACCCCCGAAAGATGGGGTTTTAAGTGTTGATCCTTCAACTCCAGAGCATCAAATGCATTTCTGAAAAGAAGGTTCGAATCCGCGCCTATGTCGACAAGGATCCTTTTCACAAAACCATTACCCAACCTAGAAGTGATAACCAAGGGCTCGTCTTCATCTGATGTGGCGATCTGAAAATCCTATGTCAAGAATCAGACTGTTGGGATGCTAGTTGCTTTGAAAATCAGTGTCTTATTCTGTCTTGTTCTCAATGTCTTGTTCTGTCCTATTAAACAAACGCATTATAGTTTATTTTTTTGATAAGGAATTCCTTTATAGTTTATATAGACTTGGATTAGCCTTTAGAATCCGTTCCCAACTTTAGATAGTTGGGCCTTCGTTGACGTTGAGTTTTTAGATTTCAATGGAGACTGGATTTTGATGGGCCAAATCTATTTCAAAACAAATAATAATTACAATAATTTTACTATAAGTAATTGTCTCTAGTGAACATTAACTTCTAATTTAATTGAAATACCAAAAAGAAAATCTAAGTTATTTGAGTTGAAATTATAAGAGAATTTAATTAATTTTATGCATAAAATTATTTTTAACAACCATGTCAAATAATTTAATATATAATGCTTTTGCAATTACGAAGGTGTGGTCGAAATAATTAAGTCCCTTAATAGTCACTCTTGTCGGCCATTGATACCCAGAAAAGCAAAAATATATGATGCATTGTGCATTTATGCTCCATAGTGCTACAAACCCAACTCCATGAATTGAAACCAGCAGCAACACACAACATCAACATTTTCCACCTCAAATTATTTAAGACGCAACATTTCTTTTAACATTAACATAATTCTATTCATGGTTAGATGAACTATTTTTCAAATTAAAATAATTTTTTGGTGTATCAATTACCATCTGCAATAGTATACTTTGGACAAAATAATAATTTACTCTTTACATGTATATTATCATGACTTTTTATTTCCAATTCTTAATTTAATGAAAATGAAAACCCATTTACTTCAGTTGTATATACTTTTGTTTTATTTTTCTTACGAGTTACTTCAATTTTCATTTCCTTCTTTTTTATTTTTATTTTTTATTTTTTCTCTTTTGGGGAAGCAAGTTGTTAATTTGACAAATAATCAGACAAATAATCCCCCATGATTCTTCCTATGTGCGCAAGATCATGAGCTAACAGATGCTCCCTAGGATTAGGAATAACTTCAAAAAAAAACAAAACAAAACAAAAAAACAAAAACAAAAACTTTAGAAGAATGTTTATTTCACACGTATGTTTCACACTAGTGCATATTTGCATGTGAAATTTAGATTCTTTAAAATAAAAAAATTAGTAAAATAATAAAATAATAAATTAATTGCTATTAAATTTATAATTTTAATTGTATATAAAATTTAGCATTTTAATTTAAGAGTGGTTAATATCTTATTTTATTATTTTATCAACTCTTTTACTTTAGAAAAGTTTGATCTATACTAATCATTGTGAGTAAAATATATTATTTGAATTAAAATTTTTTATAATTGTTAAGAACTAGAATGAATAGAAAGAGAGATATTTTTCATAATTTGAAAGAAGCTTATTAAATCATTTTTTAAAATTGTTAGGGTTTATTAACTTTTATTTATAAAAGAGTAAACTATTATTTTTATTCATAAAAATTGAAGACGATGATATATCTATTCATAAAAAGATAAAAATTATTATTCGTACTCATGTAAGATTGGTTTTTGCAAACAAAATTACTCAAACCCTAAATAATTACATAAAATTTTCAAACAACCTTTGATGAGTCTCATCTTCTTCAATTCTTCATCTATAGCTCTCTCTTTGTGTCACAACCCCCCTCCTCTTCTCTTCACTCATTCACCCACCTTCTAAGTCACTCACTCACTATCTGTAGCACCTCTGTCAGCCATGAACCACCATTGTCGTAGCACTATCCCTCTTCCTACTCTCTTTCTCTCTCACTCACTCACTTTTCCTCTCATCCCTCTTGAACATCAACATAGTTCAACCATTATCTTTTTCAAAATCACAAAAAAGAACAAACACAGATCGAATCAAAAAATAGATGCATAGATTTAAAATAAAATCCTAATTTCTTAGAACCTTCTTTACAAAAAATTATCAATTTCTTAGACTCCAAATCACCATTTTTCTTACAAATAACATAGAATACTAATTCGATTTCGATGGCATTTGGAGGAGAAGATGACGAAGACGCATCGTCAGGAGGAGAAGAGAGCAGTGATGCCGAGAGAAGGAGAAGACGAAGACACGATATTTGAAAGAGGAAGGGACTCGGCGCTGAAGAAGTTGTGGTTGCAGAAAATAAATTAAAGAACTCAAAATTGCTACTTTCTA
>NC_029778.3:23690765-23691952 GCF_000817695.3 Arachis duranensis | reverse complement strand
TAATGTTTTTTGTAAAAGTCAATTTTTTATAAATACAAATAGTAATTTTCATCTTCTATGAATAAATATATTAGTATTTTTAATTTTTATAGATAAAATAATAATTTATTTTTTTAAAAAAATTATTTTTACATTGTTCTTGCAATCATTTATCATTTTGTAACTGATTGGAAGAAACAATTTGATTGATAGATAAAGATCGATATATTATTTTAAAATGATCAAAAGATTTTTTTTTTACTTCTTCGTGAAAATGGTTAAGAATCAAAATAAATATTCATTCTAAAAATTATGTAATAATATATATATATACTATTTTGTTCGCATAGCATTTTTTATTTCTAAATGTATTTAATGTATTTTTTTATATTTTAAAAGGTAATTAATTATGTTAAAATAAAAAACTTGTGTATATGTAATATATTTTCTAGTTAATTTTTAAAAATAATATAAGCCATGCTTAAAATATTGATTAGAACTAAAAAGTATAAATTTTTTATTATTTTTAAATGTTTTATTATAGATATCAATTATTAAAAAAGTAATATTTAATAATTATTAAAAAAGTAAAAAATTGTGGATGTCAAAAAAGAAAAAATATACCCCCATAATAGAATTAGCTAACAGATAAAAACATTTATGGACGACAAAAATCTTCTAGAGAAACCCAGTGTCCCCATCGCAAGTCGATAACTTCAACAATTTCTAACGTCAAAAATGATTTTTCTTTTAATTGATTTAACATTAGTTGGATGAATAGTATACATATATTTGTCCTTTTTTAATAATTTCGGTCAACGACAAACATTTTTTAACAAACTATTATAAAAATATTTTATATTGATATTTAATTAAGTATTATCACATAACAATAAATTAAGTTAATTTAACTAGCAATTAATTTAATTTTTTTATTTTTTTTGTACAAGCAGAGACAGATCCACTTTCAAACTTGTAGGGACAAGTGTCCCTACTAACACTTTTAAGATGAAAACAATATATATTTATATATAAATGTGTCTCATTATAAATTTATATTTGTCTTTACATTAAAATAAAATTTATCTTATTAAATTTTGTATTAAAAAATTATTTTATTTAATAAATTTAACTATTTTGTATTCTAAAAATATATTTTCAAAATATAATAATAAATTTTTAAAATTTTTAATGTATTTAATATATTA
>NC_029778.3:23688959-23690418 GCF_000817695.3 Arachis duranensis | reverse complement strand
TAAAAAAATCTCTTAATTAGAATATAATCAATCTGCTTGATTATTATTATTATTATTATTATTATTATTATTATTTAACATTTAATATTAAATATAGATAATACACTAATATGGATAATAAAAAATTATTAAATATTAAATATTTTTATATTATTTAATTATGTATACTTCGATATATTTATATAAAAATTTTTGTTATTCTTATATGATATATATTTGTCCTCACCGTTTAAAATTTTTAGATTCACTACTGTGTAAAACTGGAAAAGTACATGTTACCTAGATTATTTTTTTATCAATAATAGGTTTATCATTGTAATTATTTTTTAATGAGAGTACATAAAAAAAAAGTACATAGTATATAAGGTGTAATAACTCAACAAATATTTTTTAAGGGGGATTTTTCATTCTCTCCAATAATGAGAAGAACCTATCTCTCTCCCTCTCTTAATCCTTTCTGATTCATCAAACCATCAACATCACAGCTTGAACAGCTTAGGGCATGAGATTTTCTTCATGGTGCGGTGAGCGTGGAGAGCAACCAAGCTGTGAATCAAAAAAAAAGAAAGAAAAAGTTGCGAATCCAATTTTGCCATTCTCTTTCTATCCCTAATTTTTCTTTCGACATTTTCTTTCCCCCATTCTTACCTCTTCCTTCAAACTCATCCAATAGAGTTTGATGAGAGGCTATTTCGCAAGATTCTTTCTTGGTGAACATAGCTGTTCCGATCAACGAGTTGGAAGGAAGAAGATCTGAATCCCTATTACTCTGTGATTCATTGATTTCTCAAAATGGCAAACATGGCAAACAGATCCTCCCATTGCAGAGGTCGTGGAGCTACATTGGCTTGCTCTCATTGCAACAAGCAAGGCCACACAGAAGATGTATGCTATAAGAAGCATGGGTACTCCTCCCACTTCTACCAATGGCAGCAACATAACACCACCATCAATCACGTGATCACTGAGGGGCATGATGATATACTCAGTGACAAACAATTCCAGCTCAATTGTCTCCAAGAGAACATTGGAATATCAAGATCTGGATTCACTCCAAAGTAAAGATTTGCCTTGTTAGAGTTGATCAAAGACAAAAGTGTGCAGCAACAACCTCATAATGCAAATCAAACTTTGACTAATTCCATTCACACTTCCACTCCAGGTAAAACCATTGCATTACATTTTAATGCGAGAATTATGAGCATTATCACTCCAAAATCTGCACTATGGATCATTGATTCCGGTGCAACAGATCATGTGACTTTTGACTTAAAAGATTTTGCAAGTTTTCAAAATATTGATCCAATCAATGTGATATTGCCAAATGGAACCAAAACTGTTAGCACCATCATTGGCACAATCACATTCTCTAAAAATTTTTTTCTCAAAAATGTTTTATACATTCCTTCTTTTGATTTTAAATTGATATCTGTGTCAAAGTTAACCTCAAACTTACATT